>NW_027526407.1:1054667-1451072 GCF_048455015.1 Haemaphysalis longicornis | reverse complement strand
TTCCTTTGACAATTGTTATTTTTATAGAACAAGACTATTCCAGTAACGTCAGGAGGAAGCGAAAACACACTAAACTTTTTTACACCCTTTTTGGCCGAGAAGGGTCTAGAAATCTTGTCGCACGGCTAACACCCATAAAAAGGTGTTTTCGCAAAAGAGGGTATACGGATGAAAAAAGGGTGTGGAGCTCAAAATCCTTAACAAAGGGTGTTGAAGTTGCTCAACACCCTGAAAAAATGTGTTTAGCATCCTCACACCTTTTTTTAAGGAATGGCATGCGCCGTGGCAGTGTCAATCAGCGGAGAGCGCAGAATTCAATACAAAGAGTGAATACGCACAAGTTACACTTAGAACAGAAATGAATTGAGCAAAAAAATCAACAGAATACAAGTGGTACAGGGAGTGAATACTTAGTAATACATGAGCTGTTCTTGCTTTTATATCTAGCAGAATAAAGCCCCTCGATCGAGTCCGTGGGCTCGTCGCAAAAAACAGATATTTTAGCGCTAATTTTGGAAGTATGAATTTTACAAAGACAACATCAAAATCAAGACGCGGATTTCTTAAAAGTTTTTAATCACGAGGTAGTTTTTGTGTTGCATATCTTCTATAATTTTATTAAATACCAAAGTATTCTTCCCCGCGACCTCAACACCCTTCAAAAAGGGCGTTCGTTATTTCAACACCCTTTTTCTCCTAAGGATGTATAGCTACAAATTAGGGTGTTCAAAACTAAGAAATGTTCGTAAAGGAAAAACGGTGTAAAAAATAATGTGAGAAAAGACCGCCAACTAAGAAAAAAGGTGAAGATACCTCCAACTTTGGAGAAATTTTATACCTGTACACGGGTGGACTGAACTTTTTCTACAAGCGGGATGTTTTTTACCTCAGGATGTTTAAAGCAATGTGAATTGGCATAATTTATTACCAGTGGAGCTCATTAAACTTGAGCTGGCTTCGGGGGTGTTAGCAAAAAATAAAAAAAAACCAGCCCGCATCTTCCCCCGGGGGGAACTCGAGTAAATGCGTCGCAGAGTGGTGGGGATATCGCGTGAATGTTGCGTAATTGGGTATGGTTTGGGAATACTTATTTGTTATTTCGTCTTTATTATTCTTATTTATTGAATGAAGGAAAAGCGTAGGCAAGCAGTATAAAGCTAAAGTGTCTTTATTGCTTGGTGCCGTCAAGCAAAGCATCAAGGCAAGCGAAAGCCAAGCAAAGACGCTCTTGACTGAATTCCGAATGCGCGCTCCGCCGCTTATATACACACCACCCGCGTTCGAGGGAAAGGAGGACGGGGGAGAGACGCGCATGTGCACACTTCCGTACACAAGCGCGCGAACTTTCCACGCACCCACCACGCCGTTATCACGTGTACACGCCCTGCCATCGTTACTTTTGAGCGCGACGCAGCGCACGGGTAGCTACTACGCATGCGCGCACAGACACGCTCCCCCCGCACCGCCGCAGCTGTTGTTGAGAGCAATGGAGCGCACGGGGTACACGCGCTCCTCCTGCACCGCCGCACCTGTTGTTGAGAGCGAGGAGGGTAAGGTGGAGAGACGCGCACCTGCGCCTCGACGCGACGCGCATGCCCAGTGAGCGTGTGGACGGCGCCGACAACATCGACGAGTGACATCGCGAGCCTAAGAAATGCTCCGCATTTAAAAAAGAACTGCAGCACCTGTAAAGTGTGCACCACCGCAGATAGGGCAATATAACAGTGAAGTCGGCTTTCGAGCTTGTTAAAATGTGAGCACAAGGGGCGTATGCGTATCCGAATCTCTTACTATACACTTCCATATGTACTAGACTTTTTTGGGATTCTAAAGGCAAAAACATGTGCGTAACTTGCAATAGTGGTGCAAGGCTGGAGAAACAGCATAGCTGGGGGCCGATCTAGCCTGTTCCCCTCTTGTATCCCGGGGCAATGGGGGTATGGACACACTGGAATAGCCTTGTAAAGTCTGGGAGCGGCACAGCGGTCGTCAACTAGAGCTGACGTGTTCACAACGGCTCCGGCATTTATCACCATTTTTGCAGTGCAAATTATTGGTTATAGCCGCATAACTATTACCAATGTGTCTGTGAAGGTGCGGGTCATTAACCAGTACCAGTCGCTAACAAAAAGTACGTTTTTCGGGAATTTTCTGGTCAGGCCCGGCGGCGTTCCGCCAAGCCTAATCGAACAGCTGGAGTCCACAGGGAGCAAGGCCGAACCTCGGTGAGGGAGGGCCGTCGTCCTCGGGCGGTGGTTGTACAAACATGACGACCTGTATGGAGACGTCCATTGATCGGGAACCGGCGAATTCCGGCGTTAGCCAGATGTGTATTGAAGTTAAAGGGGAAGAAATTTCTTCCGAGGAATTCAATGACGGTGCGGGCTGGTTGCACGTCGTCCAGCGTATAAAGGCCCCAGCCGGCGAGGTCATCGCCCCTCGGTAGTCGAGTTCTACGGTGAAGAACTTGGCCAGGAATGTGAAAGCTTCGGTGACGAGGGCAGTAAGGATGCCGGATGTTCTACCGAGGGAGGAGACGAAGGTAGTGGTGTGGCCTAGGGGAGGCCTTAACATCGCGAGGACTCATACCGCCATCGTGGCATCGGCAATCATGGCGGCGGTGAATGTATCAAGAGAGGACGGGGCAGCGGACACCCTCTGCCGCATTTCGCAACAAAATATCTTGGTGGTGAGTACCCTCGACGATGCACGTGCTTTACTTTACGCCAAGATACAATCGATCTGCATTGGTGGCAAAGAACATGTGGTTGGCGCATACCAAACCGCGCCATATGGCACCGTTAAAGGAGTGATTAGAGGTATCCCGATTGAGGACTCCCCAGCCACAATCGACCGGAACATTGTAAACTCGAGCAATCCCCTGGCACTTGGCGCGAAGAGGATTGGTAGCTCGACCGCAGTCATCGTTGCTTTCGGGGGCCTGAATATCCCGAATTACGTGTGCTACGGTCCCGTTCTCACCAAGTGCAGCCTATACCGAAAGCAATTCGATGTCTGTAAGCAGTGCGGAAAGGTGGGCCCCCGCCGCGACGTTTGTCCGAACCCTCACGTGAAGACGTGCTTGGCTTGCGGGGCCGCAAACCCCAAGGACGACCATACCTGTACCCCCAGTTCCAAATTGTGCGGCGGGCCACATCTGACCGGAGACAGGGTTGCAAGAATAGGTTCAAGACCCCATACGTAGCTAGAAAGAGGCAGTGGGAGCGCAGGATGGCCGAGGAGCAAGCGCAGCAGCAGCAACAAGTGGCACTCGACGCTGAGGGATTTCCACCACTGACATCAGCAAGCCGCAACAGCTGCCGGCCCAGTTTGTCGCCGTGCATCGCGTTCCGCCTCGAAGCGCAGGGGAAGTGAGAGCAGACGGCGTAGCGTTAGCCGTAAGCGATCACAATCACGTGACCGCGTGAGTTGGGCTGATGCAGCAAGAAATGATGTTATGAAAGCACAGGGGGGTACCACCACCACCACCTCCAATGCCACCGCAACCATCAAAAACGTCGGCAGCAACATCAGCAAGGCGAAGGAAGACGAGGCGATGAGGGTGTTGGAGGAACCTAACGAAGAACTCCGGTGCAAGAACAACGAACTGGAGACGACAGTCATTAGGCAAGAGGCGACTATCAGCAAGATGGCAAAAGAGATCGCGGAAATCAAACAGCTTCTGACGCCCCGTTCCACCAATAAGGAAACGCCTCGAGCGGTGCCATGTGAACCCACACCCAGCACCAGCAGTGCAATACCCGCAGCGAAGGAACCGGCACACAAGAGACAAGCGATCGAGAACCTGAAGCAGCGCAAACTTAACGATAGGGTGGACAACGTAGAAGACTAGGTCTACCGAATTCAGAAACACTTTCACGAGCTCGAGGAATATATTAAGACAACCTTCACTAAGATGATTGTCGACAAGCTCACCGACATCAAGCAGACATGTCAGCAGCTAGTGAACGCCATACAGCAAATAACAACGCATCAGTACAATCTGCAACAATGATGGCCGCTCCAGCAACAACAGCAGCAGTGAAGGGTCTGGTGACCTGGCACTGGAACTGTAATGGTTTCGCTAGCAAGGGGGCAGTCATTCAGCAACACATAACACAAGTAGCACGCAAGCCAGATATAATCATGTTACAAGAGACTCGCACCGATGCGGTATCGCTCCCCGGTTACAGGGCTTACACCAAGTCTCCGGAGGTCACCGGTGGTAGAGGAGTATGTACGTTGGTTCGCAAGGGAGTCACCTTCATCGAACACGAGATGCACAAGAGCAAAATAAAATACACTCTCATCGAGGTCGTTTCGGGCAAGAAACACAAGAACAACAGCTTTCTGCTTAACGTCTAGAGTAGCCCTTCGCACCGGAAACAAAAGTTCAAGACACTCCTGCACAGAGCCAGCACCACGGCGGGGACCCACAGGCTTGTCGACTGCGGGGACTTCAATGCGGCGCACCCGGCATGGGGATACAGGAACCAACTGACCAAAGGGCGTGAACTGTTTCAAGACACAATTGCCCTGGGCTTGCCCCTCATCAAGGACCCCACGGATTCTACGAGGATCGTAAACTCCGTGACCAGGGACACGACGCCAGACCTCACATTCGTGAAGAACGACGAGAAGGGCAAGATCACCTGGCGCAACACGGGGTCCGAGCTCGGGAGTGACCACTACATCGTGGAGGTCATCATACCGGATGAGGTGAACACGTCGGAGGACACCAGAAAGCACAACTTTACTGATTGGGATGCCTTCCGTAGCCTGTTAGCGACGGAGGAGGAGGACACGGAGAGCATAGAAGAATGGTCAGCCCTCATCGCGGGGAAGATCAAGAAAGCGACCAAGATCACAGAAACGGGCACGCCGGTGGACAAGATAGACAGCCGCATGGCGCACCTAATAGAAGCGAAACACTTTACCCTAAACACGTGGAAGAAACAACGGCAAAATCGGTGACTGAGGAAGAAGGTAGCGGAGCTGAATCGCGGCATCAAAGCCCACTGTCGCGTGCTATGCACTCAACAGTGGAATGAAATCTGTAGCGCTGCGGACGGGAAGATGCATTGCGGCAAGACCTGGAACTTGATGCGGCATCTCCTCGACGAGACTAAAACAAAATCCCATCAACGCGACCGCCTCGCAAAGATCATTCACATAGCAGTCAAGGAACACGGGAAACCACAAGTAATCAGGCGCATCGGCAGCAAGTACCTCCCGGTCACACCCACGGAAAGGCATCCTGAGTACGCGAGTCAAGCCAACGATAAGCTCGACCACAACATCAGCGTCGAGGGGGTGCGAGCGGCCCTGCATGACGTGAACAGCAAGTCGGCGGCCGGCCCGGATCACATCTCGAACAGGGCACTCAAGAACCTCAGCGATGCGGCCATCAAGAGCCTCACCGGTTACTACAACAAGTGCTGGCGGGCAGGGTCACTTCCCCAGTAGTGGAAGACTGCCAACACCATCTTCATCCCCAAACCGGGCAAGCCACCGAACACGGACAACCTCCGGCCCATCTCGCTCATATCCTGCGTGGGCAAGGTGTTGGAGCACATCCTCATGTGCAGGTGGCAGGACTACCTGGAGGAGTCAGGACTGTACCCCGCCACGATCATCAGGTTTCGGTGTTGCCTTGGCACCCAAGACGCGATGACTCTGTTGAAGAATGAGGTCATTCACGGCAACCTAACGAAAGACAACAAAGCCATCTTGGGGCTGGACCTGGAGAGCACCTCCGACAGAGCGAAGCACTCTGCGATTCTAGCCCAGGTGTCCAGACTAAACATGGGCGCAAGAACCTACAACTATATCAAGAACTTTCTGGCATTCCGGACCACAGAGCTCTGCGCCGGCGATCTGCGACTCCAACAAAAGGGGCTCGGCAGTGTCGGGACCCCCCAGGGGTCGGTCATCTGGCCGTTGCTATTCAACCTTGTTATGATCGGGGTTGCCGAGGGGCTCTCTCGAGCTGAGGGGGTCCGGCACACCATCTACGCCGATGACTTCACTCTGCGGGTTACGGGAGGCAGCGATGGTCACATAGAGAGCACGCTGCAAGAGGCTGTCGACACTATAGAAGACCAGCTAAACGGATCCGGCTTGATCTGCTCCCCGAGCAAGTCGGAGCTGCTCGTGTTTCGACAGAAATACGTAAGGCGAAACAAGAGCGGGCACAGGGATTACGAGGCGATAAAGATCGTGACAAGGAGCGGCCAGGTTATCCCGGAAGTAGACAAGATACGGGTCCTCGGCATAATTATAGACAAGCGTCGCGGCAACGGCAAGACCGTTTCCCGCCTTACAGCCAACATCACCAACGCAGTGCGTCTCATCAGACGGGTCGCCAACCGCAAGGCCAGGATGAAGGAGGAGAGCTTGATACAGCTTCTGCATTCGTTCGTAATCAGCCACGTCGCCTACGTTGCAGCCTTCCACATTTGGATGCAATGCGAAAAGAATAAGATCAACGCCTTGATACGCCGAGCGTACAAGGCGGCGCTCGGGCTGTTCGAGTGCACAAGAACCGACAAGCTCCTGAGCCTGGGGGTTCACAATGCCCTCGAGAAAATTACTGAAGCGCAACGATCCGCCCAGCTGGAGCGGCTCTCTACGACCGAGACCGGTAGGCGCATACTGCTAGACTTGGCCTTCACGCCTGCGGCGAAGAGGCCGAGTAGCGACGCTCCTTTCCCGGACCAGACCCGGCGCTGGATTCGGGTAGACCTCATCCCGAGGAACATGAATCCGGAGTTTGACACGAAGAGAAGAGCGGCGAGGGCCAAGGCCCTCATCGACTTGCACGCCAAGGACGAGCAGGCAAGGCTCGTGGACGCGGCCGAATACCAGGGCGACAGCGAGACATTCGTGGCTACTGTCATCGAGGCTTCGGAGAGCGTTCGCGTCCGACAGGCGTGCCAGGCGGAGGAGGTGGCCATTGCCCTGGCCATTGCCGACCCCGGATGGCAGACAGTGTTGTGCGATTCCAGGAGTGCAGTGCGGAATTATGCCAAGGGCAAAGTGTGCGGTGAGGCTGTGCGCGTTCTGTGCTCGGCCGACCTCCAACGAGAGAACAGGTGTGTTAAAATAAAGTGGTTCCCGGCGCACGCGGGCAACGATGCGTCGGCCAAGCATGACAACCACAACGAGACGACACACGCAGTGGCACGAGTGCTAACTAACCGTGCCGCTGCAACCGACCGTACACTGTGGTGCAGCGCCAAAGACCGTTTGACGACGTTCAACGAAAATACACAGTTCCACCGCTTTGCTCGAAGGACTCTCCCACCCCCGCACCTGGGGCTGAGCGAAGTGGAGGCGGTGCTGTTCCGACAACTGCAGACTGGGTCCTTACCCACCCCACTGTTGATGAAATATGTGTACCCGCAAGTGTGCGCGAGTGATGTGTGCCGCGTGTGCCAGTGGGAGAGGGCCGCCCTAACGCACATCCTATGGGACTGCACCAAATTTCCCAACAAGGCGTCGACAAGTACAATGATACCGCCGTGGCTAGTGGCTGCGGCGAAGTGCTATGACCAAGAAATACAAACATTGGCTGTCCAGGAGGTCTCAGCAGCTCTTAAAAGACAAAGGCCAGCGAAACCGCCGGGACGTTGCCCCCAAGGGCGACCAAACGCGGGAGTAGCACGCGCCGTAGTTGAGTAAACACCTCCCGCTCAGAAGACGTAAGGGCCCGCGTCACGGCGCCACCTAATGGTGGTGTCGCTCTGCAGGCGACTAAATAAAGTTGCTTCTATCTGTAAAGTCTGGTTAAACAAGGCGTCACCCCTCAGCGGTCATCCTATCTTAGCAAAATTTTTGCAAAGCTTAGAAAACATAACAAAACCTAGCAAATCCGCAAGAAACAAGGTCAACCCCGAGCTCCGCTGTTCTTTTTTGCAACTGAACACCTATTTCACACCGTTTCAACAACCTACAGAAAGCCAAGCAAGTTTCAGTTTTTAAACACCCTTTTCGTCACATGGCTATAGTTTAATTTTGAAGGTTCAAATTTTTGTTTCAAATGCCTACGCTAAACTTGAGGCATGAGGTGCACCGCATATAAAAAGGAGCGATTATTGCATACGAGAAATTATTTTTTTTGTGTTTGAAATATTGTTGCAGGTATAGGAGTATACGATGCGATGTCTTCTTTACAGTGCTATTATGCATCCAAGCATGACGTTATTCAATGAACAGCTGAACACCTTTTCCGCACCCTTTCAACACCCTCAGAAAACCCAAAGGCGTTGAAGTTGATCAACACCCTTTTTTCACACAAAAAGCGTGTAGAGCTAGGTAAAGGGTGTTGAGATTCAAGAAAAGGGTGTAAAGGCCTCCGAAAACCCTTTTTTTTACTTATTCTACACCCTTTTTGGCTACAAGGGTGTAAAAAGGTTTAGTGTGAAGTGTCTGGTCGAGTGAAGCCGTCAATAAAAAGAATGGCGTGAGTCACTGTTTCATTTGATAAAGTTAACGGCATTGTGTATATGTTGGATGACGTCACAAACAAACATGCTCCGAATCTCTTCCAATCAATTCAGCAAAAAACGTAGCTCATTCGTCTTCGCAGGATTGACTTAATAAGCAAGACAACTCCCACTGTTCAATGTTAACGCGCGCAGTCTTCGTAATAAAGGTGTAGAGTTAAAGCATATATTGACTCAGCGCGAACTTTACATCATTGTTGTGATTCAGACAAGGTTGACTGCGACATAGAGGATCGTAACATTCCCCCTCATTAGAACAATGAAAATGATCGCGGTATTTGCGCCGGTGGCGTGGGTAGTTTTCATCTCAATACAATTATAGCAGGGTAAATAAACATCCATCAGGTATTAAAACCGGCTGGTGTCAAGTTTATACTGATGTTTTTGAGATTGTCTTAGAAGCAGTTTACAGGCCACCTGGGTCCACTGTCGCTTTTTTGAACACGTTAAAATATTTTATGAAAGCTCGTGTTGCAACACAAGATGTAATACTACCTGGTGATCTTAACATACAAGAGGAAGACTGGAATAAATTACTACTGGTGGGACGTGAGCACGAGTCATCTGCTTCTTTACTGACATGTGTTTCGGCCACGGTCGTCAACAGGTAGTGCATAACTATACGCGCGTTCAGAATGACAGGAGGTCTATTTTGCATCTTGGGTTCGTTAGTGATACCCATAATATGACACCGTTCGAAGCTGAGATTTTACCAAGGATGCTTTACCATTTCTTTGTTAGAATGGGTTTCACCATGTACCAAGCCCGTGGTAACATTACTACATCTTGATGAAACAGGGACTTCAATGCAGCTCACGACACAGCCATACTGAATGAATTTAACCTGTAACAGGGTCTTTTTGGGAACAGTCAGGAGCCTAGTGTGGGTGTAACGAGTTATGGCTGAAGTTAAATCTATTGTTCTTGAATAGATAGCCAAATAAGCTACTTTGAAATAAAAAGGAAGTCAGTCGCTAATGCCAGGATTACAATTGAAATATTTATCTAAAGAGAAAAGGTCAGCATTGCACCATTTGCAATGCTGAACCAATGCGGCCTAAAATTGCAGTTACCCCTAAATCAATCAAGGCTACTTTGTATGACGCTAACTAGCAAGTTACGTTAAGTAATTTTGACTCAAAACTTGATCTGTCCTTGTGGCAAAAATTACCCAGTATAGGCACTCAGAGGCAGAGGTCGGCGGACTCACTCATGACTGCACTCACTCAGACTCATTTGGGCTGAAAATCACACGTGAGTTTTAGTTTGAGTGAGCGCGAGGCTAGTTGGCATGGTGACTTTGAGCTTGAGTGAGGTTGGGGCCGAGTGAGTTTGAGTACGACTAAGACCGAGGGAGTTTTGAGTCCATTTTGAGTACTGAGTACATTTTGAGTTTGAGTACATTTGGTGTTTTGAGTACATTTTGAGTACTGAGTACATTTTGAGTTTGAGTACATTTTAAGTACTGAGTAGAATTTGAGTTTGAGTACCTTTGAGTACGGAGTACATTTTGAGTTTGAGAACATTTGGATTTCTCAGTACATATGAGTAGCCTATGAGGCCGTTGTGGTTGGCGGTTAAGTTTCATGTGCCGCTGTGGCCTGGGAATTTAGGTTAGCTTCGTGTACGGCAGCATTCGCGATGGCATTTTGGGTGTGGGGAGATGGGGTTGTGGGGGGGGTAGTTTAGCAGCTAGGCGTTTGAATAAGCGGAGACAAAGCAGCCAACTACGTGTAGTGCACAAGCGAGTGCCGGCAAACGCAGTCGGGCAGGGTCTGCTGGGGGAGCATTTATCTGTGCTTAAAATCATTTCAGCAACACTCGTACCGGATTGAGAACATTTGTGATTGGTATAGTTCAATAACGACAGGGGAAGGAGTGTTGCAATGAAAATCAGATATCCTGCACGGCATTCCCGCATGAACGCCTTGCTTTGAAAATACATCAGAGAGTGGCGTGCTGGCAGACGCTGGCGACAAAACACAAATTTAAATAAAGCAGAAGACTTGCCTTCTGTATATACCTTAGCTGATCATCGAGGCACCATCCATCGCATATTGCACAAAGGCTGTAAATGGCGTTCGTAGAGGAAGTGCACAAACAAGACGGACACTCAAGTGGAAGCCGGGGTTGAGCAATTTACTGGTTGGTTCGTTTCTCGTGCCTACGTGGGACTTTCATAACTGAGGTCAAACCGCAGCAAGCTGATTAAAATAAAAGACATGATTTGGTTGTATAGACTATAGAATTGGTGTGTTAAGAGCTAAGTGATGTTTATTCATTTTATTCATTTGTATTGCAGTAGTTCGATGTCAGATAAAATGTATTTTTTTCAAACAATAATATAAAAAATTTCGTTCATCATTTTCAGGAATAAAGTTATCTTTTAGTTCAATGTCAGGGTTTGCCGAGAACCCATATCAAAAAAATAAAGCGCAATTTTTCCCCAGAATGGAGTTTCAAAATAGAATAATCTGCTGCCAAGCGAGAAAGATGCTTGACCTCAAGGTAGCGTCAGGTTCTTAACAATAATAAATTGAAGGAGAAACTCTTTAAAACGGGACTGTTTTTCTACTATACGCCAAACCCAAATAAATACATACAAGATACACGGATACACAGATACAAGACAAACAACATGTAAATGTAGCCAAAACGGGTCATTACTCACACAAAACTAAAAAAGGACAGTCCGAAGATGTGGGGATTAGTCAAAATCAGGTAACAAAAAGTCCACAATATGTGCCGTCAGCTTCAACGGAGTTTAACTACTTCATGTTCCAGAGACGCAATCGTGGCAGTTTCTTTTTCAACAGTCCAGGTGGCGTGGCGAGGTCGCTGAAGCGTATCGAGGTCGCTGTCTCCCTCCGACGTCCGACCAGCCGACTCTATTGCAGAGATCTCCCGGATATTGAAGTCGTGGATGACGTCTTTTGGCACAGAATGGCACCAATCTCCCGACCGCGGCGTTTCCCGGTAATGCTTCACCCTCCGACTCCCCTCTCAGTCCTTGTTCATCTCCGGGTCGCCTATCGTTCTGTTTTCGGCACTATGCCTTGCGATTGGCGGGCACGTGAGTGTGGGGTGAGTGACCACCAAAGACGATGATGATGAAGGTGCTCTGTGAGTGTTTGGAATGCACCCCGCCGCGTCGCGCGTCGTGGTTATCATGATCATCTGTATTTTTGAATTAACTTCATTACACTTTCCACCCAATCGAGCATTTTTTTACAAAAAGGTATTATCCCAGTCCACACACCGCACGCTCCTTGAATCGAATATTCACACACCGCATATCCAAACAATATCCCTTCATTCATATAAGAGATACAAATTTGTCCACAAAAGTGATCGCAGCACATACATGATCGAACAGACTAACTCAATTAATATAATTACACATGACATGCAGCACACATGGACGATTCACAATTGGAAAGGCAAGTCGGCAGTTGGTTCGTCCTTTTCCCGCTATGGCTGCAATGCCATCCGCTGCCGTTGCTGATCGCGTAACACCGGTTCTGATCGCGTGCTGATCGCGTTGCTGACCGGTGCTGATCGCGAGCTGATCGCGTTCTGATCGCGTGTGCAGCACGGGTATAAATAATACTTCTGTTACAAGCTATCAAAATGCGAGGGAAATAGTGACAGATATGAGGAAAAGTTTCATGGGAACATTTCTGCCGGCTGGTTGCCTTCATCGGTGAACTGTTGTTTTTAGCTTTGCCTTTCTTGCTGTCCTACACATGTTTTCCTTTGCTGCTGAATGACACCCTTTTAGCGATTTTAGTTACCACTTATCTTACGCGGTGAGTGCATTCTTTTCGAAACTTTCTTGTGACTCTGGGTGAAAATATGGGATTGCAGGAGAACATTCTCTCTGGTTTGGGCGCTTTTTTCCTGAGCTGCTCCCCTCAGGCAGGATGCCGTGCGGAGCCACTTTAAAATCATCACTACCTGGAAGTTCAAGGAACTTCCGAACAATAAAAGAAGATGACACCATCTGCTTTTAATTTGGGGCCTTTCCACCGCCATCTAATTTAACTACCTTTCTTTGCGTTGCGTCAAGCTCCGCGAAACGTAGACGGTGTTGCCAGGTTTAATTATCAATTTCCAGATGCGCAGAAACTTGCTAGTCACGCCCTTTATGTCTTGGGGCAATATTTTTTGTATCTCGGCTTCCACATGGAGGTTCTTGTTGGCGTGCAGCAGTAACTGCCATGACTGTTGACACCACGGAACGTGTTCGGTCTGGTGTTTTTTTATGTCTACACAAACCACTTCCGCAAGTGGGAATCTTGCTTGACTGCCTAAATGCGGGAATTTCACCAATGAGATATTGCTTTGAAATTTTGCGATCTGAAGTCTGTGTGCCTAATGCAGAAGCGCTCGTTGCGGTTTCGTGTAACCGTTCCGTATTAGTGCTGGGAGAACACGGCTACTATTGACGCTTTTGTTTGAGTGAGAATACAGCCCAAAAATTGTAGCTTATCATATTTGTTTAGAACACAGTCGGTTATCGATTAACGGCCACTCAATGTTTACTAGCGCCTTCAATGGTTTTACACATCCACCTTTACGGTGTTTTTACAAGATTTTACAGTTGTTATTTCAAGCGAGATATTTATTTGGTGTATCAAAGTGTTGTAACTGGTTCTCGAACTCTATGTATAAAACTACTTCTTTTTTTAAATAAATGTACAGCTCATATGCCTCAGACAATAACCTGCTATGGCGACGACAACGAACGTTCCTGAGGCACCAGCTTTTTCAGAGTTTCAAAAATTTAGCAACAAACATTCTTTTCAACAAAAGGACAGTAATGCACTCGAATAAATAACAGATTTTTCAAAAGATAGGGTAATCTACAGGAAATGACAACACGGGTATTAGGCGCCATGAAAGGCAAATTCAACCGACCAAACTAAGTTTTACGCAGCAAGAATACGAATAACACACCATTGTAATGTTTCAAATTCACCTAATTGGTCTAATAAACTTGGTTGCCACCTAGTGGGTTCATGACCAGTATAGTGATGTATTCAAGGTTTGTAAGCAAGTGCAGCCATTGATAGCACAACAAGGCAGTTAGTGTGCTCATTCGCAAATTTTTTGTTGAATCTCCAACGAGTTCACCTACTCCAGCCTTTCTTTAGGATCTACTGTCATCGAAATTATCTTATCTCCTGCTTTTATATGGACATAATACACTTGGTTACTCCGGCACCTGCTGAATGCGCCGTCTCAGCTGAGTGATGAGAGCACCTACTAATATTTTGTGGTTGAAATACTAAAAATAGAGCTAAGAGCTTTTGTAGGGTGTTTGAGCCACCATATCTTCTATACAGCCACTGGGTATTTGCAACATCAGCTGGATGCGTCGAGCATTATTCGTGACCACTGCTTTGTGATTACATAAAAAATTCTTTGCAGTAGAGTTTTATTTCAGCCAATTCGGGTGATGTCTGCCCCTTTCAGTAAAATCCGAAGTAATGGCACCAGGCAGCAATCAAAAAGTGTCTAGACCTTCATTAAAAACTAACGATTTGCGGTATGTAAGTACAACAGTTTGTTTGTTAGGTTAATTCAGATCATTGCAACAGCATAGCTGTTTTTGCTTAAGGTTTGTCCGGGGCCGTCCCTTAAAAATACCATGGAACAAGGTGCACGGAGAGGCTCTAGCGCGCAATAAAGCGGGCGTCACAAAAGAATGGAGAGAATCCAGTAGCTCCGCGGCATAAGAGTGCTGAACTCCACAACTCAAGAAGGGATATAGCTGGCCTCAACCGACGGGCCGCCGTCTACTCAGAATAATTGTCGCAGATTTCTCTGGTGGTACAAAGCTGGAGAAGCAGCGGAATGGAGGTTTGACCTAGCTTCGGTTCCCTGCAATCCACTGTCGTAACGAGTCGAACTGCCCTGTAATATCCCGGGCGCACAACTCAACACGGCCAAGCATGAGCTCCGCGAAAATGTAAGAAGACCTAGGAAAACATTGCATAACTTATCAAAACATGCAAAAGCCTACCGTAGCTCCCTGCTTCTCCCGCTGTGCAAAACTAGCGATACCTGCGCCATAGTTTGTGGCAAGCTTTATTAAATCCGAGAAAAAGCAGTTTAGTGTAATATTACTTCGACAAAAATATGTAACATTTACAACTTGAGGGCGAAATAAATTATGACGTGCAAATACCACTTTATAATATTATTGCAGCTTTAACACCCAAGTATTTTATAATTGTTTCTAAGTAATTGCGTTAGAGAGCTACAGCCGTTTTTTAATCACAGCCTTCACAAAACATACGTTTTGGAGGACAACGCTCTGCCGCAAAAATGTATTTAAGGACGCAAAAACATCCCGAATCTGTTGACATAACGAGGTGTCCGTATGGCTGCACTTATTGGTGTTCGCCAGCGAGAACGTTTTGGGCTTACTGTGGTATTTAAAGCCGGGGCTCCGTATGTTTCTGTGAAGTGTACTGAAGCCTTAGATATATTGCCGCAACTTTCCCGCACTAAGTTATCATTTTTGATTGCCTTATATGGGCTGCAGGATAGTCATTGTTATAAAGCCGAAGCCTGTGGCGCATGCAGATTTATTTTTAACAAGAATGATCATCGGTAGCGGACTGTCAGCGAGAAACCAAAGAAATAGGGACTTCTCAGGATAAATGCTTCACACTTCTAGCTTTTGTACGGTAAGGGCATTCGCTTTTCCGGAGACATTACTGAGGTCAACACAACATGCTCTGCAAAAGGTTCTCCCTGCCGAACATTTGTATTTAAATTGCAATACGGCACGTTAAAAATAGGAAATAGTTGTGTGCTCGATTTTTTGTCAGTTTATTAAATAATTTTTATCTTTATTCAAGCCATAAATTAGGTTTAAAATATACACGATTGGGCAAGGGGTAAGTGAACTGCGCAGAATGCATAAACAGCTTACTTTAAAATACTACTGTTGTACGGAAAAAATTCAAAGTTAGAGAGTTTATCTCTTTTTTTAATTGATTGCTTAAAAAAAAACCACGGAAACCGAGCCACTTCTTAGTCTTTATTGGGAAGCCTCATCTTCTCTGCAGCCATCATAGTATCCTTCCCATTCGCATGTTCCGTTTTTACATATTCCAATTGCACAGACTCGAAATTTCTCTGTTCCCAAGATGCGTTTTTCAAAGGTGCTGTTCTGAACAGAAAGAAGTACAAAGAAATCACGATGAGTTTTCCGAACTGAATAAAAGCTATGAAGAGAGTTGAAAAAAAGCCAATTCATTATTATCGAAATACAAAATGCAAACTACAAAAATATTTGTTCTACTACAAGAGGTTATCTTTGCCGAAAATACCGAGAAAGCTTTGGTTTTGAAGTATTGCTTTTTCCTACACTACATTATTGATTGCTATTCTATTATATCTAGCATAAAACTCTATTCAATTCGCCCAACAGCGCAGTTAAAATATATCAATTGCCGTCATTTGTAAGACAACATTTTCTATATTTAAAAATGAATAGGTAAAAATTGTGGCTGGAGTATGGGCGACAATAAGGTGAACACGCTGACTTTTACTAAGTTTTGATTTTCAACATATAATTTTTGGTTTACCTGCTCATATCGCTTCTTGTAAATAACGCTGTCGGAGAAATATGCTACTTGAAGTTTTATTTTATGAAGCAGCTTTCAAACTCTCTTTAAGAGTCAAGATATGGAGAAAAATAATATATCATACGGGCGTACAATGACCAAGGTAATGATCAACGCTGTGGTAGTTGGCACTGTCGCAATATCTGAATCAAAGTTAGGTGCTGTCAATATCTGTAGTGTGCATTTTGAATACCTAATTATGCACGTTAAGAAAACGTAATAATACAGCCCCTAGCGCGAAAGAATAAAAAATAGTGGCCTCTAGGAAACAAAAATACAATAAAAAATTTGAAAACAAGAGCTTTACTTCGGCGATTGCAGAATTTTGCTGCGCCAAGCCGAAATAAAATACATAAAATAAAATTTCGGAACTTTGACGATCATGCTGCGTTCCGAAACGGTGCTGCTGTGTTCTTCATACATCTTCTCGAAGCACCATAGTACAGATATTGTCACGAAGACAAGGACGATGCAATTGTGTTGAATGAGAAACACGTTTATTGGAGCGAACTTGTGCTCCCCTAACAACTCAAAAGAATACAGAGGCGGCGAAGCAGCGGTCAACAAAGTGACTTGCACAGGGGAGTGTCGTCGAATCGAATGGCCCGGCGTCCGCACTGCAGGCTTTTTATCTTTTGGCGCGCGTGGTTCTCGAAACGTCGATTCGCATCGAGAACCTAGTAGATCCAAGAAGATTATTCTGGGCTGTTCACGTTACATCGAAATGCTATCCCTATCACAACAGATAACACATGCGGCACAGAAAGAAAGAATGGAACACGCGCTTCCCTTGGCGCAGAGATAACACAGACCGGCGCAGGCGGGCGGTAAAAGCAAAACACAAATAAACAAACCCAATGTAAGGTTCGCGGCATTACCCCCCCCCCTCTAAGAGTGCATCGACCCCATGCTAACATATGCGACTGTCCGAACAAATGAAAATAAAAGTTCGTCATCGTCCGTAGAAAGGTTTTAAGCGAACCACGTGGACGACTTGAAGCCGCGTGCGTCGTCGTGATGTGCCGGAGTCACCATCGGGGATCACTTCGTAGGTAAGTTGGCCAACACGTCTTAGAATCTGGTAGGGTCCGAAATACCGTCGCAGGAGCTTCTCACTGAGTCCGCGTCTTCGTATGGGAGTCCAAACCCACACACGATCCCCTGGTTGGTACTCGGCGTCTCGGCGTCGGAGGTTGTAGCGGCCCGCATCCACCAGCTGCTGGTCCGTTATACGAACTCGAGCGAGCTGGCGGGCCTCCTCCGCACGTTGAAGATATCCGTGGACGTCGGCGTTGAGGTCGTCGTCTTCTACGTGCGGAAGCATGGCGTCGAGCATCGTAGTCGGCCTTCTACCGTAGACAAGCTCGAACGGCGTCAGCTGTGTCGTCTCCTGGATAGCCGTGTTGTACGCAAACGTGACATACGGGAGCACTTCATCCCAAGTCTTATGTTCAACGCCAACGTACATTGACAGCATATCCGCGATTGTCTTGTTCAGACGTTCTGTTAGTCCGTTCGTTTGGGGGTGCTAAGCCGTCGTTCTTCGGTGATCCGTGTTGCTGTAGCGTAATACTCCTTGCATCAGCTCCGCTGTAAATGCCGTTCCGCGGTCTGTGATTAGGACTTCCGGGGCTCCATGTCGCAGCACAACTTGGCTTATAAAGAACTTCGCCACTTCTTGTACAGTCCCCCTCGAAGAGCGGCGGTCTCTGCGTAGCGCGTCATGTAGTCTGTCGCTACGACAATCCACTTGTTCTGTGATCGTGACGTAGGGAACGGGCCTAAAAGGTCCATTCCAATCTGTTGAAATGGTCTCGATGGGACGGCCATCGGTTGCAGAAGTCCGGCGGGTCTTGTCGGTGGCGTTTTTCGTCGCTGGTAGTCACGGCAGCTCCGGACGTAGTGGGTGACGTCAGAGGTAAGGCCGGGCCAGTAGTACCTCGCCTTGATTTTTCCAATAGTGCGGGCTGTGCCCAGATGTCCGGAAGACGGGTTGTCGTGGCACGGTTCCAAAATTTCGTCACGAAGGTCCGCGGGGATGACGAGAAGGTAATTCACTCTTGTTCCGGGGCTGAAATTCTTCTTCACAAGGACGGAGTTTCTCAGGCTGAATGCTGGTAAGCTGCGTTTGAAGGTCCTAGGAACGGCAACGTTGCATCCCTCGAGGTACTCGATTATGACGCGTAAGTCGGGGTCGGCACGCTGCATGGCGGCTAGGTCGCTCTCCGTCACGATCCCGAAGAACGCGCTGTCTTCATCAGAGTCTTGTGGTGGTGGGTCGACGGGGGCGCGGGACAGGCAGTCGGCGTCGGAGTGTTTCCTGCCGGATTTATAAACGACTGTAACGTTGAACTCCTGCAGGCGCAAGCTCCACCGCCCAAGACGGCCAGAGGGGTCCTTCAAATTGGCGAGCCAACACAGCGCATGGTGGTCTGTTACAACCTTGAATGGCCTTCCATACACGTATGGGCGAAATTTTGAAATCGCCCATATAATAGCCAGGCACTCTTTCTCAGAGGCAGAATAGTTTTTCTCCTCCTTCCACAGACCGCGGCTAGCATAGGCAGCCGCTTTGCTTTTGGACAAGGACGGCACCCAAGCCTATATCACTGGCGTTCGTATGCATTTCCGTTTCGGCATTTCCGTCGAAATGAGCGAGCACGGGCGGGCTTTGCAGGCGTTTTTGGAGCTCGCCGATTGCTTTTTCTTTGTCGTTTTCCCAGCTGAAAGGGGTGCTATCTTTCGTCAAGCGCGTGAGTGGCTCTGCAATGCGTGCGAAGTTTGCGACGAAGCGCCGGTAGTATGCGCACAGCCCGAGAAATCTCCGCACGCCCTTCTTGTCCTTCGGCCTTGGGAAGTTCGCAATGGCTGAAGTTTATGCCGGGTCAGGAAGGACTCCCGCGGCGTTGACGACGTGGCCCAAGAACTTGAGTTCCCTGTATGCGAAACGGCACTTTTCAGGCTTCAGCGTCAACCCCGACGTACGAATGGCCTCGAGTACAGACTCCAACCTTGCAAGGTGTTCGTCGAACGTCCGGGCGAATACCACTACGTCGTCGAGGTATACGAGGCAGGTGTGCCACTTAAGGCCAGCTAGCGCAGTGTCCATGACTCTTTGAAACGTCGCTGGTGCTGTGCGCAGCCCAAACGGCATCACATTGAACTCGTATAGGCTGTCTGGGTTTATAAATGCAGTCTTCTCTCGGTCTCTCTCGTCCATTTCAATTTGCCAGTAGCCGGTCTTCAGGTCCATCGATGAGAAGTACTTCGCGTGGCAGAGGTGGTCGAGGGCGTCGTCGATTCGGGGGAGGGGGTACACGTCCTTTTTCGTGATTTTGTTCAGTCGCCGGTAGTCAACCCAAAACCTTAATGTGCCGTCTTTTTTCTTTACGAGTACGACGGGCGCAGCCCAGGGGCTTTTCGATGGCTGTATAATGTCATCGCTCAGCATGTCGTCGACTTGAGTCCAGATGGCATCCCGTTCGTGTGAAGAGACGCGTTACAAGGACTGTCGGGTAGGTCGGGCTCCATCTTCGGTTATTATTCGGTGCTTCGCTAGAGGGGTCTGACGTAGTTTTGCGCTCGACGAAAAACATTCGCTATAGCGACGCAGCAACGCCAATAATTTTTTCCGTTGTTCTTGCGGTAGCGCCGGATTCACGTCGAATGGCTGCGGGAGCTTGAATGTTTCTACGGGTGTACGTTCAAAGTCGGCGACCGCGATCACATCACTTGCTTCTTGCGTTTTTTCGAGGAACGCAATTGCAGCTCCCTTGTTTAAATGCTGGTACTCTTCGGTGAAATTAGTGACCAAAACGTGAGATTGGCGTTGCTTAAAGTGCGCAATGCCTCTTGCGACGGAGACAACGTGGTCGAGAAGCAACCTTCGATCACTCTCTACGATAGCGTCGATGTCAGAAGCAGCATCCTCACAGTAGACTGCGATCATCAAGCTTGCGCGGGGTGGCAGGGTGATGTGATCGTCGGCGATCCTGACAGCAGCACGGTGATCGGGGTTCGGCTGCGGCGTCGTGGAGTGATTGGGGAAAATGTTATCGACTTGGTCTGCAGATCAATTATTGCGCCGTTGTCCGTCAAAAAGTACATTCCGAGAATCACGTCGCCGGAGCAGTTAGGCAGATTGACAAACGCCGCAGGGTACGTTGTGCCGTCTATGGTGACGCGCGATGTACACGTTCCACTTGGCGTCACGAGGTGGCCTCCTGCTGTGCGTATGTGCGGACCGTCCCATTTGGTCATAACTTTCTTCAGTTTAGACACAAATGGTCCGCTCATTCCCGAATAGTCAGCTCCCGTGTCTACGAGGGCGACTACGTCAAAGCCGTCGATGGACACCTTGACGTCAGATGCAGTCGTCCTCGAGTTCTGGGTTCGTCGGGGCGTCGTATCTCTGCTTGTACGTGTTGATGGTCGGGCACTGTGCATCGTCGTTGTCGTCGTCTTCTCAACGGACGTCTCGGTCAGGTCGGGTACGCGTCGCGCCGTGTAGCTGTCGTCGTGTTCGGGAGTCTCGTCTGGGTTAGGTCGGGTCGTCGGGATGAGGGCATGTCGTGAATCACTGTCTTCAGCGCGTCCTTGCGTCGTTGGAGGGTTTCTAGTTTTTCGCCGTAAAGCCACTTCACCTCCAGAAGTTGCCGCCTTTAGTTTCCCCCGCGTGGGCTGGGGGACCTTCCACGGGCGAAGTCAGCGCTGCTACGGTGGTTCGGCGATTGGTAGGGGTAGGGCGACGGCGAACGGTTGAAACGCGCTGGGCCACGGCTGGTTTTAGATAGATACTCGTCAATCTCACGTGGTCGTTGGCCAGGGAGAGGGCGAGGTGCGTCGACGGAGAAACCACGCAGTCCGAGTCTCTTGTATGGGCAGCGACGGTAAATGTGGTCGGCTTCTCCGCAGTGGTAGCACAGAGGACGGTTATCGGGGGTTCGCCATACGTCCGTCTTCCTCGGCGTCTGGTTTCGGGCTACCGGGGGTCGGGCGGGTGACAGTGGGCGGCGGTACGGCGGGGCCTCTTGACGGCGTGTTGGAGCAGGGCGGGGTCGACGAACAGCCGCGGAGTATGTCATAGCTTGTTGCTCTCGGGGTACCTCGGATGGCGTAGAAGTTCCCAACGCTTGTTGCACTTCTTCTCTAATCACGTCGGTGAGGGAAGCGACTTGGGGCTGTGGCGGCGTTGGGAGAAGTTTCCGCAGCTCCTCTCTCACTATTGCGCGGATAGTCTCGCGTAGGCTGTCGGCCGGGATCCACGTGCTGCCAAAGTCATTGGCATTGGCCGCGCCAACAAAGTTGCGGTCATACTGCTTAGCACGCACTTCGAGGGCTTTCTCAATGGTGCTGGCTTCGGTCACGAATTCGGCGACGGTTTTCGGCGGATTTCGGACAAGTCCAGCAAACAGTTCCTTCTTCAATCCGCGCATTAAGAAGCGCAACTTCTTTTCTTCCGTCATTTCGGGGTCCGCACGGCGAAATAGCTGCTTCATCTCCTCAACGAAGATCACGACACCTTCGTTGGGGTGTTGCGTGCGCGTTTCCAACAAAAGGGCGGCTCTTTCTTTCCGCTCGACGGTAGTGAAGGTCTTAGTAAATTCGCTTTTGAACTGAGCCCAGTTTGTCAAGGAGCTCTCGTGGTTCTCGAACCAAGTGCGAGCCGAATCTTTCAAGTAAAAGAAAACGTGCCGGAACGTTTCTGCGTCGTCCCACCTGTTGAATTTCCGGACGCGCTCCAGTTTCTCCAACCATTCTTCTGGGTCTTCTGCGGGGGCTCCTCGGAACGATGGCGGTTCCCTGGGCTGCTGCAGGACGATTGGCGACGTTGTTTCTTGCACCATAGTGTTGGTTGCAGCGTTCCTTTTCTTGGGCCCTTCTGGCATCAAACCGAACTCGGGCGGTAAATCTTGCAGGCGGGGGCTGGCTCTTGTTGGACTGGCTTGGCGGCTTTTCGAGGTTGTAGTGGGCATGAAGGGTGCGTACCCCGCACCTCCACCAGATGTCACGAAGACAAGGACGATGCAGTTCTGTTGAATGAGAAACACGTTTACTGGAGCGAACTTGTGCTCCCCTAACAACTCAAAAGAATACAGAGGCGGCGAAGCAGCGGTCAACAAAGTGACTTGCACAGGCGAGTGTCGTCGAATCGAATGCCCCGGCGTCCGCACTGCAGGCTTTTTATCTTTTGGCGCGCGTGGTTCTCGAAACGTCGATTGGGATCGAGAACATAGTAGATCCAAGAAGATTATTCTGGGCTGTTCACGTTAGATCGGAATGCTATCCCTATCACAACAGATAACACATGCGGCACAGAAAGAAAGAATAGAACACGCGCTTCCCTTGGCGCAGAGATAACACAGACCGGCGCAGCCGGGCGGTAAAAGCAAAACACAAATAAACAAACCCAATGTATGGTTCGCGGCAATATTTAAAATGACTAACTGCAAGAGTTTTAAATAAGAAATCATGAAATGGCACAGGGAGCGAAAAGGATCGAAGAGAAGTCAAAACAAAAATTTGCTTTTGTGACGGTACAAGGTATATTACCCTTTAACCACGGGCCTTAAACCTTTTAATATTTGGAAGTGTTTTATTCATCTCAAAACTCTCCGGATAAGAAATTGTCCACATTCAAGCTATGACTCGGTAGAGGAAATATGGTAGTGAAATCGAAAAGACGATCTGGGAAACTACCGGGCAGCGAATTTTAACAATGCTACAAACACTTCTGAATTGCCGCACAAATCAACAGTTCTGCAACACGTGAGACGTTTGTAGAATACCGTTGCACGCATTATGCCGGAGCTGATTTCGAAAGAAATTGTTTCGGGCGAAACGGGTGCGAAGCCTGTGGTGGTGCGGCGAGAAAGCAAAGTATAGGCACCTTTTGTGTAAATTTTAATATTTTTGCTTTTCAACACTGCAAGTATTGTTTACGCCTTGTTGTACAACAAGCCACACTGCACTCTATAGAGACAGCCGAGAGCGAACCGCATTTCCTGGAAAATGACCCTTCAGTGCATGCTTGTATATTGATACAATACCAGTGATTCATTTACGCTTGTCACACAGTGCCTAGCGTGCCCAGCGGTACTTATGCTGCTATTGCATTTAATTTCGCTGCATATTACAACTTCGTAGTTGAAGGCACAGAATGTACCGGTGCCCTTTTCCCCCGATATTTGCAGCCTAATCACCGTGCTCCAACCTCGGCGACTAACATCGTGTCACTTTGAGCAATGTAAAACCAAATTGATTGCTGTTATAATAGCATGGGTTAACCAAGCTATATCTTTTTGGTGTTGGGATATTACATGTAGGTATGGTGCAAGGGCTATTAGTTGTAGAATATTAAGATACACCGTTTCCTTTTTGGAAAGGTATTTTTTTGGGGGGGAGGGGATGTTACCTGTATTCATGGTACCTAATTACTGTGCACCAGCCTCTGCAACTAACATCTTGTTTCTTTGAGCAAGATAAAAGCGAATTAAACAGCTGTTATCATACCATGGATTAAGAAGCTATCTTTTTTTTCGGAGGGGGGGGGGCGGATCTTACCTGTAGTCATAGTTCAAGGCATGTTAGTGATTGAATCCCAACGTACACTGCTTGGTAGTTTGAAACTTCTAATCCCAAGCGACTTTCTTGCCATGCTTTTTATATTGCACTTAAACCTCAACGAAAAGTGTGCCGTCGCTGTTGCTTTAGGGTTTACGATTCTTCAACCTGCATATAACCCACTGCACTCTCATGTAAATATCCAGTGGCACAACAAGAACCGGCAGAGAAGAAACTTCACACCGCCGTTAGCGCTTCCCGAATTTCTTCATTTTTCGGTAGCTCAATAAATAAGAAATCTTTTGCTACCATTTCAGTCAGTTTCTCACACTCCATTTGAGTCCCCTTGTCATAATAAAAAAACGCTGGTTTGTGTATTTTGTTGCTGAAGTCCTTATTTCGTAATGGTGGTGATGTTATCTTTTGACGAACACTTATTAGCACAGCGATCATGCACCGGTAATGATCGCGGTAGCTTGACACCAAAACACAGTATGAATACTAACAATAACCGGTTAAAGAATCTACTTGCTGCACAACCTTTTTTTGGAGCAACACCATAGATTTGAAGTAAAAAAATTGCTTTCGCACTAAAAGCTTAATATAGGCCATTCAACTGAATATATTTTATAGAATGAAACCATCATTTCGTAGAGCCTAATTTATGGCCTGTGCTAGTCTCAAAAGACGAATATTCGCATAAATGTTTAATAAAAGAAACTACAGCCTCACGGATTCACATTCTGCGTGCACCCACATTGTGCTGCAAATTTCTGACACTGCCACTAAAAAACTCACAAGAATTCTTTTGTCATAGCTGATTCTTCTTTATCTTGTGTTTAGTTACAATATCTCTCGAGGTGTATTCTTCATATCTTGTTTTAAATTTCAAGGCAGTCTTTGGTACACTTGGGTGTCTGTAGCAGCTAATCAGTACACAATTTAAACGGAGCCCTGGATATACATATCGATATTTGTAAGCAGTTCTATCACCGTAGCAGTGGCCTAGTGGTTAGGGCACCCGCCACGGCTGCGGGCGCTGGCTAGTTCGAACCCCAGCGCCGGACACCCACAAGTTGATCAGGGCACAAGCATCCTCCCGGCCTCTGCTGCCTAGCTTTCCTATGGGAGCATGCGCTTGGGAGACGTATTCGAAGTATGCCGTCCACATCACTTGGGGGGCTTAGGTAGGCGCTGTGATATTAATCCTTGTTGTAGTCAGTCCTAACGAAGCACTTTGGGAAAGCAGATGTAAATTTATGAGTTGAAAATCGATGCAAGGGTATATTTATGCTTTTCCTATTGTACTTTCAATAGGAGAGGTGTCATCATAATCACCAGTGTCAGTCTTCTTAGGCCCACTGCAGGGCAAAGGCCTCTCCCTTTGACTTCAAAACGCACCTTTGCTGCCTATTCCGAGTTCACTGTTGGTGTCCAAATTTCCCTATTTTGTCCCGGCGCTATGTTACCGGCCTTCCCCTTCCTCCAAAACCGTGTTCGGGTAGCCTCTCCGTTACCACAACTGTCCACCGGTTGTCGGTTTGTTTCACTACATGGCCAGCAAAAGTCAACTTCTTCTTTACTTACACTATGATACATGCTACTCGAGTTTGCTCCCTGATACAGGAAGGTATTTACTCATCCCTGTGTTACTCCTATAAATAATACTGCCGTCTTTCTTACGGTTGGGAATTAGTTCAATTGTTTTCGTAATAACGTTTCCAGAGCACACGTAGAAAACAACCTGAAGAAGTTACTATCAAAACGTACCAACTAATTGCGAAATTTAAGAACGCGAAACTGTCAAGTACAGTAGATAAGGTTAGGTAGTGGAGGTTTTTGAATTAGGAGAAGTAAAACAAGTGACATTCATGCATGTAACATGGAAGCGATGGATAATCCTACAAAAGGGCGGAAATTTGAAATCAACTAAGAGGAATCTACCTATGTGCCAAAAATAAAAATTCGTACTCACAGATGGCCAGGGTAAGATTACCCACAACATGGACGACATAATAAAAGTCACAGAAGGATTCTAACTATATGCAAGCGACGTTAACCCAGAGCAAGGACAGAGAATTCAGGAGTACCCGGTAAGTCCAAACTAGCCACTAAAGGAGTGACTAGGAAAGGCTCTCAATAGCATAAAAAGAGGACAAGCCGCTGGTGAGGGAGGCATAACTGTCGATCTTTTTAATAGGAAAATGGCTATTGTACTGCACAATCTTGATGCACTATTGTCGAATTCTTATAGACTCAGAAATTGCGCATAATTTGTGAAAACATCACTATTATACTGATTCCTAAAAAAAGGAGATACCAAGGACCGTGAGACTTACAAACCCATCAGCCTACTTTCAGTTGTTTACAAGGTGTTTAACAAAGTCGTCGGTAGCCTCATAGGTCATAGCCTAGACTCCCCATAACCTAGAGAACAGGCCAGGTTTAGAAAAGGTTACTCAGCCTTGGATTAGATCCTCGTTGTCCATCATGGGATTGAAAAATCACAGAATACACGAAACCTTTTTACCTGGCATTTATAGGCTGTGAGAAATTGTTTGACTCAGTACACACAGCTGCCGCGGTACACTAAATACTGCACACACTGCAGCAGTACACAACGAAGTCGCTGGGAATCGGTGATATTTACCCAGACTACCAGAAGACATATATAAGCAATGCAATAGCAGGAGAACACCACAGCAAAGCGTGAAATTTTTGATCCAAAACGAAGCAAGACAGAAAGATACCATCTTGCTGAAACTGTTGACAGCAGGTCTCTTTGGGATATTTAGAAGTCCTTTATAGAAAGACAAGGGTTTAAGGATAAACTGAATCGTTGAGCATGTTTGGTTTGCCGAGGACCAAGTCTTGCTACTTTAGACTGCAGGACACATTTAAAAAGTACTTGAGGAGTACAATCGGAGTACTTGAGGAGTACTTCAGAAGTACTTGAGGAGTACAAGTATTGAGAGATATGCGTGCTAAAAGCGCCCTCTCCAGCTTACAAAACCAGATGCTAGAAGAAAAGAAAACAACTACGTAGGACGAATGGTTAGTGCTGACCTAAATCATGCGGCAGTAATCTGGCGCAGAATAGGCATGGCCTGGAGAGCACTCGGCAAGCACTCGGAAATGACGCAAAATGAGGTAGCCTTATCAATACAAAAAAAAACTTAGAGCTGTAGCATATTGCCCGTGATGACTTAAAAGAAATATAACGAGAGATAAACTGATGGTATATTACCGTGAGGAAATAAAAGTAAGTTTTCTTTTCAGAAAAAACACAAGTTCTTGGGCAATATCTGTACTTAAACATCTGTGTGGCGGTTCAAAACCAGTTGGCACGTATTTATTCAGGCCAATTTGGTACGTCATTTAGTGCAAATGCATTGCTGGATGTTGCAAGGCGAGGAAGAAAACATCGCATACTAGGCAGATACAACCAATAAATATTAGTCAGGTGCTGAAATTACCCCCTGCAGTAATCGTGCTGCGTGAAAAGACCGAAATACCACGTGCGCATTTACGGAGCTCTCGCAAGTGCTAGGAGCAACGCTGCAGCTGCTGACCAACAGAATTGGAAGCGCTGGTGGCTGCGCTAGGTTAACATCGAAGCGATTGTTCGTTCTAACGGAAGCGTTGTGGCGCGACTTATAGGAAAGAGCAAGCCGAAGCTAAGCCACGATCAAAGAAGCGTTTCCTACACCACTGAAGAAACAGCTTCTAAGTCCGGGTTTGTTCCGAGAGGGCCGACGGGAAAACAAGCATCATCATCATCATGGTGAATATCATCGTCCTTATCATCATCACCCTACTCAGGTGCAGTGCAGGACGTCGGCCTCTCGCATTGACGACTAAACAGTCTTGTAGTGTGCTGCTAAAGTCCACACTTTTGTTGGAATTGGTATATTTGATTCTTAAGCCGGGTAATAGGCTATCCCTTCTACACCCGTCTAGCGGTGTCCAATCTGTTACCCTCCTTTCCACCAGTTTGCGGTTAGTCTCACTACATGGCCAGACCAAGTCAATTTCTTTTTCGTTATTTGAGGAATTTTATCTTCTACGCTAGTTTGTTCTCTGAACAAGGCAGCTCGCTTCCTGTCCCTGGGTGTTATTCCTAACAATAGTCGTTCCATGGTCTGATGAGCCAACCTAAGTTTACGTTCTAGTTGTTTAGTAAGGTGCCAAGTTACAACTCCATATGTAATAACCACAGTATGTCCTGGTTGCGGATTTTTCTTTTGAGTTACAAAGATACGTTAGTGTTAAACATTAGGAAGTGCTTGCCCAGTGCTGCACAACCCCTACCTATTATGCGCGGGATTTCGTTCGTGGTGGCGGGGAGCATTGCCAATCTGTCTTCGGTAGTTCTAATTTATTAGTTCCAGCGTTTTTTCCTAACCGGAAGGAGGCGTTATTGCTTCCTTTTTATTTGTTACTTTAGATTTATTCATATTTGTTACTTGCCTCGTCAGGTTCGGTACGCCGCCTGCCTCGAGAGGACTTGTACGCCATATACCTCTGCATGCCTGCTACGCCGCACGATTCCTCAGGTCCGGTACGCCGCATGCCTACCTTTAGGAGCACAAGTTGCGTCGACTTCAGGGGCCCTTTGTTTAGCCTCCGCCGTGGTTGCTTTGGACTGTTGTAACAATACGTGCAACACCAGTGATAAACTCCTAGGGGCTCGGCCTGTCACAGTGTCCTCTCGTTTCGAAGCGCTGAAGCGCTTCCTACTTCAATCAAAGCTGTATATCTGCCCGAGCCCCTAAGAGCTTATGATATAAGAGGATAAACGTGGGGCTCTGCATGATCTCCTGCGCAGTATCAGCAACGTATGCGTCATTAAGAGTTGCCTTAGGAAACTAACGAGCCACCTCAAATGCCGAAGGCTGCTTGAATGCATGGACGTTAAGATTAGAGCTGAATATAGCTGAAGATAGCTTAAATACACAAGCTAAATATCGTTATACATACTGAAATATAGCTGTTATTTCGGATCAAAACAGCTGCAGTTGATTTCATGAAAGGCTACTCAATGAAATCAACTGCCGTAGCACCGGGAAAATTTGAGCGGCTTGTGGAGAGGACAACCCCGCTGCGACCCGCCAATGCACGGCAGCCTCTGCTTTCTCTGTGGGAGTTCGCGCGCTCCTCAGCCGTCGACCACTGAATGTAACCTTTAAATTCTCCCCCCGCCTTCCTTTCTTCTCCTGCTGACCGACGCGTCCACCTTCTTTAAAAAGATTTCGTTATGTTATTATTTGCTACACGGTGGTGCGTTTTGATTGTAGTTATTCAAGCATTCTTTGCGCGCGTTCAGCATTCTCACTCAGTAAGACTATGTCGTCCGCAAACGTCAAAAGGCTCAAAGCTTCCCCCTTTTTCTTAATTATTTGTTTCATCAGTCAAACTTTTAGAGACCCCCTCCAAACACGGAGTTTTTCCAAGATGGTATGTCTCTGTCTGACTCCCTTTCGTATTGAAGACGTGTCATTTTGCTTGTGGAGGGTAAGCCAGCCCGTGCATTTCTAATGTAGGTGTTCAAGAGGTTCTGTAGGTTTTCTCTATTTCCTGGTGTTTTAGCGCTTTTAGCATGGCTTGGGTAAGTACCATCAAATTCTTTTATTAATATATTTTAGCCCTGTAAATGGGTTTTGTTTACTCTGTAGATTCTTCCATCACTTGGCTTACGACATGAATGTGATCTATGGTTGAGTATTCTTTCGTAAAACAAGCCTGCTCTAAAGGTGTAGAAATTTGGTGTGTCAACTTTGAGGTTAAATAAACGCCTTATAATAAGTAAAATACACTTTTGGTTTGTATTTTTGAGTGTTTTGGAGTTTAAGTACTTAAGAAGCAGATATATTTTGGCGTGCGTCTAGCTTATGCTCACTTTTTGATTCTTCAGGAATTCGGAAAATACTGCAGCAAGCTATTCTAGTACCACATTTCCTCCTTCAAAAGATTCACGGTTACCCGGTCGTCAGATGAAACTTTTGCTATTTTTATTGTTTAATAGCCTTTCCAAATTCTTATTTTGTTACGGGACATCGCAAGTAGAGCCTGTTCTCTAAGCAATCTCCCCTACTCTAACGTCGCTAGCATACAGCCTGGTGTAGTTTCGTTCTGCTATCTTTATTATCTTGACAAGTTGTGCGCATTGTTACCCTGGTCATGTCTGACTGCACACATCCTCTTTTTTTGGATGGTTATGTTTCTCTTAGTTGCTGTCAAGGTTGCCCCTATTTGCAGCGTTTCCTCAATCCCTGCCATGTTGTATGCACGAATTTTGTTTGTTTTCAAACGGTTCATCAGTTTTTAAAGCTCGCCTAATTCCATCCGATCGGGCGTACTTGACACATTTATGTTCGTACGTTTGGCGATTAGTGCCTGCTTTTTCTTAGGTTTCCAATTTGTTCCATACATTCTGTTTCTCCCACCGCTTCTTCTCATTCATTGACAGCTGTTAAGTATTTACTTAGCTTGCCTGCACTCACCTCGTTTTCGTCGTTCGGTCGCGCGAATTGATTTTGAAGCGTTACTTTAACTCACATCATGCGCTGTCTCTCAGTTTTCACGTTTTTTTCCTGTTTTTATAGTCTGCTTTTTGATTTTAAGCAACCATCCTATGATCGCGTCTCCTATTGTAGCTATTATCTCTACGACTGGCATGATGCCTGGATTGTTATTTTAAACTGTCAATTTTTTGTTGTACCTTCGTGACTAATTTAAGAGCATTTTTTATTCTTTTTATTTGTATAAAAATGTTTTTTATCAATATCCGGCGCTTATTATGTGCAAATCTGACACGTGAAGCACCTCGGATGTTTCAATTGTCTATTTCGAAGTTTCCCACTGATCTTCCTCACGCTTGTTTCTTACCAACCTCTGTAATTAAGTCTTCCCACGCCTTCGTCTTCATTGCTGGTGGTCGCTACATAATCAGGTACTATTTGTAAACTGTGTGCCTTATTTGGCTTAGTCACAACCACCGCGACTCTCTTGCTAATGCTACAAAATGCCTCCAAGTCCCCTGCTTTATTTCTGCGGATCTAAAACCCGACCCTTTGTTCTCTCTCCACTTGGGGTTCACTCTAGCAAGGAATATGCCGGCTAGTGAGGTCCACGAAGCCTTTTCCTACAATATTCCACTTTAGGACCGAGAGTTCCTCGAGTAGGGCAGCTAAGCTTGCCTCACTATACAATGTGCATACATTTAACGTTAAGTACAAGTTCCGAGGGTAGCCTGTCCGGACACCGAGATACTTAGCAACGACTGCTGTATCGCTGTTCTGATGACCACCGTGTACTTGTGCCCTACAGCTACTAGGGACTGAAGACCGAGAGATGAGTTCGTTAGACATGGGAGGCAGTGGCCAAGTACTACACTGAGATGACAAGATCATTTATGGTGAAGGAGTTTGTGGGAGTGCTAACAGCCTTCCTACATTGTTAATTTTTTATGTTGAGCCTCAGGTATCCGGGATGATGTTTTTTTTTCGGAGTCACAGAACTTCACATCTGCATGGGTTGGGCAGAGAGAGCCTGGAGAGAAAGAGCATTATCACGCTGACGACACTGCCGCGCACACCTGCAGTGATAATGAGCCAGCGTTTGTCGGTTTTGGTTTTTAGACAATACGGTGGCGCACTAGTGAGATATTCAGACTGCCTGCCGTAGGAAAGGTAAGCCACGGCCATACTCAAGTGCATTGCTACGCAAGAACACGTAGTTGAAGATTGGCTGACCAAAAAAGCTGGTGATGTTGTATTGGTGTCGATCGTGTGGTTTTAGTACCATTCGTGGCAGAAAAACGAATTATCCTGCGCTGTACAAATAACGGCAACCTTTTTGAAGTGAAATTGAAAACTTAGCCATCCTGTGCTTTCTTAAGTTCGCAAACATTTAAACCACACTTCTGTGTGAGGAGTACACATTCATATTCTGTATATGAGAACGAAATATAGTTCTGTAACTCTTGCTCTATAGGCCGCGGCAAATGGTTGTAACTCGTAAGGTAATGTCTAATGCTGCCAAAGGCCTTCCTTAGATTTTCAAAAAGCTGTAATCCCTGCCTATTGTTTGTTTTCGTTTTTTTATAGAAAACCGCGCTGGCTGGGCCAGTTAGGCTGGTGCTTACAGCTGGTTGTTTACATTGCGTTTGGACGAGCGCAGTTATTATACGCGTTTCTCGTGTTGCTATGTGCCCTTCCGACATAGCGGACGGGCTTTTGAGCCTTTAAACTCTTTGAAACATCGCTGAGTGATTTACGTGTTTATGCTGCGATTTCACACAGGCAGCTTCTCCGAATTGGGCTGCGCTGACTGTTTGTTTAAATTTCGGCTTTTGGCTGTAACTTTGCAAAAAATTCGCCTAGGGCGTTTGTTTAACCTGTTTATACTATCGGAACAGCCTTGCAACAACGCGAGTATAGCCGTTATGGGCCACCCGGTTGGGTAAGCCAACGGGGTTTTTTTACGTGTTTTTACACCAGTTGTGACAAAATGCAGCCCCCAACGCGCCAAAGAAAAGAGAACGTTTATATGTGTAAAACGTTTGGCGCTAGGAGGTTCACATTTAGCACAAATGTGCTCTAGAACTTTACGAGAAAAAGGCGCGAAAGGATTAGAACTTTCAAGGCACATTTTGTGCCGAAAATATAAAAATTCCCGCAGCCCCGTACAAAACTGTTCGCCATGATGGGAGGTTTCTCGAAGCTGCGTGGATTGTTTACATTTACGACATTGGCTTTACCTTTACCAAAAATTTACCTAGCGAGCTGATTAAACTTTACCAATCACCAGAACAGCACCACAATAACACGTGATGGCCTTTAGAGACCCGCCTGGCCACGCAAATTAGGTACGTTTGTCTTATTGGCTTTCACACCAGTTGCGACTCACCACAGCCACCCTAGAGCTCAAGAAAAGAAAACATTGATATCTGTAAACCCATTGGTTACAGGAGGCTTACACTTCGTAAAGGAGAAGAGAGAAAGTAGTACAGCTTACAAGGCAGATTTCTTGTTTAAAATATCAATATTCGCGCAGCCGCACGTAAGCACGTCCGCAATAACAGGAAGCATCTCGAAGCTCCTGTCATAGTAGAGGTGTTTATTCCCTTCCTTAATAGAATATTAAGAGAGATTAAGGGGCTCTGCTTTAAAAAAAATTCTAGAGGTGCTGGCTGCACCGGTGTTCCCTGTATTCCTGCGCCAGAAATTGAAGTGCGAGCAGCAGCATTTATTTTGTCATGCCTTACTGTGCCCGACATTTAAAAAAAATTAGCTTTCAATCTGCAAACCTTAATTACCACCTCCAGTGACGGCAGCATTTACGGCTACGGGTGCGTGTATCTTCGCCGTCTAAGGCACCACCCTTTTTGAAGGGGATCGCTATATAAGCTCGAAAAAAAAAATTCACTTCGGGAATCTGTAAATTCTGGGTCAGGTTTATGACGTGTCAAAGCGTATTGCTTCTCATCAGTCCCCACAATGCAGAATAGCTCATGTTTTGTTTATTTGAACCTCCAAACATCAAACCCCCAATTAACAGGCTTCTTTCATTAGTGCCAGTTTCCTTGGTTGTTGTAACCTTGTAACCTAAATAAAAGGGTTACAAAGAGCAAGTATAGTGAGAGCAAAAATTCTTTACATTTATAAACTGCTAATATTTTTATATAGAATGGCGTTGTCCTAAATGTTTGGAGCCTTTTTGTCGTGCAATCTGGAAGTGTAAATTGTGACCTTTCCGGTAATTTACGTCATCTTTACTGGTCTATATCTGAAAAAAATGCTTTTCTGGACACTGTACCCCACGGTGGGTTTCGATTATGGGATTGCAATGTCAAACGAATTACAGAGTGGGAATTTTCTTTATACCACTCAAATGTCCGTGTATCGAAGATTGCGCACCAGGCCGTGTATCCTGACAAAACTCACATCCATGTCAAAAAGCCTACTATTTCTATGGCAAGCATGTTTGAAGCTTGTTTATTATCCATCTTACAAATCTTTAATGCAGCTTGAATATAAAATTTACGGCGAGTACCTGCTAAATCTTATTGGCAAAGATACATCCGCTCAATAGTGGACACATACCTCTGTCCTCTCAAACTCTAGTAGATTTGTCATAATTCGTTCCCCGTGCCCAATAAGGCAGCTACTGCCGGTTAACTAAACTAAATTTACGGCCACTGCCATTAGGTAAAACAACCCCAAAAGATGGTTTCCTCCAGAAGAATAAATATCTGCAGCTTTCCACACGTGCCATATAGCTACCGTGTCGAGAACAGTGTGCCAGGGGATTTGCACATATGGATGTCTCTTTCTGTAAAAAGTTTGTAGAATGACCCTCTCTCCTCTACGGAGAATCAAGCGTGGTCCTCCCGCTAAACTGCTCGGGTCCCGGACCCCTCCCTCTTCACCTTATCTCCTGCCTTGTTTTGTTTTGCTCCATTTGCTTGTTTTGGTGCATCCTTTTCTTCTATTTCCAGTTTTATTTGGATGTGTGGTTAATATTTTAGCGCACACTTTATTATATCCTGAATCGACCTCCGCAAACCAACGAACGACTTCTGCATCACCATGGCAAATTTTGTGCGGTGGCTTTGAACCTCTTATAGACTTCTCTCGTTTTACCGCAACCCGAGCGAGATTTCTCCTTTATTTTAGTATAGTTATTTGGCATTTTCATTAGTTTGAAGGTAAAATATCCGTTTTAAAGTTTTCTTCCTTCCGCTTCTTAAGCACAAAACCTTTTACGGCTCGTCGACACTTCAGAACATTGATTTTGTTTGTGTCAGCTAATATTAGTGAAGTGTTTTATAACAAAAACTCAATCACTAGAGGCATTCTATTCGATTATTTTATAAAGACAAATGCTAACCAGTTCAGCGTCGAGCTTTGACGCATTTTAAAGAGAAAAGACGAGGCACTTTTCCCCACGGTGCCACATACCTGCTACGCACCATCGTGTGGCAAAGTGAGCTGCCAAAGAATGACTGCGAGTATTTGATATTTACTTTCCTGCTAGCTTCCTGCTGAGATAGTCGATGCATGGCTCCCGTTAGTCCCAAAATTTAAGTTTCTTGTTTGCACACACTATTGTTTTACTAAAAGTAAAAATTTGTAACACAAAGAGTGTCGGCAATATTTTAGTGTTTTCTTCATACTTCTGCCAACCTTTGGAGAAAAGCAATTATCAGGAGAAAAATTTCAACACAGCCGTGTGTTTAAAATACCTTAACTCTATCATACCTTTGATTGCGTTCGGTGAAAATGCATAGTCTAGATGATTTATATCTGATATGTTTTCACAATAAAGGAATCATATTACGTACTTTATGTTGCAACTGCTCCTTATTGCTTTTTATAATGGTTTGTGTAACGCAAAGAGTTTACCATTCATTTTTTGCTTGCGGAGCCAGCATGCAAAATATAGATATTCAAAGTAATGCAACGTCAATTAAGGTAGTAATTTTCAAAGAGTACTTACGACGCACAATCTACCGTTATGTAATGTTTTGTTGCAATTATCATGGCAGCCATCTGGAACCTGCAAACAGTATTATGGCGTTAATATTGCCAGTTTCAACTACGAAAATGAATATTACTATACATTACATGCAATTGCGATCGCATTTTCAGCAGATAGTATTGAATTGGAAATGATAAAAGTCGACTATGAGAGAGATACTTTGCATTTCGGTAGTACTGCTGAATGTGGTGTTTCCTTAATCTCAATTTCGTTCTCAAAATATTCGTTACAGTGAGCGAAACAGTGGTCTTTATGCAAACTATGTCACGCCTGAACACATTCGTAGGACTTCATTCTGAACGTTGCAGGAATACGTATGGTACATATTTTAGAGGTACTTGTGGTAAATATTCAAATGTAGGATCATGCCCCTGCATGCGTAGGTACATGCAGAAAATTATGTTTATACATATTTAAGTGTATACTCAGAAAGAGGGTGACATAGAAAGAGTTGTAAAACTGAAATTGTGGAAAGCTCAGCAAAGTTAATGAGCATTTCGGAGAAGAAAAGCAATATAGCCAACATGTTGTCCAACCTCTGAGGCTGCTAGCTTTCTACATGTGTGCTTTTGTTATATATATATTGCCGCGAATAATGTATGGGTTTGTTTATTTATTGTTTGATTGTACTGCTGGGCAACGCTCGGCAGTGTTATCTGCGTTCCAAACGAAGCGCGTCTCCCATTCTTTACTTTTATGCCTCACGGGCTTATCACATTCAAATAAGCAGACTGTTTCGCCCTAAAGTCACTAGCAGAGAATATTCTTCTGTGATCTACAATGTTCTGGATGTGAATTGACGGTTGCAGAAACACTTGCGCCGAAAGATAAAAGCCTGCACAGCAGACGCCGCAGCATTCGATCTCCGACGCTCGCTTGAGTACGTCACTTTGCTGACTGCTGCTTCGCCGCCCGTGTATAATATGAGTTGTTAGGGGAGCACAAGTTCGCTCGAATAAACGTGTTTTCCTTCAAGACAACTGCGTCGTCTCTGGTTTCGTGACATCTGGTGAAGGTGCGGGGTAGCACCCTTCATGACGACGTCTGGAAGCCGCCAGCCTAGTCCCACTAGAGCCAGCCTCTGACTGCAAGGTTTGCCGCCCGGGTTCGGCTTCCTGTCAGAAAAACCCATGACAACGACTGCTGCAACCACCACCATGGTGCAAGACCCAACGTCGCCAATCCTGCGGCAGGAGCCCCAGGAACCGCCAACATTCCGAGGAGCCCCCGCCGAAGACCCGGAGGAATGGTTGGAGAAGCTGGAGTGCGGGCGGATTTTCAACAGGTGGGACGATGAAGAAACCTTCCGGCATATTTTCTTTTACTCGGAGGATGCAGCTCAAACTTGGTTCGAGAACAACGAGAACGCCTTGACCGACTGGACGCAATTCAAAAGCGAGTTCCTTAAGACCTTCACGACCGTGGTGAAAAAAAAACGAGCGGCGCTTTTATGGGAAACTCGAACGCAGCACCCAAATGAAGGATTCCTAATCTTCGTTGAGGAAATGAAGCGACTATTTCGTCGCGCTGACGCGGATATGATGGAATAAAGGAAACCGAGGTTTCTGATGGGAGGAGTAAAGCAAGAACTTTTTGCTTGCCTTGTCTGCAACACCCCCAAATCGTATCCGAATTCGCGTCTGAGGCAGCCGCCATGGAGAAGACATTGGAAATTCGCACGCGGCAGTATAACCGTCCCATCAATGCGCTAGTTGCGGACACGATCGCTGCCGGGGCTCTTACCTCTGACACACTACGTGAGACAATCTGCGCTGTCGTCAGAGAAGAACTGCGGAACCTCTTCCCAACAGCGCCACAACCCCAAGTCACCTCTATGAGCGACGTGATCCGGGAAGAAATTCAACACGCTTTCGGGACTTTTCCGCCTTCCTACATCACCCTATAGAGATCGATGAATACGTGTCCAACACCAACCGAGGACCAGACCGCTTCAAAAGATCGCCGTCTCCCTACCCATACCAGTCGCGCAACCGCCGTAGCAATGCTGATTTTGCACGTGAAAGGTCCCCAAGCCCACGCGAGGGAAACTCAAATCAGCAACTTCGGGAGGTAAAGTTGCACAACGGCGGAAAAATGAAAACCCTCCAACGGTGCAGCAACTCGCTGAAGACCATGATTCATGACATGCCCCGACCCCGACGACCCAATCTAACCCTGAAGTGACTGCCGACCACGACGACAGCAAAACGGTGCGACGCACAGCCGACCTGACCGAACATTCCGATGACAATACAACGAAGACCACGACGCACATTGCCCGACCATTGCACGCAGAAGCCGAGATACGACGCCACGACGCACCCGGAACTCGCTGAAGGCAGCGTCCAATGTTCAGCGGTCCATTGACGTTTTTGAAGTAGTCGCCCTCATAGACACGGGAGTCGACTACTCAGTCATGAGTAGACCTTTTGCGTCTAAGCTGAAGAAAGTTATGGCCAGATGGGACGGTCCGCACAATTGCACAGCAGGAGGCCACCTCATGACGCCAAGTCGAACGTGCACATCGCGCGTCCCCATAGACGGCACAACGGACCCGGCGGCTTTCCTCATTTTGCCTTACTGCTCCCGCGACGTAACTCTCGAAATAGGCTTTTTGACTGACTTAGGCGTAATAATTGGTCTACAGACCAAGTCCATACCTTTCTCCTCCGGTCCCTCCGTGACGCCGGAACCTAACCCCGAACACCGTGCTGGTTTAAGGATTGCCGATGATACCGTCACACTGCTACCGCGCACAAGCTTGATGATCACCGTCTACTGTGAAGATGCTGTTTCGGACGTCGACGCTATCGTAGAGAGTGTCCAAAGGTTGCTCCTCGACCGCGGTGCCTCCGTTGCAAGAGGCATAGCGCACTTTACGCAACGCGAATCCCAAGTTTTGGTCACTAATTTCAGCTATGAATACCAGCTTTTAAACAGGGGCGCTGCAATTGCGTTCCTCGAAGAAACGCAAGAAGCAATTGATGTGATCGCCGTTGCCGACTGAACACGCACTGGAAGATACCTTCAAGCTTACGAATTCCTTCCACGTGAATCTGGTGTTACTTGAAAAAGAACGGAACAAATCATTGGATTTGCTGCATCGCTACAGAGAGTGTCGTCGAACTCAAAACTACGTCAGACACCTCTAGCGAAGCACCGAATAATAACCGAAGATGGAGCCCGACCTACCCGACAGTCACCGTACCGCGTCTCTTCACACGAGCGGGAAGACATCAGGACTCAGGTCGACGACATGCTCAGCGACGACATTATAGAGCCATCAAAAAGTCCCTGGGCTGCGCCGGTAGTACTCGCGAAGAAAAAAAACGGCACATTAGGGTTTTGTTTGACTACCGGCGACTGAACAAAATCACCAAAAAGGACATGTACCCCCTGCCCCGAATCGACTACGCCCTCGACCACCTCTGCCACGCGAAGTACTTCTCATCGATGGATCTTAAGACCGGCTACTCGAAAATTGAAGTGGACGAGAGAGACCGAGAGAAGACTGCATTTTTAACTCCAGACGGCCTATACCAGATTACGTTGATGCAGTTTAGACTGTGCACGGCGCCAGCAACGTTTCAACGAGTCATGGACATGGTGCTAGCTGGCCTGAAGTGGCACACTTGCTTCGTATACCTCGACGATGTTGCGGTATTCTCCAGGACTTTCGACAAACACCTTGCAAGGTTGCAGTCTGTACTCGAGGCCATATGTACGTTGGGGTTAACACTGAAGCCTGAAAAGTGCCGCTTCACGTACGAGGAACTCAAGTTTTTCGGCCATGTCATAAACGGCACGGGAGTCCGGCGTGATCCGGCAAAAACGTCCGCCAATACGAACTTCCCAAGACCGAAAGATAAGAAGGACGTGCGGAGATTTCTCTGACTATGTGTATACTACAGGCTCTTCGTCGCAAACTTCGCCCAGATTGCAGAGCCACTCACCCGCTTCACGAAAGATAACACCGCTTTCAGCTGAGAAAATGCCCAAGAAACAGCCTTCTGCGAGCTGCAACAATGCCTGCAATGCCTGACTGTGCTCGCGCATTTCGACGAAAACGCCGAAACGGAAATGCACATGGACGCCAGTGATATAGGCTTTGGTGCCGTCCTCGTACAAAAGCCAAGCGGGTGCTAGAAAGTAATCGCCTATGCCAGCCCTGGTCTGTCCAAGGAAGAAAGAAACTACTCAGCCTCTGATAAAGAGTGCCTCGCGATTATATGGGCCATTTCGAAACTTCGCCCATACGTGAATGGAACACCGTTCAAAGTTGTGACAGACCATCATGCACTCGGTTGGGTCGCCAATTTGAAGGACCCCTCTGGCCGTATTGGTAGGTGGAGCTTGCGCCTCCAAGAATTCGACGTTACAGTACTGTAAAATCCGGGAGGAAACACTCCGATGCCGACTGCCTGTCCCGTGCCCCCATCGACCAACCACCACAAGACTGCGATGGAGACAGCGCGTTCTACGGATTCCTGACTGGGAGCGAATTCCCCACCCACCAGCGTGCCGACCCCGATCTACGCGTCATGATCGACTACCTCCAAGAATGCAACATCGCCGTGCCCAGGGCCTTCAAACGCAGCTTACCTGCATTTAGCCTGAAAATCTCCGTCCTCGTGAAGAATTTCAGGCCCGGAACGAGAGCGAAGTATCTTCTTGTCATCCTGGCAGATCTTCGTTACGAAGTTTAGGAAGCATGCCACGACGACCCGTCTTTCGGACATCTTGGCACAGCTCGCACAATTGCTAAAATCAAGATGAAGTACTACTGCACCCTCCTTGCATCCGACGTCACCCACTACATCCGAAGCTGCCGTGACTGCCAGCGACGAAAAACGCCAGCGACGAGACCTGCAGGACTTCTGCAGCCGATCGGCGGCCCGTCTAGGCCCTTCCAACAGATTAGAACGGACCTTCTGGGCCCGTTACCTACATCCCGATCCGAGAACAAGTGGATTGTTGTAGCGACAGACTACATGCCGTGCTACGCAGAGACCACCGCACTTCCGAGGGCGACTGCACAAGAAGTCGCAAAGTTCTTCATAAGCCAAGTTGTGCTGCGACATGGAGCCCCGGAAGTCCTGATCATGGACCGTGGAAGGGCCTTTCCTGCGGAGCTAATAAAAGGGATATTACGCTACAGCAACACGTATCAACGAAGAATGACGGCGTACCCCCTCTTCCCCCAAACTAGCGAACTAACCGAACGCCTGAACAAGACATTCACGGATATGCTGTCAATTTACGTCGATCTTGAACATCAGACTTGGGACGAAGTGCTCCCGTATGTCACCTTTTCGTACAGCATGGCCATCCAGGAAACTCCGCAGATGACGCCGTTCGAGCTTGTCTACGGAAGACGGCCGACTGCGATTCTCGACGCCATGCGTCCGCACATAGACGACGACGAACTCAACGCCGACGTCCAAGGATACCTTCAGCGTGCGGAGGAAGCCCGCCAGCTGGCTCGAGTTCGTACAACGCACCAGCAGCTCGTGGATGCCGGGCGCTACAACCTCTGACACGGAGACGCCGAGTACCACACTGGGGATTGTGTGTGGGTTTGAACTTCCATCCGTCGAGGCGGACTAAGTGAGAATCTTCTGTGGCGATGTTTGGGACCCTACCAGATTCTACGATGTGTCGGCCAACTTACCTACGAGGTGATCCCCGATGGTGATTCGGGAACATCACGATGACGCACGCGACCCGAAGTCGTCAAAGTGGTTCCCTTGAAACCTTACTATGCAAGATGACAGACTTGTTTTTGTTGCTTGTTCGGGCATTCTTTTATTTTAGCATCGGGTCGATGCAGTCTTAGAGGGGAGGGTCACACCGCGAACCATGTATGGGTTTGTTTCTTTAATGTTTAATTTTACTGCCACGCAACGCCCCCTGTGTTATCTGCGTTCCAAACAAAGCGCGCCTTCCATTCTTTACTTTTATGCCACACGGGATACCACAATATTATAAGCAGACTGTTTCGCCCTAACGTCACTAGCCTAGAATTTTCTTCTGTGATCTACAATGTTCTGGATGTAAATCGACGGCTCCAGAAACACTTGCGCCGGAATATAAAGGCCTGCAGCCCAGATGCCGTAGCATTCGATCTTTGACGCTCACTTGAGTACGTCAATTTGCTGACTGCCGCTTTGCCGCCCGTGTATTGTGTGAGTTTGTTAGGGAGCACAAGTTCGCTCCAATAAACGAGTTTTCCTTTTCAAGTCAACTGCGTCGTCTCTGGCTTCGGGGCAATATATATATATATATATATATATAGTATGGAAATGAGGGGCTCGTTGAGGAATTACGGAAAGATAGGTCAGCAGTCTACAACGCCAAAGGAGGCATAGGGGTGTGGTTAGGCTCTTTTCTTTTTTAACTACGGTTAATGAAGTAAACATTTTTTTAGATATACAGAAGAAAGAAAGAAAAACACGCGCCCAGAGTGGGGACCGAACCCACGCCTTTCGTTTACATGTCGAATGCCTTACCAATTCGGCTATCTGGGCAACAGTGTTCTCCTTCACTTTCTGGGCTATTTATATTTACTAGAAGTGTATCTGACGCTTGAGGGTGGTGGCCAGCGCCACTCTGACTACACGGGGAGAAGGGGACCTTCTTTTCAACCCCCGTGGCGTGACTCGAACGTCTACAGCCTGTCATGACTGGGTTACTGGCGGGAAGCCCTCTTATGCTAGCTAGGCATCAAGGCTACCAGAACCGAGACCCTCGCTAGGCTTTCGCAGAATAATACAGTAAGGAAATGAGGGGCTCGTTGAGGAAATACGGAAAGATAGGTCAGCAGTCTACAACGCCAAAGGAGACATAGGGGTGTGGTTTGGCTGTTTTTTTTTCACTACGGTTAATGAAGTAAACTTTTTTTAAATGTACAGAAGAAAGAAAGAAAAACATGCGTCCAGAGTGGGGACCGAACACACGCCTTTCGATTACATGTCGAATGCCTTACCAATTCGGCTATCTGGGCAACTGTGTTCTTCACTTTCTGGGCTATTTATATTTACTAGAAGTGTATCTGACGCTTGAGGGTGGTGGCCAGCGCCACTCTGGCTGAGAGTTTGCCGTGAGATTGCCTAGGTAGCATAAGAGGGCTTCCCGCCAGTAACCCGCTCATGACAGGCTGTAGACGTTCGAGTCACGCCACGGGGGTTGAAAAGAAGGTCCCTTTCTCCCCGTGTAGTCAGAGTGGCGCTGGCTGAGAGTTTGCCGTGAGATTGCCTAGGTAGCATAAGAGGGCTTCCCGCCAGTAACCCGCTCATGACAGGCTGTAGACGTTCGAGTCACGCCACGGGGGTTGAAAAGAAGGTCCCTTTCTCCCCGTGTAGTCAGAGTGGCGCTGGCCGCCACCCTCAAGCGTCAGATACACTTCTAGTAAATGTAAATAGCCCAGAAAGTGAAGGAGAACACAGTCGCCCAGATAGCAGAATTGGTAAGGCATTCGACATGTAATCGAAAGGCGTGGGTTCGGTCCCCACTCTGGGCGCGTGTTTTTCTTTCTTTCTTCTGTACATTTAAAAAAAATGTTTACTTCATTAACCGTAGTGAAAAAAGAAAAGAGCCTAACCGCACCCCTATGCCTCCTTTGGCGTTGTAGACAGCTGACCTATCTTTCCGTATTTCCTCAATGAGCCCCTCATTTCCTTACTGTATTATTCTGCGAAAGCCTAACGAGGGTCTCGGTTCTGGCAGCCTTGATGCCTAGGTAGCATAAGAGGGCTTCCCGCCAGTAACCCGCTCATGACAGGCTGTAGACGTTGGAGTCACGCCACAGGGGTTTAAAAGAAGGTCCCCTTCTCCCCGTGTAGTCAGAGTGGCGCGGGCCACCACCCTCAAGCGTCAGATACACTTCTAGTAAATATAAATAGCCCAGAAAGTGAAGGAGAACACAGTCGCCCAGATAGCCGATTTCGTAAGGCATTCGACATGTAATCGAAAGGCGTGGGTTTGGTCTTCACTCTGGGCGCGTGTTTTTCTTTCTTTGTTCTGTATATTTAAAAAAATGTTTACTTCATTAACCGTAGTGAAAAAAGAAAAGAGCCTAACCACACCCCTATGCCTCCTTTGGCGTTGTAGACTGCTGACCTATCTTTCCGTATTTCCTAAACGAGCCCCTCATTTCCTTACTGTATTATTCTGCGAAAGCCTAGCGAGGGTCTCGGTTCGGGCAGCCTTGATGCCTAGGTAGCATAAGAGGCCTTCCCGCCAGTAACCCGCTCATTACAGGCTGTAGACGTTCGAGTCACGCTACGGGGGTTGAAGAGAAGGGCCCCTTCTCCCCGTGTAGTCAGAGTGGCGCTGGCCACCACCCTCAAGCGTCAGATACACTTCTAGTAAATATAAATAGCCCAGAAAGTGAAGGAGAACACAGTCGCCCAGATAGCCGAATTGGTAAGGCATTAGACATGTAATCGAAAGGCGTGGGTTCGGTCCCCACTCTGGGCGCGTGTTTTTCTTTCTTCTGTATATATAGAAAAAAATGTTTACTTCAATAACCGTAGTGAAAAAAGAAAAGAGCCTAACCACAACCCTATGCCTCTTTTGGCGTTGTAGACTGTTGACCTATCTTTCCGTATTTCCTCAATGAGCCCCTCATTTCCTTACTGTATTATTCTGCGAAAGCCTAGCGAGGGTCTCGGTTCTGGCAGCCTTGATGCCTAGGTAGCATAAGGGGGCTTCCCGCCAGTAACCCGCTCATGACAGGCTGTTGACGTTCGAGTCACGCCACGGGGGTTGAAAAGAAGGTCCCCTTCTCCCTGTGTAGTCAGAGTGGCGCTGGCCACCACCCTCAAGCGTCAGATACACTTCTAGTTAATATAAATAGCCCAGAAAGTGAAGGAGAACACAGTCGCCCAGATAGCCGAATTGGTAAGGCATTCGACATGTAATCGAAAGGCGTGGGTTTGGTCCCCACTCTGGGCGCGTGTTTTTCTTTCTTTCTTCTGTATATATAGAAAAAAATGTTTACTTCATTAACCGTAGTGAAAAAAGAAAAGAGCCTAACCACACCCCTATGCCTCCTTTGGCGTTGTAGACTGCTGACCTATCTTTCCGTATTTCCTCAACGAGCCCCTCATTTCCTTACTGTATTATTCTGCGAAAGCCTAGCGAGGGACTCGGTTCGGGCAGCCTTGATGCCTAGGTAGCATAAGAGGGCTTCCCGCCAGTAACCCGCTCATGACAGGCTGTAGACATTCGAGTCACGCCACGGGGGTTGAAAAGAAGGTCCCCTTTTCCCCGTGTAGTCAGAGTGGCGCTGGCCACCACCCTCAAGCGTCAGATACACTTCTAGTAAATATAAATATCCCAGAAAGTGAAGGAGAACACAGTCGCCCTGATAGCTGAATTGGTAAGGCATTCGACATGTAATCGAAAGGCGTGGTTTCGGTCCCCACTCTGGGCGCGTGTTTTTCTTTCTTTGTTCTGTATATTTAAAAAAAATGTTTACTTCATTAACCGTAGTGAAAAAAGAAAAGAGCCTAACCACACCCCTATGCCTCTTTTAGCGTTGTAGACTGCTGACCTATCTTTCCGTAATTCCTCAACGAGCCCCTCATTTCCTTACTGTATTATTGTGCGAAAGCCTAGCGAGGGTCTCGGTTCTGGCAGCCTTGATGCCTAGGTAGCAGAAGAGGGCTTTCCGCCAGTAACCCGCTCATGACAGGCTGTAGACGTTCGAGTCACGCCACGGGGGTTGAAAAGAAGGTCCCCTTCTCCCCGTGTAGTCAGAGTGGCGCTGGCCACCACCCTCAAGCGTCAGATACACTTCTAGTTAATATAAATAGCCCAGAAAGTGAAGGAGAACACAGTCGCCCAGATAGCCGAATTGGTAAGGCCTTTGACATGTAATCGAAAGGCGTGGGCTCGGTCCCCACTCTGGGCGCGTGTTTTTATTCTTTCTTCTGTATATTAAAAAAAATGTTTACTTCATTAACCGTGGTGAAAAAAGAAAAGAGCCTAACCACACCCCTATGCCTCCTTTGGCGTTGTAGACTGCTGACCTATCTTTCCGTATTTCCTCAACGAGAACCCTCATTTCCTTACTGTATTATTCTGCGAAAGCCTAGCGAGGGTCTCGGTTCGGGCAGCCTTGATGCCTAGGTAGCATAAGAGGGCTTCCCGCCAGTAACCCGCTCATGACAGGCTGTAGACGTTCGAGTCACGCCACGGGGGTTGAAAAGAAGGTCCCCTTCTCCCCGTGTAGTCAGAGTGGCGCTGGCCGCCACCCTCAAGCGTCAGATACACTTCTAGTAAATATTGTTACGAGGCAGAACCACGCAAATGCAGTGTATTGACGAAAATTGCAATGCTGAGCAATGCCAGCGAGAGAGTACAGAGACTGGTAGCTGTAAGCCCTTCGTCCTCTTCTAAAGTTCAACCCAAACGGCACATAGCCGTAGCTGCCCTCATCGTCTTCTTCCAACTGTTCCGTAACACAACCCCCCCGGCGGGAAGACGCCGCCACGGCGTCTGGGGACATAACGTTTAGGTGTTGGGGTGGTAAGGCTTGAGCCGGGCCACGTGAACAAGGTCCGTGTGAGGCTGGGCAGAGGTGGGTGGGTGCGGCGTGATTTCATACGTAACGTCGGTGACGCGGCGCAACACGCGATAAGGGCCGGTGTAAGGAGAAAGTAGTTTGGTAGAAAGTCCTACATGACGCTGGGGTGACCACAGTAGCACCAATGAACCTGGATGGAACTGAACATCGACGTGGTGGCGATCATAGAGGGACTTCTGGGATGCTTGTGACGAAGTGAGGCGTGTGCGAGCGATCTGACGAGCGAGATCAGCCTGTGCAATGGCGTCGCTGACGTACTGACTAGGAGGAGCTGAGGCAGGCGAGACAAGAGTATCCAAGGGTAAAGCCGGTTCCCTGCCGAAGAGCAAGTAGAAAGGGGAGTAACCAGCTGTGTCATGGCGGGAGGAATTGTAGGCGAAGGTTACAAATGGCAAGGCGGCATCCCAATCCCGGTGGTCTGAGGAAACATACATAGAAAGCATGTTGAGCAGCGTGCGGTTTAGGCGCTCCGTGAGGCCGTTCGTTTGAGGATGGTAAGCGGTAGTCATTTTATGCTTAGTGGAACAGGAATGAAGAATGTCGGCAATGACTTTAGAGAGGAAATTACGGCCCCGATCGGTCAAGAGCTGTCGAGGTGCTCCATGATGTAGGATGACGTCGTAAAGGAAGAAGTCAGCGACGTCAGTGGCGCAGCTTGTGGGTAGGGCCCGCGTTATGGCGTAGCGTGTTGCATAATCTGTTGCAACGGCAACCCACTTATTGCCAGAAGTGGATGCAGGAAAAGGCTCCAGAAGGTCGAGACCGACGCGGGCGAAGGGTTCGTGAGGGATAGGAAGGGGCTGAAGGAGTCCAGCAGGCAATTTGCAGGGAACCTTTCGCCATTGGCACTGGTCACAAGATTAACATACTTCTTGACCGAACGGTACAAGCCAGGCCAAAAGAAACGGCGGCGTGCGCGAGCGTATGTGCGCGTAACGCCAAGGTGACCAGAAAGTGGATGGTTATGAAGTTGTTCAAGGACGGTGGAACGCAAATGAGGAGGTATGACAAGCAACAGGTCTGGGCCATCGTTTTGAAAGTTCTGGTGGTATAAGACGCCTTCCTGCAGTACGTAATTCCTGGAGGTTCGATCAGGACAATTTGTACGGAGGCGATCGATTATTGATCGGAGGAAGGGGTCCCGGTATTGTTCCGCACCGATTTGCAGCAGTGCGGAGATGGAAAAAATACAGGCCTCTGTGTCATTCCAGGCTACGTCTGGAGTATCCACGGGATAACGCGATAAACAGTCGGCATCACGGTGCAACCGTCCCGATTTGTACACGACTGAAAACGAGTATTCTTGCAAACGCAAAGCCCAGCGGCCAAGGCGGCCCGTAGGATCTTTTAGTGATTGCAGCCAGCACAGGGCGTGATGATCCATTACCACAGAAAACGGACGGCCAAAGAGATATGGGTGGAACTTCGCCACTGCCCACACGAGAGCGAGACACTCGCGTTCGGTTATGGAATAGTTGCGCTCGGCGGCCGAAAGGAGGCGGCTGGCGTACGCGATCACGCGGACTTCGCCAGACTGGTGCTGCACTAAGACCGCTCCTATGCCGTGACCACTGGCGTCAGTGCGCAGTTCGGTTGGAGCGGAAATGTCAAAGTGGGCTAGAATAGGAGTGGTAGTAAGCCTATCAATAAGTGTGGAAAAAGCTTCAGCTTGTGCAGATTCCCACGTGAATGGAACGTCTTTCTTGAGGAGGTCGGTTAAAGGCCTGGCAATATGGGCGAAATTTTGTATGAAGCGGTGGAAGTATGAGCATAGGCCAAGAAAGCTTCTGACGTCTTTTGCGGTGTGCGGTTGGGGAAAGTTTTTGACTGCGTGTATTTTGGCGGGGTCGGGCTGCACGCCGCGAGCATCCACGACGTGACCGAGAATTTGAAGTTGATGTTGGGCGAATCGGCATTTGGATGAATTCAGTTGAAGACCTGCGCGACGGAAAACAGACAGGACCGTGGATAAACGTTCTAAATGCGTTTCAAAGGTCGGAGAGAAAACGATGACGTCGTCGAGGTAGCACAAGCAGGTGGTCCATTTAAGGCCGTGAAGGAGAGCGTCCATCATTCTTTCGAACGTGGCAGGCGCGTTACAGAGCCCGAAAGGCATTACCTTAAATTGGAAGAGACCATCCGGTGTAATAAAGGCGGTTTTTTCTCGGTCCATTTCATCCACGGCGATTTGCCAATAACCGGAACGTAGGTCAATGGAAGAAAAATAGTTTGCTCCGTGGAGGCAATCAAGGGCGTCGTCAATTCGGGGAAGAGGGTACACGTCCTTTTTCGTTATGTGGTTCAGGTGACGGTAATCGACGCAAAATCTCCACGTGTTGTCCTTCTTTTTAACTAGTACTACCGGTGACGCCCAAGGGCTGGAAGAGGGCTCGATGATGTCCTTAGCGAGCATTTTGTCGACTTCGTCTTGTATAATGCGACGTTCAGTTGCGGATACGCGGTATGGCCTGCGGTGGATCGGGCGGGCGTCACCCGTGTGAATACGGTGCTTGACCACACTTGTCTGGCCGAGAGGGCGAGTGCCAAAGTAAAAAATGTCGCTGTAAGAGAGCAGGAGGCGATAAAGGGCTGCAGTATTCTCGTGCGAGAGATCGGGTGAAAATCGTCGGGGAGCATTTTCAGGTCGCCTGGAATACGAAGTACGGATAGCATCGTAAGGGCGATTGCGGCAGTAGCGGGAGACGTGTCCGATACGATGGCAACAAAAGCAAATCGGACGGTCGTCAGGGGTCCGCCAGGCAGTGGGATTGCGGAAACGACGAGGTGCGGTATGATACATGGGTGCGGGGCTTTGCAGAACCGGGTAGACGTCCGGACGATTCATGGCGCAAACCGGGTGAAGGCCCAAGTTGTCAAGTTCTTGGCGGACGACAGCTTGAATAACAGAAATGGATGGGCTGTCACCGCTTGGTGTTGTGAGCGGGGCTGGCGACATGGCCTCAATTTCTCGACGAATTATTCTGGTGAGCGTCTCAGGTGGAGCGGGTGGGGCGACGTCGCGTGGGTGAAGCAGCACGTCGTCGCAGGACGAATCAGCGGCCGTATTCGGAAAGCGGACGAAGTTTTTGGCAATACGGCGGCTTTTGGCTTGCTCCAAGCGTCGGCACTCTGCAATGATGTCGTCCACGTTCGAGCTGTTCTTGAAAACTAGTAAATTGAAAGCGTCGTCCGCAATGCCTTTTAAGATGTGCCCAACCTTTTCTTCCTCAGGCATTGCCCGGTCAACCTTGACACACAGAGCAAGTACGTCGTGAATATATGCGCTGTACGATTCGGTTGAACTCTGGACACGAGACGCGAGGTCGTTCTTGGCGGCAAGCTGATGGTGAGGAGCGTTTCCAAACGCTGCCCGTAGCTTGTCCTTGAATACGTCCCAGCTGGTCAATGTCTCTTCGTTGGTGTCGTACCATGTCAGTGCTGTTCCTTTGAGGCAACACACAGCGTTGGCCAACATCACTGTGGGATCCCACCTGTTAAGTCGGCTGACCCGCTCGAACATATGGATCCACTCATCAGCGTCGACTCCATCATTGCCGGTAAACATTCCAGGTTCTCGAGGGTGAGACACGATGATGGGGGGAATGGCAGCGCCTGAAGGAGGGTCGGTGCTGTTAGGCATCCTGGATGGCGGAATTTGACGACCGCTGCGGAGTTCCGTGGTAAATGGAAAAAGCCCGCAACCTCCACCAAGATGTTACGAGGCAGAACCACGCAAATGCAGTGTATTGACGAAAATTGCAATGCTGAGCAATGCCAGCGAGAGAGTACAGAGACTGGTAGCTGTAAGCCCTTCGTCCTCTTCTAAAGTTCAACCCAAACGGCACATAGCCGTAGCTGCCCTCATCGTCTTCTTCCAACTGTTCCGTAACAATATAAATAGCCCAGAAAGTGAAGGAGAACACAGTCGCCCAGATAGCCGAATTGGTAAGGCATTCGACGTGTAATCGAAAGGCGTGGGTCCGGTCCCCACTCTGGGCGCGTGTTTTTCTTTCTTTCTTCTGTATATATAGAAAAAAATGTTTACTTCATTAACCGTAGTGAAAAAAGAAAAGAGCCTAACCACACCCCTACGCCTCTTTTGGCGTTGTAGACTGTTGACCTATCTTTCCGTATTTCCTCAACGAGCCCCTCATTTCCTTACAGTATCATTCTGCGAAAGCCTAGCGAGAGTCTCGGTTCTGGCAGCCTTGATGCCTAGGTAGCATTAGAGGGCTTCCCGCCAGTAACCCACTCATGACAGGCTGTAGACGTTCGAGTCACGCCACGGGGGTTGAAGAGAAGGTCCCCTTCTCCCCGTGTAGTCAGAGTGGCGCTGGCCACCACCCTCAAGCGTCAGATACACTTCTAGTAAATATAAATAGCCCAGAAAGTGAAGGAGAACACAGTCGCCCAGATAGCCGAATTGGTAAGGCATTCGACATGTAATCGAAAGGCGTGGGTTCGGTCCCCACTCTGGGCGCGTGTTTTTCTTTCTTTCTTCTGTATATATAGAAAAAAATGTTTACTTCAATAACCGTAGTGAAAAAAGAAAAGAGCCTAACCACACCCCTATGCCTCCTTTGGCGTTGTACACTGCTGACCTATCTTTCCGTATTTCCTCAACGAGAACCCTCATTTCGTTACTGTATTATTCTGCGAAAGCCTAGCGAGGGTCTCGGTTCGGGCAGCCTTGATGCCTAGGTAGCATTAGAGGGCTTCCCGCCAGTAACCCACTCATGACAGGCTGTAGACGTTCGAGTCACGCCACGGGGGTTGAAGAGAAGGTCCCCTTCTCCCCGTGTAGTCAGAGTGGCGCTGGCCACCACCCTCAAGCGTCAGATACACTTCTAGTAAATATAAATAGCCCAGAAAGTGAAGGAGAACACAGTCGCCCAGATAGCCGAATTGGTAAGGCATTCGACATGTAATCAAAAGGCGTGGGTTCGGTCCCCACTCTGGGCGCGTGTTTTTCTTTCTTTCTTCTGTACATTTAAAAAATGTTTACTTCATTACCCGTAGTGAAAAAAGAAAAGAGCCTAACCACACCCCTATGCCTCCTTTGGCGTTGTAGACTGCTGACCTATCTTTCCGCATTTCCTCAACGAGCCCCTCATTTCCTTACTGTATTATTCTGCAAAAGCCTAGCGAGGGTCTCGGTTCGGGCAGCCTTGATGCCTAGGTAGCATAAGAGGGGTTCCCGCCAGTAACCCGCTCATGACAGGCTGTAGACGTTCGAGTCACGCCACGGGGGTTGAAGAGAAGGTCCCCTTCTCCCCGTGTAGTCAGAGTGGCGCTGGCCACCACCCTCAAGTGTCAGATACACTTCTAGTAAATATAAATAGCCCAGAAAGTGAAGGAGAACACAGACGCCCAGATAGCCGAATTGGTAAGGCATTTGATATGTAATCGAAAGGCGTGGGTTCGGTTCCCACTCTGGGCGCGTGTTTTTCTTTCTTTGTTCTGTATATTTAAAGAAAATGTTTACTTCATTAACCGTAGTGAAAAAAGAAAAGAGCCTAACCACACCTTTATGCCTCCTTTGGCGTTGTAGACTGCTGACCTATCTTTCCGTATTTCCTCAACGAGCCCCTCATTACCTTACTGTATTATTCTGCGAAAGCCTAGCGAGGGTCTCGGTTCGGGCAGCCTTGATGCCTAGGTAGCATCAGAGGGCTTCCCGCCAGTAACCCGCTTATGACAGGCTGTAGACCTTCGAGTCACGCCACGGGGGTTGAAAAGAAGGTCCCCTTCTCCCGGTGTAGTCAGAGTGGCGCTGGCCACCACCCACCCTCAAGCGTCAGATACACTTCTAGTTAATATAAATAGCCCAGAAAGTGAAAGAGAACACAGTCGCCCAGATAGCCGAATTGGTAAGGCATTCGACATGTAATCGAAAGGCGTGGGCTCGGTCCCCACTCTGGGCGCGTGTTTTTATTCTTTCTTCTGTATATTTAAAAAAAATGTTTACTTCATTAACCGTAGTGAAAAAAGAAAAGAGCCTAACCACACCCCTTTGCCTCGTTTGGCCTTGTAGACTGCTGACCTATCTTTCCGTATTTCCTCAACGAGCCCCTCATTTCCTTACTGTATTATTCTGCGAAAGCCTAGCGAGGGTCTCGGTTCGGGCAGCCTTGATGCCTAGGTAGCATAAGAGGGCTTCCCGCCAGTAACCCGCTCATGACAGGCTGTAGACGTTCGAGTCACGCCACGGGGGTTGAAAAGAAGGTCCCCTTCTCCCCGTGTAGTCAGAGTGGCGCTGGCCGCCATTCTCAAGCATCAGATACACTTCTAGTAAATATAAATAGCCCAGAAAGTGAAGGAGAACACAGTCGCCCAGATAGCCGAATTGGTAAGGCATTCGACATGTAATCGAAAGGCGTGGGTTCGGTCCCCACTCTGGGCACGTGTTTTTCTTTCTTTCTTCTGTACATTAAAAAAAAATGTTTACTTCATTAACCGTAGTGAAAAAAGAAAAGAGCCTAACCACACCCCTATGCCTCCTTTGGCGTTGTAGACTGCTGACCTATCTTTCCGTATTTCCTCAACGAGCCCCTCATTTCCTTACTGTGTTATTCGGCGAAAGCCTAGCGAGGGTCTCGGTTCGGGCAGCCTTGATGCCTAGGTAGCATAAGAGGGCTTCCCGCCAGTTACCCGCTCATGACAGGCTGTAGACGTTCGAGTCACGCCACGGGGGTTCAAAAGAAGGTCCCCTTCTCCCCGTGTAGTCAGAGTGGCGCTGGTCGCCACCCTCAAGCGTCAGATACACTTCTAGTAAATATAAATAGCCCAGAAAGTGAAGGAGAACACAGTCGCCCAGATAGCCGAATTGGTAAGGCATTCGACATGTAATCGAAAGGCGTGGGTTCGGTTCCCACTCTGGGCGCATGTTTTTCTTTCTTTGTTCTGTATATTTAAAAAAAATGTTTACTTCATTAACCATAGTGATAAAACAAAAGAGCCTAACCACACCCCTATGCCTCCTTTGGCGTTGTAGACTGCTGACCTATCTTTCCCTATTTCCTCAACGAGCCCCTCATTTCCTTACTGTATTATTCTGCGAAAGCCTAGCGAGGGCCTCGGTGCGGGCAGCCTTGATGCCTAGGTAGCATAAGAGGGCTTCCCGCCAGTTACCCGCTCATGACAGGCTGTAGACGTTCGAGTCACGCCACGGGGGTTGAAAAGAAGGTCCCCTTCTCCCCGTGTAGTCAGAGTGGCGCTGGCCGCCACCCTCAAGCGTCAGATACACTTCTAGTTAATATAAATAGCCCAGAAAGTGAAGGAGAACACAGTCGCCCAGATAGCCGAATTGGTAAGGCATTCGACATGTAATCGAAAGGCGTGGGTTCGGTCCCCACTCTGGGCGCGTGTTTTTCTTTCTTTCTTCTGTATATATAGAAAAAAATGTTTACTTCAATAACCGTAGTGAAAAAAGAAAAGAGCCTAACCACACCCCTATGCCTCCTTTGGCGTTGTACACTGCTGACCTATCTTTCCGTATTTCCTCAACGAGAACCCTCATTTCCTTACTGTATTATTCTGCGAAAACCTAGCGAGGGTCTCGGTTCGGGCAGCCTTGATGCCTAGGTAGCATAAGAGGGCTTCCCGCCAGTAACCCACTCATGACAGGCTGTAGACGTTCGAGTCACGCCACGGGGTTTGAAGAGAAGGTTCCCTTCTCCCCGTGTAGTCAGAGTGGCGCTGGCCACCACCCTCAAGCGTCAGATACACTTCTAGTAAATATAAATAGCCCAGAAAGTGAAGGAGAACACAGTCGCCCAGATAGCCGAATTGGTAAGGCATTTGACATGTAATCGAAAGGCGTGGGTTCGGTCCCCACTCTGGGCGCGTGTTTTTCTTTCTTTCTTCTGTACATTTAAAAAAATGTTTACTTCATTACCCGTAGTGAAAAAAGAAAAGAGCCTAACCACACCCCTATGCCTCCTTTGGCGTTGTAGACTGCTGACCTATCTTTCCGCATTTCGTCAACGAGCCCCTCATTTCCTTACTGTATTATTCTGCAAAAGCCTAGCGAGGGTCTCGGTTCGGGCAGCCTTGATGCCTAGCTAGCATAAGAGGGCTTCCCGCCAGTTACCCGCTCATGACAGGCTGTAGACGTTCGAGTCACGCCACGGGGGTTGAAAAGAAGGTCCCCTCCTCCCCGTGTAGTCAGAGTGGCGCTGGCCGCCACCCTCAAGCGTCAGATACACTTCTAGTAAATATAAATAGCCCAGAAAGCAAAGGAGAACACAGTCGCCCAGATAGCCGAATTGGTAAGGCATTCGACATGTAATCGAAAGGCGTGGGTTCGGTTCCCACTCTGGGCGCGTGTTTTTCTTTCTTTGTTCTGTATATTTAAAAAAAAATGTTTACTTCATTAACCGTAGTGAAAAAAAAAAGAGCCTAACAACACCCCTATGCCTCCTTTGGCGTTGTAGACTGCTGACCTATCTTTCCGTATTTCCTCAACGAGCCCCTCATTTCCTTACTGTATTATTCTGCGAAAGCCTAGCGAGGGTCTCGGTTCGGGCAGCCTTGATGCCTAGGTAGCATAAGAGGGCTTCCCGCCAGTTACCCGCTCATGACAGGCTGTAGACGTTCGAGTCACGCCACGGGGGTTGAAAAGAAGGTCCCCTTCTCCCCGTGTAGTCAGAGTGGCACTGGCCGCCACCCTCAAGCGTCAGATACACTTCTACTAAATATAAATAGCCCAGAAAGTGAAGGAGAACACAGTCGCCCAGATAGCCGAATTGGTAAGGCATTCGACATGTAATCGAAAGGCGTGGGTTCGGTTCCCACTCTGGGCGCGTGTTTTTCTTTCTTTCTTCTGTACATTAAAAAAAAATGTTTACTTCATTACCCGCAGTGAAAAAAGAAAACAGCCTAACCACACCCCTATGCCTCCTTTGGCGTTGTAGACTGCTGACCTATCTTTCCGTATTTCCTCAACGAGCCCCTCATTTCCTTACTGTATTATTCTGCGAAAGCCTAGCGAGGGTCTCGGTTCTGGCAGCCTTGATGCCTAGGTAGCATAAGGGGGCTTCCCGCCAGTAACCCGCTCATGACAGGCTGTTGACGTTCGAGTCACGCCACGGGGGTTGAAAAGAAGGTCCCCTTCTCCCTGTGTAGTCAGAGTGGCGCTGGCCACCACCCTCAAGCGTCAGATACACTTCTAGTTAATATAAATAGCCCAGAAAGTGAAGGAGAACACAGTCGCCCAGATAGCCGAATTGGTAAGGCATTCGACATGTAATCGAAAGGCGTGGGTTTGGTCCCCACTCTGGACGCGTGTTTTTCTTTCTTTCTTCTGTATATATAGAAAAAAATGTTTACTTCATTAACCGTAGTGAAAAAAGAAAAGAGCCTAACCACACCCCTATGCCTCCTTTGGCGTTGTAGACTGCTGACCTATCTTTCCGTATTTCCTCAACGAGCCCCTCATTTCCTTACAGTATTATTCTGCGAAAGCCTAGCGAGGGTCTCGGTTCTGGCAGCCTTGATGCCTAGGTGGCATAAGAGGGCTTCCCGCCAGTAACCCGCTCATGACAGGCTGTTGACGTTCGAGTCACGCCACGGGGGTTGAAAAGAAGGTCCCCTTCTCCCTGTGTAGTCAGAGTGGTGCTGGCCACCACCCTCAAGCGTCAGATACACTTCTAGTTAATATAAATAGCCCAGAAAGTGAAGGAGAACACAGTCGCCCAGATAGCCGAATTGGTAAGGCATTCGACATGTAATCGAAAGGCGTGGGCTCGGTCCCCACTCTGGGCGCGTGTTTTTATTCTTTCTTCTGTATATTAAAAAAAAGTTTCCTTCATTAACCGTAGTGAAAAAAGAAAAGAGCCTAACCACACCCCTATGCCTCCTTTGGCGTTGTAGACTGCTGACCTATCTTTCCGTATTTCCTCAACGAGCCCCTCATTATCTTACTGTATTATTCTGCGAAAGCCTAGCGAGGGTCTCGGTTCGGGCAGCCTTGATGCCTAGGTAGCATAAGGGGGCTTCCCGCCAGTTACCCGCTCATGACAGGCTGTAGACGTTCGAGTCACGCCACGGGGGTTGAAAAGAAGGTCCCCTTCTCCCCGTGTAGTTAGAATGGCGCTGGCCGCCACCCTCAAGCGTCAGATATACTTCTAGTAAATATAAATAGCCCAGAAAGTGAAGGAGAACACAGTCGCCCAGATAGCCGAATTGGTAAGGCATTCGACATGTAATCGAAAGGCGTGGGTTCGGTTCCCACTCCGGGCGCGTGTTTTTCTTTCTTTCTTCTGTATATAAAAAAAATGTTTACTTCATTAACCGTAGTGAAAAAAGAAAAGAGCCTAACCACACCCCTATGCCTCCTTTGGCGTTGTAGACTGCTGACCTATCTTTCCGTATTTCCTCAACGAGCCCCTCATTATCTTACTGTATTATTCTGCGAAAGCCTAGCGAGGGTATCGGTTCTGGCACCCTTGATGCCTAGGTAGCATAAGGGGGCTTCCCGCCAGTAACCCGCTCATGACAGGCTGTTTACGTTCGAGTCACGCCACGGGGGTTGAAAAGAAGGTCCCCTTCTCCCTGTGTAGTCAGAGTGGTGCTGGCCACCACCCTCAAGCGTCAGATACACTTCTAGTTAATATAAATAGCCCAGAAAGTGAAGGAGAACACAGTCGCCCAGATAGCCGAATTGGTAAGGCATTCGACATGTAATCGAAAGGCGTGGGTTCGGTTCCCACTCTGGGCGCGTGTTTTTCTTTCGTTCTTCTGTACATTTAAAAAAAATGTTTACTTCATTACCCGTAGTGAAAAAAGAAAAGAGCCTAACCACACCCCTATGCCTCTTTTGGCGTTGTAGACTGTTGACCTATCTTTCCGTATTTCCTCAACGAGCCCCTCATTTCCTTACTGTATTATTCTGCGAAAGCCTAGCGAGGGTCTCGGTTCTGGCAGCCTTGATGCCTAGGTAGCGTAAGGGGGCTTCCCGCCAGTAACCCGCTCATGACAGGCTGTTGACGTTCGAGTCACGCCACGGGGGTTGAAAAGAAGGTCCCCTTCTCCCTGTGTAGTCAGAGTGGCGCTGGCCACCACCTTCAAGCGTCAGATACACTTCTAGTTAATATAAATAGCCCAGAAAGTGAAGGAGAACACAGTCGCCCAGATAGCCGAATTGGTAAGGCATTCGACATGTAATCGAAAGGCGTGGGTTCGGTCCCCACTCTGGGCGCGTGTTTTTCTTTCTTTCTTCTGTACATTTAAAAAAAATGTTTACTTCATTAACCGTAGTGAAAAAAGAAAAGAGCCTAACCACACCCCTATGCCTCCTTTGGCGTTGTAGACTGCTGACCTATCTTTCCGTATTTCCTCAACGAGCCCCTCATTTTCTTACAGTATCATTCTGCGAAAGCCTAGCGAGGGTCTCGGTTCTGGCAGCCTTGATGCCTAGGTAGCATAAGAGGGCTTCCCGCCAGTAACCCGCTCATGACAGGCTGTTGACGTTCGAGTCACGCTACGGGGGTTGAAGAGAAGGTCTTCTTCTCCCCGTGTAGTCAGAGTGGCGCTGGCCACCACCCTCAAGCGTCAGATACACTTCTAGTAAATATAAATAGCCCAGAAAGTGAAGGAGAACACAGTCGCCCAGATAGCCGAATTGGTAAGGCATTAGACATGTAATCGAAAGGCGTGGGTTGGGTCCCCACTCTGGGCGCGTGTTTTTCTTTCTTTCTTCTGTATATATAGAAAAAAAATGTTTACTTCAATAACCGTAGTGAAAAAAGAAAAGAGCCTAACCACACCCCTATGCCTCTTTTGGCGTTGTAGACTGTTGGCCTATCTTTCCGTATTTCCTCAACGAGCCCCTCATTTCCTTACTGTATTATTCTGCGAAAGCCTAGCGAGGGTATCGGTTCTGGCACCCTTGATGCCTAGGTAGCATAAGGGGGCTTCCCGCCAGTAACCCGCTCATGACAGGCTGTTTACGTTCGAGTCACGCCACGGGGGTTGAAAAGAAGGTCCCCTTCTCCCTGTGTAGTCAGAGTGGTGCTGGCCACCACCCTCAAGCGTCAGATACACTTCTAGTTAATATAAATAGCCCAGAAAGTGAAGGAGAACACAGTCGCCCAGATAGCCGAATTGGTAAGGCATTCGACATGTAATCGAAAGGCGTGGGTTCGGTTCCCACTCTGGGCGCGTGTTTTTCTTTCTTTCTTCTGTACATTTAAAAAAAATGTTTACTTCATTACCCGTAGTGAAAAAAGAAAAGAGCCTAACCACACCCCTATGCCTCTTTTGGCGTTGTAGACTGTTGACCTATCTTTCCGTATTTCCTCAACGAGCCCCTCATTTCCTTACTGTATTATTCTGCGAAAGCCTAGCGAGGGTCTCGGTTCTGGCAGCCTTGATGCCTAGGTAGCATAAGGGGGCTTCCCGCCAGTAACCCGCTCATGACAGGCTGTTGACGTTCGAGTCACGCCACGGGGGTTGAAAAGAAGGTCCCCTTATCCCTGTGTAGTCAGAGTGGCGCTGGCCACCACCTTCAAGCGTCAGATACACTTCTAGTTAATATAAATAGCCCAGAAAGTGAAGGAGAACACAGTCGCCCAGATAGCCGAATTGGTAAGGCATTCGACATGTAATCGAAAGGCGTGGGTTCGGTCCCCACTCTGGGCGCGTGTTTTTCTTTCTTTCTTCTGTACATTTAAAAAAATTTTTACTTCATTAACCGTAGTGAAAAAAGAAAAGAGCCTAACCACACCCCTATGCCTCCTTTGGCGTTGTAGACTGCTGACCTATCTTTCCGTATTTCCTCAACGAGCCCCTCATTTTCTTACAGTATCATTCTGCGAAAGCCTAGCGAGGGTCTCGGTTCTGGCAGCCTTGATGCCTAGGTAGCATAAGAGGGCTTCCCGCCAGTAACCCGCTCATGACAGGCTGTTGACGTTCGAGTCACGCCACGGGGGTTGAAAAGAAGGTCCCCTTCTCCCCATGTAGTCAGAGTGGTGCTGGCCGCCACCCTCAAGCGTCAGATACACTTCTAGTAAATATAAATAGCTCAGAAAGTGACGGAGAACACAGTCGCCCAGATAGCCGAATTGGTAAGTCATTCGACATGTAATCTAAAGGCGTGGGTTCGGTCCCCACTCTGGGCGCGTGTTTTTCTTTCTTTCTTCTGTACATTTAAAAAAAATGTTTACTTCATTAACCGTAGTGAAAAAAGAAAAGAGCCAAACCACACCCCTATGCCTCCTTTGGCGTTGTAGACTGCTGACCTATCTTTCCGTATTTCCTCAACGAGCCCCTCATTTCCTTACTGTATTATTCTGCGAAAGCCTAGCGAGGGACTCGGTTCGGGCAGCCTTGATGCCTAGGTAGCATAAGAGGGCTTCCCGCCAGTAACCCGCTCATGACAGGCTGTAGACGTTCGAGTCACGCCACGGGGGTTGAAAAGAAGGTCCCCTTTTCCCCGTGTAGTCAGAGTGGCGCTGGCCACCACCCTCAAGCGTCAGATACACTTCTAGTAAATATAAATATCCCAAAAAGTGAAGGAGAACACAGTTGCCCTGATAGCCGAATTGGTAAGGCATTCGACATGTAATCGAAAGGCGTGGTTTCGGTCCCCACTCTGGGCGCGTGTTTTTCTTTCTTTGTTCTGTATATTTAAAAAAAATGTTTACTTCATTAACCGTAGTGAAAAAAGAAAAGAGCCTAACCACACCCCTATGCCTCCTTTAGCGTTGTAGACTGCTGACCTATCTTTCCGTAATTCCTCAACGAGCCCCTCATTTCCTTACTGTATTATTGTGCGAAAGCCTAGCGAGGGTCTCGCTTCTGGCAGCCTTGATGCCTAGGTAGCATAAGAGGGCTTTCCGCCAGTAACCCGCTCATGACAGGCTGTAGACGTTCGAGTCACGCCACGGGGGTTGAAAAGAAGGTCCCCTTCTCCCCGTGTAGTCAGAGTGGCGCTGGCCACCACCCTCAAGCGTCAGATACACTTCTAGTTAATATAAATAGCCCAGAAAGTGAAGGAGAACACAGTCGCCCAGATAGCCGAATTGGTAAGGCATTCGACATGTAATCGAAAGGCGTGGGCTCGGTCCCCACTCTGGGCGCGTGTTTTTATTCTTTCTTCTGTATATTAAAAAAAATGTTTACTTCATTAACCGTGGTGAAAAAAGAAAAGAGCCTAACCACACCCCTATGCCTCCTTTGGCGTTGTAGACTGCTGACCTATCTTTCCGTATTTCCTCAACGAGAACCCTCATTTCCTTACTGTATTATTCTGCGAAAGCCTAGCGAGGGTCTCGGTTCGGGCAGCCTTGATGCCTAGGTAGCATAAGAGGGCTTCCCGCCAGTAACCCGCTCATGACAGGCTGTAGACGTTCGAGTCACGCCACGGGGGTTGAAAAGAAGGTCCCCTTCTCCCCGTGTAGTCAGAGTGGCGCTGGCCGCCACCCTCAAGCGTCAGATACACTTCTACTAAATATTGTTACGAGGCAGAACCACGCAAATGCAGTGTATTGACGAAAATTGCAATGCTGAGCAATGCCAGCGAGAGAGTACAGAGACTGGTAGCTGTAAGCCCTTCGTCCTCTTCTAAAGTTCAACCCAAACGGCACATAGCCGTAGCTGCCCTCATCGTCTTCTTCCAACTGTTCCGTAACACAACCCCCCGGCGGGAAGACGCCGCCACGGCGTCTGGGGACATAACGTTTAGGTGTTGGGGTGGTAAGGCTTGAGCCGGGCCACGTGAACAAGGTCCGTGTGAGGCTGGGCAGAGGTGGGTGGGTGCGGCGTGATTTCATACGTAAAGTCGGTGACGCGGCGCAACACGCGATAAGGGCCGGTGTAAGGAGAAAGTAGTTTGGTAGAAAGTCCTACATGACGCTGGGGTGACCACAGTAGCACCAATGAACCTGGATGGAACTGGACATCGACGTGGTGGCGATCATAGAGGGACTTCTGGGATGCTTGTGACGAAGTGAGGCGTGTGCGAGCGATCTGACGAGCGAGATCAGCCTGTGCAATCGCGTCGCTGACGTACTGACTAGGAGGAGCTGAGGCAGGCGAGACAAGGGTATCCAAGGGTAAAGCCGGTTCCCTGCCGAAGAGCAAGTAGAAAGGGGAGTAACCAGCTGTGTCATGGCGGGAGGAATTGTAGGCGAAGGTTACAAATGGCAAGGCGGCATCCCAATCCCGGTGGTCTGAGGAAACATACATAGAAAGCATGTTGAGCAGCGTGCGGTTTAGGCGCTCCGTGAGGCCGTTCGTTTGAGGATGGTAAGCGGTAGTCAATTTATGCTTAGTGGAACAGGAATGAAGAATGTCGGCAATGACTTTAGAGAGGAAATTACGGCTCCGATCGGTCAAGAGCTGTCGAGGTGCTCCATGATGTAGGATGACGTCGTAAAGGAAGAAGTCAGCGACGTCAGTGGCGCAGCTTGTGGGTAGGGCCCGCGTTATGGCGTAGCGTGTTGCATAATCTGTTGCAACGGAGACCCACTTATTGCCAGAAGTGGATGCAGGAAAAGGCCCCAGAAGGTCGAGACCGACGCGGGCGAAGGGTTCGTGAGGGATAGGAAGGGGCTGAAGGAGTCCAGCAGGCAATTTGCAGGGAACCTTTCGCCGTTGGCACTGGTCACAAGCTTAGCATACTTCTTGACCGAACGGTACAAGCCAGGCCAAAAGAAACGGCGGCGTGCGCGAGCGTATGTGCGCGTAACGCCAAGGTGACCAGAAAGTGGATGGTCATGAAGTTGTTCAAGGACAGTGGAACGCAAATGAGGAGGTATGACAAGCAACAGGTCTGGGCCATCGTTTTGAAAGTTCTGGTGGTATAAGACGCCTTCCTGCAGTACGTAATTCCTGGAGGTTCGATCAGGACAATTTGTACGGAGGCGATCGATTATTGATCGGAGGAAGGGGTCCCGGTATTGTTCCGCACCGATTTGCAGCAGTGCGGAGATGGAAAAAATACAGGCCTCTGTGTCATTCCAGGCTACGTCTGGAGTATCCACGGGATAACGCGATAAACAGTCGGCATCACGGTGCAACCGTCCCGATTTGTACACGACTGAAAACGAGTATTCTTGCAAACGCAAAGCCCAGCGGCCAAGGCGGCCCGTAGGATCTTTTAGTGATTGCAGCCAGCACAGGGCGTGATGATCCGTTACCACAGAAAACGGACGGCCAAAGAGATATGGGCGGAACTTCGCCACTGCCCACACGAGAGCGAGACACTCGCGTTCGGTTATGGAATAGTTGCGCTCGGCGGCCGAAAGGAGGCGGCTGGCGTACGCGATCACGCGGACTTCGCCAGACTGGTGCTGCACTAAGACCGCTCCTATGCCGTGACCACTGGCGTCAGTGCGCAGTTCGGTTGGAGCGGAAATGTCAAAGTGGGCTAGAATAGGAGTGGTAGTAAGCCTATCAATAAGTGTGGAAAAAGCTTCAGCTTGTGCAGATTCCCACGTGAATGGAACGTCTTTCTTGAGGAGGTCGGCTAAAGGCCTGGCAATATGGGCGAAATTTTGTATGAAGCGGCGGAAGTATGAGCATAGGCCAAAAAAGCTTCTGACGTCTTTTGCGGTGTGCGGTTGGGGAAAGTTTTTGACTGCGTGTATTTTGGCGGGGTCGGGCTGCACGCCGCGAGCATCCACGACGTGACCGAGAATTTGAAGTTGATATTGGGCGAATCGGCATTTGGATGAATTCAGTTGAAGACCTGCGCGACGGAAAACAGACAGGACCGTGGATAAACGTTCTAAATGCGTTTCAAAGGTCGGAGAGAAAACGATGACGTCGTCGAGGTAGCACAAGCAGGTGGTCCATTTAAGGCCGTGAAGGAGAGCGTCCATCATTCTTTCGAACGTGGCAGGCGCGTTACAGAGCCCGAAAGGCATTACCTTAAATTGGAAGAGACCATCCGGTGTAATAAAGGCGGTTTTTTCTCGGTCCATTTCATCCACGGCGATTTGCCAATAACCGGAACGTAGGTCGATGGAAGAAAAATAGTTTGCTCCGTGGAGGCAATCAAGGGCGTCGTCAATTCGGGGAAGAGGGTACACGTCCTTTTTCGTTATGTGGTTCAGGTGACGGTAATCGACGCAAAATCTCCACGTGTTGTCCTTCTTTTTAACTAGTACTACCGGTGACGCCCAAGGGCTGGAAGAGGGCTCGATGATGTCCTTAGCGAGCATTTTGTCGACTTCGTCTTGTATAATGCGACGTTCAGTTGCGGATACGCGGTATGGCCTGCGGTGGATCGGGCGGGCGTCACCCGTGTGAATACGGTGCTTGACCACACTTGTCTGGCCCAGAGGGCGAGTGCCAAAGTAAAAAATGTCGCTGTAAGAGAGCAGGAGGCGATAAAGGGCTGCAGTATTCTCGTGCGAGAGATCGGGTGAAAATCGTCGGGGAGCATTTTCAGGTCGCCTGGAATACGAAGTACGGATAGCATCGTAAGGGCGATTGCGGCAGTAGCGGGAGACGTGTCCGATACGATGGCAACAAAAGCAAATCGGACGGTCGTCAGGGGTCCGCCAGGCAGTGGGATTGCGGAAACGACGAGGTGCGGTATGATACATGGGTGCGAGGCTTTGCAGAACCGGGTAGACGTCCGGACGATTCATGGCGCAAACCGGGTGAAGGCCCAAGTTGTCAAGTTCTTGGCGGACGACAGCTTGAATAACAGAAATGGATGGGCTGTCACCGCTTGGTGTTGTGAGCGGGGCTGGCGACATGGCCTCAATTTCTCGACGAATTATTCTGGTGAGCGTCTCAGGTGGAGCGGGTGGGGCGACGTCGCGTGGGCGAAGCAGCACGTCGTCGCAGGACGAAGTAGCGGCCGTATTCGGAAAGCGGACGAAGTTTTTGGCAATACGGCGGCTTTTGGCTTGCTCCAAGCGTCGGCACTCTGCAATGATGTCGTCCACGTTCGAGCTGTTCTTGAAAACTAGTAAATTGAAAGCGTCGTCCGCAATGCCTTTTAAGATGTGCCCAACCTTTTCTTCCTCAGGCATTGCCCGGTCAACCTTGACACACAGAGCAAGTACGTCGTGAATATATGCGCTGTACGCTTCGGTTGAACTCTGGACACGAGCCGCGAGGTCGTTCTTGGCGGCAAGCTGATGGTGAGGAGCGTTTCCAAACGCTGCCCGTAGCTTGTCCTTGAATACGTCCCAGCTGGTCAATGTCTCTTCGTTGGTGTCGCACCATGTCAGTGCTGTTCCTTTGAGGCAACACACAGCGTTGGCCAACATCACTGTGGGATCCCACCTGTTAAGTCGGCTGACCCGCTCGAACATACGGATCCACTCATCAGCGTCGACTACATCATTGCCGGTAAACATTCCAGGTTCTCGAGGGTGAGACACGATGATGGGGGGAATGGCAGCGCCTGAAGGAGGGTCGGTGCTGTTAGGCATCCTGGATGGCGGAATTTGACGACCGCTGCGGAGTTCCGTGGTAAATGGAAAAAGCCCGCAACCTCCACCAAGATGTTACGAGGCAGAACCACGCAAATGCAGTGTATTGACGAAAATTGCAATGCTGAGCAATGCCAGCGAGAGAGTACAGAGACTGGTAGCTGTAAGCCCTTCGTCCTCTTCTAAAGTTCAACCCAAACGGCACATAGCCGTAGCTGCCCTCATCGTCTTCTTCCAACTGTTCCGTAACAATATAAATAGCCCAGAAAGTGAAGGAGAACACAGTCGCCCAGATAGCCGAATTGGTAAGGCATTCGACGTGTAATCGAAAGGCGTGGGTCCGGTCCCCACTCTGGGCGCGTGTTTTTCTTTCTTTCTTCTGTATATACAGAAAAAAATGTTTACTTCATTAACCGTAGTGAAAAAAGAAAAGAGCCTAACCACACCCCTATGCCTCTTTTGGCATTGTAGACTGTTGACCTATCTTTCCGTATTTCCTCAACGAGCCCCTCATTTCCTTACAGTATCATTCTGCGAAAGACTAGCGAGAGTCTCGGTTCTGGCAGCCTTGATGCCTAGGTAGCATAAGAGGGCTTCCCGCCAGTAACCCGCTCATGACAGGCTGTAGACGTTGGAGTCACGCCACGGGGGTTGAAGAGAAGGTCCCTTTCTCCCCGTGTAGTCAGAGTGGCGCTGGCCACTACCCTCAAGCGTCAGATACACTTCTAGTTAATATAAATAGCCCAGAAAGTGAAGGAGAACACAGTCGCCCAGATAGCCGAATTGGTAAGGCATTCGACATGTAATCGAAAGGCGTGGGTTCGGTCCCCACTCTGGGCGCGTGTTTTTCTTTCTTTCTTCTGTATATATAGAAAAAAATGTTTACTTCAATAACCGTAGTGAAAAAAGAAAAGAGCCTAACCACACCCCTATGCCTCCTTTGGCGTTGTACACTGCTGACCTATCTTTCTGTATTTCCTCAACGAGAACCCTCATTTTGTTACTGTATTATTCTGGGAAAGCCTAGCGAGGGTCTCGGTTCGGGCAGCCTTGATGCCTAGGTAGCATAAGAGGGCTTCCCGCCAGTAACCCACTCATGACAGGCTGTAGACGTTCGAGTCACGCCACGGGGGTTGAAGGGAAGGTCCCCTTCTCCCCGTGTAGTCAGAGTGGCGCTGGCCACCACCCTCAAGTGTCAGATACACTTCTAGTAAATATAAATAGCCCAGAAAGTGAAGGAGAACACAGACGCCCCGATAGCCGAATTGGTAAGGCATTCGATATGTAATCGAAAGGCGTGGGTTCGGTTCCCACTCTGGGCGCGTGTTTTTCTTTCTTTGTTCTGTATATTTAAAGAAAATGTTTACTTCATTAACCGTAGTGAAAAAAGAAAAGAGCCTAACCACACCCCTATGCCTCCTTTGGCGTTGTAGACTGCTGACCTATCTTTCCGTATTTCCTCAACGAGCCCCTCATTTCCTTACTGTATTATTCTGCGAAAGCCTAGCGAGGGTCTCGGTTCGGGCAGCCTTGATGCCTAGGTAGCATAAGAGGGCTTCCCGCCAGTAACCCGCTCATGACAGGCTGTAGACGTTCGAGTCACGCCACGGGGGTTGAAAAGAAGGTCCCCTTCTCCCCGTGTAGTCAGAGTGGCGCTGGCCGCCATTCTCAAGCATCAGATACACTTCTAGTAAATATAAATAGCCCAGAAAGTGAAGGAGAACACAGGTGCCCAGATAGCCGAATTGGTAAGGCATTTGACATGTAATCGAAAGGCGTGGGTTCGGTCCCCACTCTGGGCGCGTGTTTTTCTTTCTTTCTTCTGTATATTTAAAAAAAATGTTTACTTCATTACCCGTTGTGAAAAAAGAAAAGAGCCTAACCACACCCCTATGCCTCCTTTGGCGTTGTAGACTGCTGACCTATCTTTCCGCATTTCCTCAACGAGCCCCTCATTTCCTTACTGTATTATTCTGCAAAAGCCTAGCGAGGGTCTCGGTTCGGGCAGCCTTGTTGCCTAGGTAGCATAAGAGGGGTTCCCGCCAGTAACCCGCTCATGACAGGCTGTAGACGTTCGAGTCACGCCACGGGGGTTGAAGAGAAGGTCCCCTTCTCCCCGTGTAGTCAGAGTGGCGCTGCCCGCCACCCTCAAGCGTCAGATACACTTCTAGTAAATTTAAATAGCCCAGAAAGTGAAGGACAACACAGTCGCCCAGATAGCCGAATTGGTAAGGCATTCGACATGTAATCGAAAGGCGTGGGTTCTGTTCCCACTCTGGGCGCGTGTTTTTCTTTTTTTGTTCTGTATATTTAAAAAAAATGTTTACTTCATTAACCGTAGTGAAAAAAGAAAAGAGCCTAACCACACCCCTATGCCTCCTTTGGCGTTGTAGACTGCTGACCTATCTTTCCGTATTTCCTCAACGAGCCCCTCATTTCCTTACTGTATTATTCTGCGAAAGCCTAGCGAGGGTCTCGGTTCGGGCAGCCTTGATGCCTAGCTAGCATAAGAGGGTTTCCCGCCAGTTACCCGCTCATGACAGGCTGTAGACGTTCGAGTCACGCCACGGGGGTTGAAAAGAAGGTCCCCTTCTCCCCGTGTAGTCAGAGTGGCGCTGGCCGCCACCCTCAAGCGTCAGATACACTTCTAGTAAATATAAATAGCCCAGAAAGCAAAGGAGAACACAGTCGCCCAGATAGCCGAATTGGTAAGGCATTCGACATGTAATCGAAAGGCGTGGGTTCGGTTCCCACTCTGGGCGCGTGTTTTTCTTTCTTTGTTCTGTATATTTAAAAAAAATGTTTACTTCATTAACCGTAGTGAAAAAAGAAAAGAGCCTAACCACACCCCTATGCCTCCTTTGGCGTTGTAGACTGCTGACCTATCTTTCCGTATTTCCTCAACGAGCCCCTCATTTCCTTACTGTATTATTCTGCGAAAGCCTAGCGAGGGTCTCGGTTCGAGCAGCCTTGATGCCTAGGTAGCATAAGAGGGCTTCCCGCCAGTTACCCGCTCATGACAGGCTGTATACGTTCGAGTCACGCCACGGGGGTTGAAAAGAAGGTCCCCTTCTCCCCGTGTAGTCAGAGTGGCGCTGGTCACCACCCTCAAGCGTCAGATACACTTCTAGGTAATATAAATAGCCCAGAAAGTGAAGGAGAACACAGTCGCCCAGATAGCCGAATTGGTAAGGCATTCGACATGTAATCGAAAGGCGTGGGCTCGGTCCCCACTCTGAGCGCGTTTTTCTTTCTTTGTTCTGTATATTTAAAAAAAATGTTTACTTCATTAACCGTAGTGAAAAAAGAAAAGAGCCTAACCACACCCCTATGCCTCCTTTGGCGTTGTAGACTGCTGACCTATCTTTCCGTATTTCCTCAACGAGCCCCTCATTTCCTTACTGTATTATTCTGCGAAAGCCTAGCGAGGGTCTCGGTTCTGGCAGCCTTGATGCCTAGGTAGCATAAGGGGGCTTCCCGCCAGTAACCCGCTCATGACAGGCTGTTGACGTTCGAGACACGCCACGGGGGTTGAAAAGAAGGTCCCCTTCTCCCTGTGTAGTCAGAGTGGCGCTGGCCACCACCCTGAAGCGTCAGATACACTTCTAGTTAATATAAATAGCCCAGAAAGTGAAGGAGAACACAGTCGCCCAGATAGCCGAATTGGTAAGGCATTCGACATGTAATCGAAAGGCGTGGGTTCGGTTCCCACTCTGGGCGCGAATTTTTCTTTCTTTCTTCTGTATATAAAAAAAAATGTTTACTTCATTAACCGTAGTGAAAAAAGAAAAGAGCCTAACCACACCCCTATGCCTCCTTTGGCGTTGTAGACTGCTGACCTATCTTTCCGTATTTCCTCAACGAGCCCCTCATTATCTTACTGTATTATTCTGCGAAAGCCTAGCGAGGGTATCGGTTCTGGCACCCTTGATGCCTAGGTAGCATAAGGGGGCTTCCCGCCAGTAACCCGCTCATGACAGGCTGTTGACGTTCGAGTCACGCCACGGGGGTTGAAAAGAAGGTCCCCTTCTCCCTGTGTAGTCAGAGTGGCGCTGGCCACCACCCTCAAGCGTCAGATACACTTCTAGTTAATATAAATAGCCCAGAAAGTGAAGGAGAACACAGTCGCCCAGATAGCCGAATTGGTAAGGCATTCGACATGTAATCGAAAGGCGTGGGTTCGGTTCCCACTCTGGGCGCGTGTTTTTCTTTCTTTCTTCTGTACATTTAAAAAAAATGTTTACTTCATAACCCGTAGTGAAAAAAGAAAAGAGCCTAACCACACCCCTATACCTCCTTTGGCGTTGTAGACTGCTGACCTATCTTTCCGTATTTCTTCAACGAGCCCCTCATTTCCTTACAATATTATTCGGCGAAAGCCTAGCGAGGGTATCGGTTCTGGCAGCCTTGATGCCTAGGTAGCATAAGGGGGCTTCCCGCCAGTAACCCGCTCATGACAGGCTGTAGACGTTCGAGTCACGCAACGGGGGTTGAAAAGAAGGTTCCCTTCTCCCCGTGTAGTCAGAGTGGCGCTGGCCGCCACCACCCTCAAGCGTCAGATACACTTCTAGTTAATATAAATAGCCCAGAAAGTGAAGGAGAACACAGTCGCCCAGATAGCCGAATTGGTAAGGCATTCGACATGTAATCGAAAGGCGTGGGCTCGGTCCCCACTCTGGGCGCGTGTTTTTCTTTCTTTCTTCTGTACATTTAAAAAAAATGTTTACTTCATTAACCGCAGTGAAAAAAGAAAAGAGCCTAACCACACCCCTATGCCTCCTTTGGCGTTGTAGTCTGCAGACCTATCTCCGTATTTCCTCAACGAGCCCCTCATTGCCTTACGGTATTATTCTGCGAAAGCTTAGCGAGGGTCTCGGTTCTGGCAGCCTTGATGCCTAGGTAGCATAAGAGGGCTTTCCGCCAGTAACCCGTTCATGACAGGCTGTAGACGTTCGAGTCACGCAACGGGGGTTGAAAAGAAGCTCCCCTTCTCCCCGTGTAGTCAGAGTGGCGCTGGCCGCCATCCACAAGCGTCAGAAACACTTCTAGTAAATATAAATAGCCCAGAAAGTGAAGGAGAACACAGTCGCCCAGATAGCCGAATTCTTAAGGCATTCGACATGTAATCGAAAGGCGTGGGTTCGGTCCCCACTCTGGGCGCGTTTTTCTTTCTTTGTTCTGTATATTTAAAAAAATGTTTACTTCATTAACCGTAGTGAAAAAAGAAAAGAGCCTAACCACACCCCTATGCCTCCTTTGGTGTTGCAGACTGCTGACCTATCTTTCCGTATTTCCTCAACGAGCCCCTCATTTCCTTACTGTATTATTCTGCGAAAGCCTAGCGAGGGTCTCGGTTCGGGCAGCCTTGATGCCTAGGTAGCATAAGAGGGCTTCCCGCCAGTAACCCGCTCATGACAGGCTGTAGACGTTCGAGTCACGCCACGGGGGTTGAAAAGAAGGTCCCCTTCTCCCCGTGTAGTCAGAGTGGCGCTGGCCGCCATTCTCAAGCATCAGATACACTTCTAGTAAATATAAATAGCCCAGAAAGTGAAGGAGAACACAGTCGCCCAGATAGCCGAATTGGTAAGGCATTTGACATGTAATCGAAAGGCGTGGGTTCGGTCCCCACTCTGGGCGCGTGTTTTTCTTTCTTTCTTCTGTATATTTAAAAAAAATGTTTACTTCATTACCCGTTGTGAAAAAAGAAAAGAGCCTAACCACACCCCTATGCCTCCTTTGGCGTTGTAGACTGCTGACCTATCTTTCCGCATTTCCTCAACGAGCCCCTCATTTCCTTACTGTATTATTCTGCAAAAGCCTAGCGAGGGTCTCGGTTCGGGCAGCCTTGTTGCCTAGGTAGCATAAGAGGGGTTCCCGCCAGTAACCCGCTCATGACAGGCTGTAGACGTTCGAGTCACGCCACGGGGGTTGAAGAGAAGGTCCCCTTCTCCCCGTGTAGTCAGAGTGGCGCTGCCCGCCACCCTCAAGCGTCAGATACACTTCTAGTAAATTTAAATAGCCCAGAAAGTGAAGGACAACACAGTCGCCCAGATAGCCGAATTGGTAAGGCATTCGACATGTAATCGAAAGGCGTGGGTTCTGTTCCCACTCTGGGCGCGTGTTTTTCTTTTTTTGTTCTGTATATTTAAAAAAAATGTTTACTTCATTAACCGTAGTGAAAAAAGAAAAGAGCCTAACCACACCCCTATGCCTCCTTTGGCGTTGTAGACTGCTGACCTATCTTTCCGTATTTCCTCAACGAGCCCCTCATTTCCTTACTGTATTATTCTGCGAAAGCCTAGCGAGGGTCTCGGTTCGGGCAGCCTTGATGCCTAGCTAGCATAAGAGGGTTTCCCGCCAGTTACCCGCTCATGACAGGCTGTAGACGTTCGAGTCACGCCACGGGGGTTGAAAAGAAGGTCCCCTTCTCCCCGTGTAGTCAGAGTGGCGCTGGCCGCCACCCTCAAGCGTCAGATACACTTCTAGTAAATATAAATAGCCCAGAAAGCAAAGGAGAACACAGTCGCCCAGATAGCCGAATTGGTAAGGCATTCGACATGTAATCGAAAGGCGTGGGTTCGGTTCCCACTCTGGGCGCGTGTTTTTCTTTCTTTGTTCTGTATATTTAAAAAAAATGTTTACTTCATTAACCGTAGTGAAAAAAGAAAAGAGCCTAACCACACCCCTATGCCTCCTTTGGCGTTGTAGACTGCTGACCTATCTTTCCGTATTTCCTCAACGAGCCCCTCATTTCCTTACTGTATTATTCTGCGAAAGCCTAGCGAGGGTCTCGGTTCGAGCAGCCTTGATGCCTAGGTAGCATAAGAGGGCTTCCCGCCAGTTACCCGCTCATGACAGGCTGTATACGTTCGAGTCACGCCACGGGGGTTGAAAAGAAGGTCCCCTTCTCCCCGTGTAGTCAGAGTGGCGCTGGTCACCACCCTCAAGCGTCAGATACACTTCTAGGTAATATAAATAGCCCAGAAAGTGAAGGAGAACACAGTCGCCCAGATAGCCGAATTGGTAAGGCATTCGACATGTAATCGAAAGGCGTGGGCTCGGTCCCCACTCTGAGCGCGTTTTTCTTTCTTTGTTCTGTATATTTAAAAAAAATGTTTACTTCATTAACCGTAGTGAAAAAAGAAAAGAGCCTAACCACACCCCTATGCCTCCTTTGGCGTTGTAGACTGCTGACCTATCTTTCCGTATTTCCTCAACGAGCCCCTCATTTCCTTACTGTATTATTCTGCGAAAGCCTAGCGAGGGTCTCGGTTCTGGCAGCCTTGATGCCTAGGTAGCATAAGGGGGCTTCCCGCCAGTAACCCGCTCATGACAGGCTGTTGACGTTCGAGACACGCCACGGGGGTTGAAAAGAAGGTCCCCTTCTCCCTGTGTAGTCAGAGTGGCGCTGGCCACCACCCTGAAGCGTCAGATACACTTCTAGTTAATATAAATAGCCCAGAAAGTGAAGGAGAACACAGTCGCCCAGATAGCCGAATTGGTAAGGCATTCGACATGTAATCGAAAGGCGTGGGTTCGGTTCCCACTCTGGGCGCGAATTTTTCTTTCTTTCTTCTGTATATAAAAAAAAATGTTTACTTCATTAACCGTAGTGAAAAAAGAAAAGAGCCTAACCACACCCCTATGCCTCCTTTGGCGTTGTAGACTGCTGACCTATCTTTCCGTATTTCCTCAACGAGCCCCTCATTATCTTACTGTATTATTCTGCGAAAGCCTAGCGAGGGTATCGGTTCTGGCACCCTTGATGCCTAGGTAGCATAAGGGGGCTTCCCGCCAGTAACCCGCTCATGACAGGCTGTTGACGTTCGAGTCACGCCACGGGGGTTGAAAAGAAGGTCCCCTTCTCCCTGTGTAGTCAGAGTGGCGCTGGCCACCACCCTCAAGCGTCAGATACACTTCTAGTTAATATAAATAGCCCAGAAAGTGAAGGAGAACACAGTCGCCCAGATAGCCGAATTGGTAAGGCATTCGACATGTAATCGAAAGGCGTGGGTTCGGTTCCCACTCTGGGCGCGTGTTTTTCTTTCTTTCTTCTGTACATTTAAAAAAAATGTTTACTTCATAACCCGTAGTGAAAAAAGAAAAGAGCCTAACCACACCCCTATACCTCCTTTGGCGTTGTAGACTGCTGACCTATCTTTCCGTATTTCTTCAACGAGCCCCTCATTTCCTTACAATATTATTCGGCGAAAGCCTAGCGAGGGTATCGGTTCTGGCAGCCTTGATGCCTAGGTAGCATAAGGGGGCTTCCCGCCAGTAACCCGCTCATGACAGGCTGTAGACGTTCGAGTCACGCAACGGGGGTTGAAAAGAAGGTTCCCTTCTCCCCGTGTAGTCAGAGTGGCGCTGGCCGCCACCACCCTCAAGCGTCAGATACACTTCTAGTTAATATAAATAGCCCAGAAAGTGAAGGAGAACACAGTCGCCCAGATAGCCGAATTGGTAAGGCATTCGACATGTAATCGAAAGGCGTGGGCTCGGTCCCCACTCTGGGCGCGTGTTTTTCTTTCTTTCTTCTGTACATTTAAAAAAAATGTTTACTTCATTAACCGCAGTGAAAAAAGAAAAGAGCCTAACCACACCCCTATGCCTCCTTTGGCGTTGTAGTCTGCAGACCTATCTCCGTATTTCCTCAACGAGCCCCTCATTGCCTTACGGTATTATTCTGCGAAAGCTTAGCGAGGGTCTCGGTTCTGGCAGCCTTGATGCCTAGGTAGCATAAGAGGGCTTTCCGCCAGTAACCCGTTCATGACAGGCTGTAGACGTTCGAGTCACGCAACGGGGGTTGAAAAGAAGCTCCCCTTCTCCCCGTGTAGTCAGAGTGGCGCTGGCCGCCATCCACAAGCGTCAGAAACACTTCTAGTAAATATAAATAGCCCAGAAAGTGAAGGAGAACACAGTCGCCCAGATAGCCGAATTCTTAAGGCATTCGACATGTAATCGAAAGGCGTGGGTTCGGTCCCCACTCTGGGCGCGTTTTTCTTTCTTTGTTCTGTATATTTAAAAAAATGTTTACTTCATTAACCGTAGTGAAAAAAGAAAAGAGCCTAACCACACCCCTATGCCTCCTTTGGTGTTGCAGACTGCTGACCTATCTTTCCGTATTTCCTCAACGAGCCCCTCATTTCCTTACTGTATTATTCTGCGAAAGCTTAGCGAGGGTCTCGGTTCTGGCAGCCTTGATGCCTAGGTAGCATAAGAGGGCTTTCCGCCAGTAACCCGTTCATGACAGGCTGTAGACGTTCGAGTCACGCCACGGGGGTTGAAAAGAAGCTCCCCTTCTCCCCGTGTAGTCAGAGTGGCGCTGGCCGCCATCCACAAGCGTCAGAAACACTTCTAGTAAATATAAATAGCCCAGAAAGTGAAGGAGAACACAGTCGCCCAGATAGCCGAATTGGTAAGGCATTCGACATGTAATCGAAAGGCGTGGGTTCGGTTCCCACTCTGGGCGCGTGTTTTTCTTTCTTTGTTCTGTATATTTAAAAAAAATGTTTACTTCATTAACCGTAGTGAAAAAAGAAAAGAGCCTAACCACACCCCTATGCCTCCTTTGGCGTTGTAGACTGCTGACCTATCTTTCCGTATTTCCTCAACGAGCCCCTCATTATCTTACTGTATTATTCTGCGAAAGTCTAGCGAGGGTATCGGTTCTGGCACCCTTGATGCCTAGGTAGCATAAGGGGGCTTCCCGCCAGTAACCCGCTCATGACAGGCTGTTGACGTTCGAGTCACGCCACGGGGGTTGAAAAGAAGGTCCCCTTCTCCCTGTGTAGTCAGAGTGGCGCTGGCCACCACCCTCAAGCGTCAGATACACTTCTAGTTAATATAAATAGCCCAGAAAGTGAAGGAGAACACAGTCGCCCAGATAGCCGAATTGGTAAGGCATTCGACATGTAATCGAAAGGCGTGGGTTCGGTTCCCACTCTGGGCGCGTGTTTTTCTTTCTTTCTTCTGTACATTTAAAAAAAATGTTTACTTCATTACCCGTAGTGAAAAAGGAAAAGAGCCTAACCGCACCCCTATACCTCCTTTGGCGTTGTAGACTGCTGACCTATCTTTCCGTATTTCTTCAACGAGCCCCTCATTTCCTTACAGTATTATTCGGCGAAAGCCTAGCGAGGGTATCGGTTCTGGCAGCCTTGATGCCTAGGTAGCATAAGGGGGCTTCCCCGGGAGCCAGTAACCCGCTCATGACAGGCTGTTGACGTTCGAGTCACGCCACGGGGGTTGAAAAGAAGGTCCCCTTCTCCCTGTGTAGTCAGAGTGACGCTGGCCACCACCCTCAAGCGTCAGATACACTTCTAGTTAATATAAATAGCCCAGAAAGTGAAGGAGAACACAGTCGCCCAGATAGCCGAATTGGTAAGGCATTCGACATGTAATCGAAAGGCGTGGGCTCGGTCCCCACTCTGGGCGCGTGTTTTTATTCTTTCTTCTGTGTGTTAAAAAAATGTTTACTTCATTAACCGTAGTGAAAAAAGAAAAGAGCATAACCACACCCCTATGCCTCCTTTGGCGTTGTAGACTACTGACCTATCTTTCCGTATTTCCTCAACGAGCCCCTCATTTCCTTACTGTATTATTCTGCGAAAGCCTCGCGAGGGTCTCGGGTCGGGCAGCCTTGATGCCTAGGTAGCATAAGAGGGCTTTCCGCCAGTAACCCGTTCATGACAGGCTGTAGACGTTCGAGTCACGCCACGGGGGTTGAAAAGAAGCTCCCCTTCTCCCCGTGTAGTCAGAGTGGCGCTGGCCGCCATCCACAAGCGTCAGAAACACTTCTAGTAAATATAAATAGCCCAGAAAGTGAAGGAGAACACAGTCGCCCAGATAGCCGAATTCTTAAGGCATTCGACATGTAATCGAAAGGCGTGGGTTCGGTCCCCACTCTGGGCGCGTTTTTCTTTCTTTGTTCTGTATATTTAAAAAAATGTTTACTTCATTAACCGTAGTGAAAAAAGAAAAGAGCCTAACCACACCCCTATGCCTCCTTTGGTGTTGCAGACTGCTGACCTATCTTTCCGTATTTCCTCAACGAGCCCCTCATTTCCTTACTGTATTATTCTGCGAAAGCTTAGCGAGGGTCTCGGTATGGCAGCCTTGATGCCTAGGTAGCATAAGAGGGCTTTCCGCCAGTAACCCGCTCATGACAGGCTGTAGACGTTCGAGTCACGCCACGGGGGTTGAAAAGAAGGTCCCCTTTTCCCCGTGTAGTCAGAGTGGCGCTGGCCACCACCCTCAAGCGTCAGATACACTTCTAGTAAATATAAATATCCCAAAAAGTGAAGGAGAACACAGTTGCCCTGATAGCCGAATTGGTAAGGCATTCGACATGTAATCGAAAGGCGTGGTTTCGGTCCCCACTCTGGGCGCGTGTTTTTCTTTCTTTGTTCTGTATATTTAAAAAAAATGTTTACTTCATTAACCGTAGTGAAAAAAGAAAAGAGCCTAACCACACCCCTATGCCTCCTTTAGCGTTGTAGACTGCTGACCTATCTTTCCGTAATTCCTCAACGAGCCCCTCATTTCCTTACTGTATTATTGTGCGAAAGCCTAGCGAGGGTCTCGCTTCTGGCAGCCTTGATGCCTAGGTAGCATAAGAGGGCTTTCCGCCAGTAACCCGCTCATGACAGGCTGTAGACGTTCGAGTCACGCCACGGGGGTTGAAAAGAAGGTCCCCTTCTCCCCGTGTAGTCAGAGTGGCGCTGGCCACCACCCTCAAGCGTCAGATACACTTCTAGTTAATATAAATAGCCCAGAAAGTGAAGGAGAACACAGTCGCCCAGATAGCCGAATTGGTAAGGCATTCGACATGTAATCGAAAGGCGTGGGCTCGGTCCCCACTCTGGGCGCGTGTTTTTATTCTTTCTTCTGTATATTAAAAAAAATGTTTACTTCATTAACCGTGGTGAAAAAAGAAAAGAGCCTAACCACACCCCTATGCCTCCTTAGGCGTTGTAGACTGCTGACCTATCTTTCCGTATTTCCTCAACGAGAACCCTCATTTCCTTACTGTATTATTCTGCGAAAGCCTAGCGAGGGTCTCGGTTCGGGCAGCCTTGATGCCTAGGTAGCATAAGAGGGCTTCCCGCCAGTAACCCGCTCATGACAGGCTGTAGACGTTCGAGTCACGCCACGGGGGTTGAAAAGAAGGTCCCCTTCTCCCCGTGTAGTCAGAGTGGCGCTGGCCGCCACCCTCAAGCGTCAGATACACTTCTAGTAAATATTGTTACGAGGCAGAACCACGCAAATGCAGTGTATTGACGAAAATTGCAATGCTGAGCAATGCCAGCGAGAGAGTACAGAGACTGGTAGCTGTAAGCCCTTCGTCCTCTTCTAAAGTTCAACCCAAACGGCACATAGCCGTAGCTGCCCTCATCGTCTTCTTCCAACTGTTCCGTAACACAACCCCCCGGCGGGAAGACGCCGCCACGGCGTCTGGGGACATAACGTTTAGGTGTTGGGGTGGTAAGGCTTGAGCCGGGCCACGTGAACAAGGTCCGTGTGAGGCTGGGCAGAGGTGGGTGGGTGCGGCGTGATTTCATACGTAAAGTCGGTGACGCGGCGCAACACGCGATAAGGGCCGGTGTAAGGAGAAAGTAGTTTGGTAGAAAGTCCTACATGACGCTGGGGTGACCACAGTAGCACCAATGAACCTGGATGGAACTGGACATCGACGTGGTGGCGATCATAGAGGGACTTCTGGGATGCTTGTGACGAAGTGAGGCGTGTGCGAGCGATCTGACGAGCGAGATCAGCCTGTGCAATCGCGTCGCTGACGTACTGACTAGGAGGAGCTGAGGCAGGCGAGACAAGGGTATCCAAGGGTAAAGCCGGTTCCCTGCCGAAGAGCAAGTAGAAAGGGGAGTAACCAGCTGTGTCATGGCGGGAGGAATTGTAGGCGAAGGTTACAAATGGCAAGGCGGCATCCCAATCCCGGTGGTCTGAGGAAACATACATAGAAAGCATGTTGAGCAGCGTGCGGTTTAGGCGCTCCGTGAGGCCGTTCGTTTGAGGATGGTAAGCGGTAGTCAATTTATGCTTAGTGGAACAGGAATGAAGAATGTCGGCAATGACTTTAGAGAGGAAATTACGGCTCCGATCGGTCCAGAGCTGTCGAGGTGCTCCATGATGTAGGATGACGTCGTAAAGGAAGAAGTCAGCGACGTCAGTGGCGCAGCTTGTGGGTAGGGCCCGCGTTATGGCGTAGCGTGTTGCATAATCTGTTGCAACGGAGACCCACTTATTGCCAGAAGTGGATGCAGGAAAAGGCCCCAGAAGGTCGAGACCGACGCGGGCGAAGGGTTCGTGAGGGATAGGAAGGGGCTGAAGGAGTCCAGCAGGCAATTTGCAGGGAACCTTTCGCCGTTGGCACTGGTCACAAGCTTAACATACTTCTTGACCGAACGGTACAAGCCAGGCCAAAAGAAACGGCGGCGTGCGCGAGCGTATGTGCGCGTAACGCCAAGGTGACCAGAAAGTGGATGGTCATGAAGTTGTTCAAGGACAGTGGAACGCAAATGAGGAGGTATGACAAGCAACAGGTCTGGGCCATCGTTTTGAAAGTTCTGGTGGTATAAGACGCCTTCCTGCAGTACGTAATTCCTGGAGGTTCGATCAGGACAATTTGTACGGAGGCGATCGATTATTGATCGGAGGAAGGGGTCCCGGTATTGTTCCGCACCGATTTGCAGCAGTGCGGAGATGGAAAAAATACAGGCCTCTGTGTCATTCCAGGCTACGTCTGGAGTATCCACGGGATAACGCGATAAACAGTCGGCATCACGGTGCAACCGTCCCGATTTGTACACGACTGAAAACGAGTATTCTTGCAAACGCAAAGCCCAGCGGCCAAGGCGGCCCGTAGGATCTTTTAGTGATTGCAGCCAGCACAGGGCGTGATGATCCGTTACCACAGAAAACGGACGGCCAAAGAGATATGGGCGGAACTTCGCCACTGCCCACACGAGAGCGAGACACTCGCGTTCGGTTATGGAATAGTTGCGCTCGGCGGCCGAAAGGAGGCGGCTGGCGTACGCGATCACGCGGACTTCGCCAGACTGGTGCTGCACTAAGACCGCTCCTATGCCGTGACCACTGGCGTCAGTGCGCAGTTCGGTTGGAGCGGAAATGTCAAAGTGGGCTAGAATAGGAGTGGTAGTAAGCCTATCAATAAGTGTGGAAAAAGCTTCAGCTTGTGCAGATTCCCACGTGAATGGAACGTCTTTCTTGAGGAGGTCGGCTAAAGGCCTGGCAATATGGGCGAAATTTTGTATGAAGCGGCGGAAGTATGAGCATAGGCCAAAAAAGCTTCTGACGTCTTTTGCGGTGTGCGGTTGGGGAAAGTTTTTGACTGCGTGTATTTTGGCGGGGTCGGGCTGCACGCCGCGAGCATCCACGACGTGACCGAGAATTTGAAGTTGATATTGGGCGAATCGGCATTTGGATGAATTCAGTTGAAGACCTGCGCGACGGAAAACAGACAGGACCGTGGATAAACGTTCTAAATGCGTTTCAAAGGTCGGAGAGAAAACGATGACGTCGTCGAGGTAGCACAAGCAGGTGGTCCATTTAAGGCCGTGAAGGAGAGCGTCCATCATTCTTTCGAACGTGGCAGGCGCGTTACAGAGCCCGAAAGGCATTACCTTAAATTGGAAGAGACCATCCGGTGTAATAAAGGCGGTTTTTTCTCGGTCCATTTCATCCACGGCGATTTGCCAATAACCGGAACGTAGGTCGATGGAAGAAAAATAGTTTGCTCCGTGGAGGCAATCAAGGGCGTCGTCAATTCGGGGAAGAGGGTACACGTCCTTTTTCGTTATGTGGTTCAGGTGACGGTAATCGACGCAAAATCTCCACGTGTTGTCCTTCTTTTTAACTAGTACTACCGGTGACGCCCAAGGGCTGGAAGAGGGCTCGATGATGTCCTTAGCGAGCATTTTGTCGACTTCGTCTTGTATAATGCGACGTTCAGTTGCGGATACGCGGTATGGCCTGCGGTGGATCGGGCGGGCGTCACCCGTGTGAATACGGTGCTTGACCACACTTGTCTGGCCGAGAGGGCGAGTGCCAAAGTAAAAAATGTCGCTGTAAGAGAGCAGGAGGCGATAAAGGGCTGCAGTATTCTCGTGCGAGAGATCGGGTGAAAATCGTCGGGGAGCATTTTCAGGTCGCCTGGAATACGAAGTACGGATAGCATCGTAAGGGCGATTGCGGCAGTAGCGGGAGACGTGTCCGATACGATGGCAACAAAAGCAAATCGGACGGTCGTCAGGGGTCCGCCAGGCAGTGGGATTGCGGAAACGACGAGGTGCGGTATGATACATGGGTGCGAGGCTTTGCAGAACCGGGTAGACGTCCGGACGATTCATGGCGCAAACCGGGTGAAGGCCCAAGTTGTCAAGTTCTTGGCGGACGACAGCTTGAATAACAGAAATGGATGGGCTGTCACCGCTTGGTGTTGTGAGCGGGGCTGGCGACATGGCCTCAATTTCTCGACGAATTATTCTGGTGAGCGTCTCAGGTGGAGCGGGTGGGGCGACGTCGCGTGGGCGAAGCAGCACGTCGTCGCAGGACGAAGTAGCGGCCGTATTCGGAAAGCGGACGAAGTTTTTGGCAATACGGCGGCTTTTGGCTTGCTCCAAGCGTCGGCACTCTGCAATGATGTCGTCCACGTTCGAGCTGTTCTTGAAAACTAGTAAATTGAAAGCGTCGTCCGCAATGCCTTTTAAGATGTGCCCAACCTTTTCTTCCTCAGGCATTGCCCGGTCAACCTTGACACACAGAGCAAGTACGTCGTGAATATATGCGCTGTACGCTTCGGTTGAACTCTGGACACGAGCCGCGAGGTCGTTCTTGGCGGCAAGCTGATGGTGAGGAGCGTTTCCAAACGCTGCCCGTAGCTTGTCCTTGAATACGTCCCAGCTGGTCAATGTCTCTTCGTTGGTGTCGCACCATGTCAGTGCTGTTCCTTTGAGGCAACACACAGCGTTGGCCAACATCACTCTGGGATCCCACCTGTTAAGTCGGCTGACCCGCTCGAACATACGGATCCACTCATCAGCGTCGACTACATCATTGCCGGTAAACATTCCAGGTTCTCGAGGGTGAGACACGATGATGGGGGGAATGGCAGCGCCTGAAGGAGGGTCGGTGCTGTTAGGCATCCTGGATGGCGGAATTTGACGACCGCTGCGGAGTTCCGTGGTAAATGGAAAAAGCCCGCAACCTCCACCAAGATGTTACGAGGCAGAACCACGCAAATGCAGTGTATTGACGAAAATTGCAATGCTGAGCAATGCCAGCGAGAGAGTACAGAGACTGGTAGCTGTAAGCCCTTCGTCCTCTTCTAAAGTTCAACCCAAACGGCACATAGCCGTAGCTGCCCTCATCGTCTTCTTCCAACTGTTCCGTAACAATATAAATAGCCCAGAAAGTGAAGGAGAACACAGTCGCCCAGATAGCCGAATTGGTAAGGCATTCGACGTGTAATCGAAAGGCGTGGGTCCGGTCCCCACTCTGGGCGCGTGTTTTTCTTTCTTTCTTCTGTATATACAGAAAAAAATGTTTACTTCATTAACCGTAGTGAAAAAAGAAAAGAGCCTAACCACACCCCTATGCCTCTTTTGGCATTGTAGACTGTTGACCTATCTTTCCGTATTTCCTCAACGAGCCCCTCATTTCCTTACAGTATCATTCTGCGAAAGACTAGCGAGAGTCTCGGTTCTGGCAGCCTTGATGCCTAGGTAGCATAAGAGGGCTTCCCGCCAGTAACCCGCTCATGACAGGCTGTAGACGTTGGAGTCACGCCACGGGGGTTGAAGAGAAGGTCCCTTTCTCCCCGTGTAGTCAGAGTGGCGCTGGCCACTACCCTCAAGCGTCAGATACACTTCTAGTTAATATAAATAGCCCAGAAAGTGAAGGAGAACACAGTCGCCCAGATAGCCGAATTGGTAAGGCATTCGACATGTAATCGAAAGGCGTGGGTTCGGTCCCCACTCTGGGCGCGTGTTTTTCTTTCTTTCTTCTGTATATATAGAAAAAAATGTTTACTTCAATAACCGTAGTGAAAAAAGAAAAGAGCCTAACCACACCCCTATGCCTCCTTTGGCGTTGTACACTGCTGACCTATCTTTCTGTATTTCCTCAACGAGAACCCTCATTTTGTTACTGTATTATTCTGCGAAAGCCTAGCGAGGGTCTCGGTTCGGGCAGCCTTGATGCCTAGGTAGCATAAGAGGGCTTCCCGCCAGTAACCCACTCATGACAGGCTGTAGACGTTCGAGTCACGCCACGGGGGTTGAAGGGAAGGTCCCCTTCTCCCCGTGTAGTCAGAGTGGCGCTGGCCACCACCCTCAAGTGTCAGATACACTTCTAGTAAATATAAATAGCCCAGAAAGTGAAGGAGAACACAGACGCCCCGATAGCCGAATTGGTAAGCCATTCGATATGTAATCGAAAGGCGTGGGTTCGGTTCCCACTCTGGGCGCGTGTTTTTCTTTCTTTGTTCTGTATATTTAAAGAAAATGTTTACTTCATTAACCGTAGTGAAAAAAGAAAAGAGCCTAACCACACCCCTATGCCTCCTTTGGCGTTGTAGACTGCTGACCTATCTTTCCGTATTTCCTCAACGAGCCCCTCATTACCTTACTGTATTATTCTGCGAAAGCCTAGCGAGGGTCTCGGTTCGGGCAGCCTTGATGCCTAGGTAGCATCAGAGGGCTTCCCGCCAGTAACCCGCTTATGACAGGCTGTAGACCTTCGAGTCACGCCACGGGGGTTGAAAAGAAGGTCCCCTTCTCCCGGTGTAGTCAGAGTGGCGCTGGCCACCACCCACCCTCAAGCGTCAGATACACTTCTAGTTAATATAAATAGCCCAGAAAGTGAAAGAGAACACAGTCGCCCAGATAGCCGAATTGGTAAGGCATTCGACATGTAATCAAAAGGCGTGGGCTCGGTCCCCACTCTGGGCGCGTGTTTTTATTCTTTCTTCTGTATATTAAAAAAAATGTTTACTTCATTAACCGTAGTGAAAAAAGAAAAGAGCCTAACCACACCCCTATGCCTCGTTTGGCGTTGTAGACTGCTGACCTATCTTTCCGTATTTCCTCAACGAGCCCCTCATTTCCTTACTGTATTATTCTGCGAAAGCCTAGCGAGGGTCTCGGTTCGGGCAGCCTTGATGCCTAGGTAGCATAAGAGGGCTTCCCGCCAGTAACCCGCTCATGACAGGCTGTAGACGTTCGAGTCACGCCACGGGGGTTGAAAAGAAGGTCCCCTTCTCCCCGTGTAGTCAGAGTGGCGCTGGCCGCCATTCTCAAGCATCAGATACACTTCTAGTAAATATAAATAGCCCAGAAAGTGAAGGAGAACACAGTAGCCCAGATAGCCGAATTGGTAAGGCATTCGACATGTAATCGAAAGGCGTGGGTTCGGTCCCCACTCTGGGCGCGTGTTTTTCTTTCTTTCTTCTGTATATATAGAAAAAAATGTTTACTTCAATAACCGCAGTGAAAAAAGAAAAGAGCCTAACCACACCCCTATGCCTCCTTTGGCGTTGTACACTGCTGACCTATCTTTCCGTATTTCCTCAACGAGAACCCTCATTTCCTTACTGTATTATTCTGCGAAAGCCTAGCGAGGGTCTCGGTTCGGGCAGCCTTGATGCCTAGGTAGCATAAGAGGGCTTCCCGCCAGTAACCCACTCATGACAGGCGGTAGACGTTCGAGTCACGCCACGGGGGTTGAAGAGAAGGTCCCCTTCTCCCCGTGTAGTCAGAGTGGCGCTGGCCACCACCCTCAAGCGTCAGATACACTTCTAGTAAATATAAATAGCCCAGAAAGTGAAGGAGAACACAGTCGCCCAGATAGCCGAATTGGTAAGGCATTTGACATGTAATCGAAAGGCGTGGGTTCGGTCCCCACTCTGGGCGCGTGTTTTTCTTTCTTTCTTCTGTATATTTAAAAAAAATGTTTACTTCATTACCCGTTGTGAAAAAAGAAAAGAGCCTAACCACACCCCTATGCCTCCTTTGGCGTTGTAGACTGCTGACCTATCTTTCCGCATTTCCTCAACGAGCCCCTCATTTCCTTACTGTATTATTCTGCAAAAGCCTAGCGAGGGTCTCGGTTCGGGCAGCCTTGTTGCCTAGGTAGCATAAGAGGGGTTCCCGCCAGTAACCCGCTCATGACAGGCTGTAGACGTTCGAGTCACGCCACGGGGGTTGAAGAGAAGGTCCCCTTCTCCCCGTGTAGTCAGAGTGGCGCTGCCCGCCACCCTCAAGCGTCAGATACACTTCTAGTAAATTTAAATAGCCCAGAAAGTGAAGGACAACACAGTCGCCCAGATAGCCGAATTGGTAAGGCATTCGACATGTAATCGAAAGGCGTGGGTTCGGTTCCCACTCTGGGCGCGTGTTTTTCTTTTTTTGTTCTGTATATTTAAAAAAATGTTTACTTCATTAACCGTAGTGAAAAAAGAAAAGAGCCTAACCACACCCCTATGCCTCCTTTGGCGTTGTAGACTGCTGACCTATCTTTCCGTATTTCCTCAACGAGCCCCTCATTTCCTTACTGTATTATTCTGCGAAAGCCTAGCGAGGGTCTCGGTTCGGGCAGCCTTGATGCCTAGCTAGCATAAGAGGGTTTCCCGCCAGTTACCCGCTCATGACAGGCTGTAGACGTTCGAGTCACGCCACGGGGGTTGAAAAGAAGGTCCCCTTCTCCCCGTGTAGTCAGAGTGGCGCTGGCCGCCACCCTCAAGCGTCAGATACACTTCTAGTAAATATAAATAGCCCAGAAAGCAAAGGAGAACACAGTCGCCCAGATAGCCGAATTGGTAAGGCATTCGACATGTAATCGAAAGGCGTGGGTTCGGTTCCCACTCTGGGCGCGTGTTTTTCTTTCTTTGTTCTGTATATTTAAAAAAAATGTTTACTTCATTAACCGTAGTGAAAAAAGAAAAGAGCCTAACCACACCCCTATGCCTCCTTTGGCGTTGTAGACTGCTGACCTATCTTTCCGTATTTCCTCAACGAGCCCCTCATTTCCTTACTGTATTATTCTGCGAAAGCCTAGCGAGGGTCTCGGTTCGAGCAGCCTTGATGCCTAGGTAGCATAAGAGGGCTTCCCGCCAGTTACCCGCTCATGACAGGCTGTATACGTTCGAGTCACGCCACGGGGGTTGAAAAGAAGGTCCCCTTCTCCCCGTGTAGTCAGAGTGGCGCTGGTCACCACCCTCAAGCGTCAGATACACTTCTAGGTAATATAAATAGCCCAGAAAGTGAAGGAGAACACAGTCGCCCAGATAGCCGAATTGGTAAGGCATTCGACATGTAATCGAAAGGCGTGGGCTCGGTCCCCACTCTGAGCGCGTTTTTCTTTCTTTGTTCTGTATATTTAAAAAAAATGTTTACTTCATTAACCGTAGTGAAAAAAGAAAGAGCCTAACCACACCCCTATGCCTCCTTTGGCGTTGTAGACTGCTGACCTATCTTTCCGTATTTCCTCAACGAGCCCCTCATTTCCTTACTGTATTATTCTGCGAAAGCCTAGCGAGGGTCTCGGTTCTGGCAGCCTTGATGCCTAGGTAGCATAAGGGGGCTTCCCGCCAGTAACCCGCTCATGACAGGCTGTTGACTTTCGAGACACGCCACGGGGGTTGAAAAGAAGGTCCCCTTCTCCCTGTGTAGTCAGAGTGGCGCTGGCCACCACCCTCAAGCGTCAGATACACTTCTAGTTAATATAAATAGCCCAGAAAGTGAAGGAGAACACAGTCGCCCAGATAGCCGAATTGGTAAGGCATTCGACATGTAATCGAAAGGCGTGGGTTCGTTTCCCACTCTGGGCGCGAATTTTTCTTTCTTTCTTCTGTATATAAAAAAAAATGTTTACTTCATTAACCGTAGTGAAAAAAGAAAAGAGCCTAACCACACCCCTATGCCTCCTTTGGCGTTGTAGACTGCTGACCTATCTTTCCGTATTTCCTCAACGAGCCCCTCATTATCTTACTGTATTATTCTGCGAAAGCCTAGCGAGGGTATCGGTTCTGGCACCCTTGATGCCTAGGTAGCATAAGGGGGCTTCCCGCCAGTAACCCGCTCATGACAGGCTGTTGACGTTCGAGTCACGCCACGGGGGTTGAAAAGAAGGTCCCCTTCTCCCTGTGTAGTCAGAGTGGCGCTGGCCACCACCCTCAAGCGTCAGATACACTTCTAGTTAATATAAATAGCCCAGAAAGTGAAGGAGAACACAGTCGCCCAGATAGCCGAATTGGTAAGGCATTCGACATGTAATCGAAAGGCGTGGGTTCGGTTCCCACTCTGGGCGCGTGTTTTTCTTTCTTTCTTCTGTACATTTAAAAAAAATGTTTACTTCATAACCCGTAGTGAAAAAAGAAAAGAGCCTAACCACACCCCTATACCTCCTTTGGCGTTGTAGACTGCTGACCTATCTTTCCGTATTTCTTCAACGAGCCCCTCATTTCCTTACAATATTATTCGGCGAAAGCCTAGCGAGGGTATCGGTTCTGGCAGCCTTGATGCCTAGGTAGCATAAGGGGGCTTCCCGCCAGTAACCCGCTCATGACAGGCTGTAGACGTTCGAGTCACGCAACGGGGGTTGAAAAGAAGGTTCCCTTCTCCCCGTGTAGTCAGAGTGGCGCTGGCCGCCACCACCCTCAAGCGTCAGATACACTTCTAGTTAATATAAATAGCCCAGAAAGTGAAGGAGAACACAGTCGCCCAGATAGCCGAATTGGTAAGGCATTCGACATGTAATCGAAAGGCGTGGGCTCGGTCCCCACTCTGGGCGCGTGTTTTTCTTTCTTTCTTCTGTACATTTAAAAAAAATGTTTACTTCATTAACCGCAGTGAAAAAAGAAAAGAGCCTAACCACACCCCTATGCCTCCTTTGGCGTTGTAGTCTGCAGACCTATCTCCGTATTTCCTCAACGAGCCCCTCATTGCCTTACGGTATTATTCTGCGAAAGCTTAGCGAGGGTCTCGGTTCTGGCAGCCTTGATGCCTAGGTAGCATAAGAGGGCTTTCCGCCAGTAACCCGTTCATGACAGGCTGTAGACGTTCGAGTCACGCAACGGGGGTTGAAAAGAAGCTCCCCTTCTCCCCGTGTAGTCAGAGTGGCGCTGGCCGCCATCCACAAGCGTCAGAAACACTTCTAGTAAATATAAATAGCCCAGAAAGTGAAGGAGAACACAGTCGCCCAGATAGCCGAATTCTTAAGGCATTCGACATGTAATCGAAAGGCGTGGGTTCGGTCCCCACTCTGGGCGCGTTTTTCTTTCTTTGTTCTGTATATTTAAAAAAATGTTTACTTCATTAACCGTAGTGAAAAAAGAAAAGAGCCTAACCACACCCCTATGCCTCCTTTGGTGTTGCAGACTGCTGACCTATCTTTCCGTATTTCCTCAACGAGCCCCTCATTTCCTTACTGTATTATTCTGCGAAAGCTTAGCGAGGGTCTCGGTTCTGGCAGCCTTGATGCCTAGGTAGCATAAGAGGGCTTTCCGCCAGTAACCCGTTCATGACAGGCTGTAGACGTTCGAGTCACGCCACGGGGGTTGAAAAGAAGCTCCCCTTCTCCCCGTGTAGTCAGAGTGGCGCTGGCCGCCATCCACAAGCGTCAGAAACACTTCTAGTAAATATAAATAGCCCAGAAAGTGAAGGAGAACACAGTCGCCCAGATAGCCGAATTGGTAAGGCATTCGACATGTAATCGAAAGGCGTGGGTTCGGTTCCCACTCTGGGCGCGTGTTTTTCTTTCTTTGTTCTGTATATTTAAAAAAAATGTTTACTTCATTAACCGTAGTGAAAAAAGAAAAGAGCCTAACCACACCCCTATGCCTCCTTTGGCGTTGTAGACTGCTGACCTATCTTTCCGTATTTCCTCAACGAGCCCCTCATTATCTTACTGTATTATTCTGCGAAAGTCTAGCGAGGGTATCGGTTCTGGCACCCTTGATGCCTAGGTAGCATAAGGGGGCTTCCCGCCAGTAACCCGCTCATGACAGGCTGTTGACGTTCGAGTCACGCCACGGGGGTTGAAAAGAAGGTCCCCTTCTCCCTGTGTAGTCAGAGTGGCGCTGGCCACCACCCTCAAGCGTCAGATACACTTCTAGTTAATATAAATAGCCCAGAAAGTGAAGGAGAACACAGTACCCCAGATAGCCGAATTGGTAAGGCATTCGACATGTAATCGAAAGGCGTGGGTTCGGTTCCCACTCTGGGCGCGTGTTTTTCTTTCTTTCTTCTGTACATTTAAAAAAAATGTTTACTTCATTACCCGTAGTGAAAAAGGAAAAGAGCCTAACCGCACCCCTATACCTCCTTTGGCGTTGTAGACTGCTGACCTATCTTTCCGTATTTCTTCAACGAGCCCCTCATTTCCTTACAGTATTATTCGGCGAAAGCCTAGCGAGGGTATCGGTTCTGGCAGCCTTGATGCCTAGGTAGCATAAGGGGGCTTCCCGCCAGTAACCCGCTCATGACAGGCTGTTGACGTTCGAGTCACGCCACGGGGGTTGAAAAGAAGGTCCCCTTCTCCCTGTGTAGTCAGAGTGACGCTGGCCACCACCCTCAAGCGTCAGATACACTTCTAGTTAATATAAATAGCCCAGAAAGTGAAGGAGAACACAGTCGCCCAGATAGCCGAATTGGTAAGGCATTCGACATGTAATCGAAAGGCGTGGGCTCGGTCCCCACTCTGGGCGCGTGTTTTTATTCTTTCTTCTGTGTGTTAAAAAAATGTTTACTTCATTAACCGTAGTGAAAAAAGAAAAGAGCATAACCACACCCCTATGCCTCCTTTGGCGTTGTAGACTACTGACCTATCTTTCCGTATTTCCTCAACGAGCCCCTCATTTCCTTACTGTATTATTCTGCGAAAGCCTCGCGAGGGTCTCGGGTCGGGCAGCCTTGATGCCTAGGTAGCATAAGAGGGCTTCCCGCCAGTAACCCGCTCATGACAGGCTGTAGACGTTCGAGTCACGCCACGGGGGTTAAAAAGAAGGTTCCCTTCTCCCCGTGTAGTCAGAGTGGCGCTGGCCGCCACCACCCTCAAGCGTCAGATACACTCCTAGTAAATATAAATAGCCCAGAAAGTGAAGGAGAACACAGTCGCCCAGATAGCCGATTTGGTAAGGCATTCGACAAGTAATCGAAAGGCGTGGGTTCGGTCCCCACTCTGGGCGCGTGTTTTTCTTTCTTTGTTCTATATATTTAAAAAAATGTTTACTTCATTAACCGTAGTGAAAAAAGAAAAGAGCCTAACCACACCCCTATGCCTCCTTTGGCGTTGTAGACTGCAGACCTATCTCCGTATTTCCTCAACGAGCCCCTCATTGCCTTACTGTATTATTCTGCGAAAGCTTAGCGAGGGTCTCGGTTCTGGCAGCCTTGATGCCTAGGTAGCATAAGAGGGCTTTCCGCCAGTAACCCGTTCATGACAGGCTGTAGACGTTCGAGTCACGCCACGGGGGTTGAAAAGAAGCTCCCCTTCTCCCCGTGTAGTCAGAGTGGCGCTGGCCGCCATCCACAAGCGTCAGAAACACTTCTAGTAAATATAAATAGCCCAGAAAGTGAAGGAGAACACAGTCGCCCAGATAGCCGAATTCTTAAGGCATTCGACATGTAATCGAAAGGCGTGGGTTCGGTCCCCACTCTGGGCGCGTTTTTCTTTCTTTGTTCTGTATATTTAAAAAAATGTTTACTTCATTAACCGTAGTGAAAAAAGAAAAGAGCCTAACCACACCCCTATGCCTCCTTTGGTGTTGCAGACTGCTGACCTATCTTTCCGTATTTCCTCAACGAGCCCCTCATTTCCTTACTGTATTATTCTGCGAAAGCTTAGCGAGGGTCTCGGTATGGCAGCCTTGATGCCTAGGTAGCATAAGAGGGCTTTCCGCCAGTAACCCGTTCATGACAGGCTGTAGACGTTCGAGTCACGCCACGGGGGTTGAAAAGAAGCTCCCCTTCTCCCCGTGTAGTCAGAGTGGTGCTGGCCGCCATCCACAAGCGTCAGAAACACTTCTAGTAAATATAAATAGCCCAGAAAGTGAAGGAGAACACAGTCGCCCAGATAGCCGAATTGGTAAGGCATTCGACATGTAATCGAAAGGCGTGGGTTCGGTTCCCACTCTGGGCGCGTGTTTTTCTTTCTTTGTTCTGTATATTTAAAAAAAATGTTTACTTCATTAACCGTAGTGAAAAAAGAAAAGAGCCTAACCACACCCCTATGCCTCCTTTGGCGTTGTAGACTGCTGACCTATCTTTCCGTATTTCCTCAACGAGCCCCTCATTTCCTTTCTGTATTATTCTGCGAAAGCCTAGCGAGGGTCTCAGTTCGGGCAGCCTTGATGCCTAGGTAGCATAAGAGGGCTTCCCGCCAGTTACCCGCTCATGACAGGCTGTAGACGTTCGAGTCACGCCACGGGGGTTGAAAAGAAGGTCCCCTTCTCCCCGTGTAGTCAGAGTGGCGCTGGTCACCACCCTCAAGCGTCAGATACACTTCTAGGTAATATATATAGCCCAGAAAGTGAAGGAGAACACAGTCGCCCAGATAGCCGAATTGGTAAGGCATTCGACATGTAATCGAAAGGCGTGGGCTCGGTCCCCACTCTGAGCGCGTTTTTCTTTCTTTGTTCTGTATATTTAAAAAAAATGTTTACTTCATTAACCGTAGTGAAAAAAGAAAAGAGCCTAACCACACCCCTATGCCTCCTTTGGCGTTGTAGACTGCTGACCTATCTTTCCGTATTTCCTCAACGAGCCCCTCATTTCCTTACTGTATTATTCTGCGAAAGCCTAGCGAGGGTCTCCGTTCGGGCAGCCTTGATGCCTAGGTAGCATAAGAGGGCTTCCCGCCAGTTACCCGCTCATGACAGGCTGTAGACGTTCGAGTCACGCCACGGGGGTTGAAAAGAAGGTTCCCTTCTCCCCGTGTAGTCAGAGTGGCGCTGGCCACCACCCTCAAGCGTCAGATACACTTCTAGTTAATATAAATAGCCCAGAAAGTGAAGGAGAACACAGTCGCCCAGATAGCCGAATTGGTAAGGCATTCGACATGTAATCGAAAGGCGTGGGTTCGGTTCCCACTCTGGGCGCGTGTTTTTCTTTCTTTCTTCTGTACATTTAAAAAAAATGTTTACTTCATAACCCGTAGTGAAAAAAGAAAAGAGCCTAACCACACCCCTATACCTCCTTTGGCGTTGTAGACTGCTGACCTATCTTTCCGTATTTCTTCAACGAGCCCCTCATTTCCTTACAATATTATTCGGCGAAAGCCTAGCGAGGGTATCGGTTCTGGCAGCCTTGATGCCTAGGTAGCATAAGGGGGCTTCCCGCCAGTAACCCGCTCATGACAGGCTGTAGACGTTCGAGTCACGCAACGGGGGTTGAAAAGAAGGTTCCCTTCTCCCCGTGTAGTCAGAGTGGCGCTGGCCGCCACCACCCTCAAGCGTCAGATACACTTCTAGTTAATATAAATAGCCCAGAAAGTGAAGGAGAACACAGTCGCCCAGATAGCCGAATTGGTAAGGCATTCGACATGTAATCGAAAGGCGTGGGCTCGGTCCCCACTCTGGGCGCGTGTTTTTCTTTCTTTCTTCTGTACATTTAAAAAAAATGTTTACTTCATTAACCGCAGTGAAAAAAGAAAAGAGCCTAACCACACCCCTATGCCTCCTTTGGCGTTGTAGTCTGCAGACCTATCTCCGTATTTCCTCAACGAGCCCCTCATTGCCTTACGGTATTATTCTGCGAAAGCTTAGCGAGGGTCTCGGTTCTGGCAGCCTTGATGCCTAGGTAGCATAAGAGGGCTTTCCGCCAGTAACCCGTTCATGACAGGCTGTAGACGTTCGAGTCACGCAACGGGGGTTGAAAAGAAGCTCCCCTTCTCCCCGTGTAGTCAGAGTGGCGCTGGCCGCCATCCACAAGCGTCAGAAACACTTCTAGTAAATATAAATAGCCCAGAAAGTGAAGGAGAACACAGTCGCCCAGATAGCCGAATTCTTAAGGCATTCGACATGTAATCGAAAGGCGTGGGTTCGGTCCCCACTCTGGGCGCGTTTTTCTTTCTTTGTTCTGTATATTTAAAAAAATGTTTACTTCATTAACCGTAGTGAAAAAAGAAAAGAGCCTAACCACACCCCTATGCCTCCTTTGGTGTTGCAGACTGCTGACCTATCTTTCCGTATTTCCTCAACGAGCCCCTCATTTCCTTACTGTATTATTCTGCGAAAGCTTAGCGAGGGTCTCGGTTCTGGCAGCCTTGATGCCTAGGTAGCATAAGAGGGCTTTCCGCCAGTAACCCGTTCATGACAGGCTGTAGACGTTCGAGTCACGCCACGGGGGTTGAAAAGAAGCTCCCCTTCTCCCCGTGTAGTCAGAGTGGCGCTGGCCGCCATCCACAAGCGTCAGAAACACTTCTAGTAAATATAAATAGCCCAGAAAGTGAAGGAGAACACAGTCGCCCAGATAGCCGAATTGGTAAGGCATTCGACATGTAATCGAAAGGCGTGGGTTCGGTTCCCACTTTGGGCGCGTATTTTTCTTTCTTCTGTATATATAGAAAAAAATGTTTACTTCATTAACCGTAGTGAAAAAAGAAAAGAGCCTAACCACACGCATATGCCTCCTTTGGCGTTGTAGACTGTTGACCTATCTTTCCGTATTTCCTCAACGAGCCCCTCATTTCCTTACAGTATCATTCTGCGAAAGCCTTGCGAGGGTCTCGGTTCTGGCAGCCTTGATGCCTAGGTAGCATAAGAGGGCTTCCCACCAGTAACCCGTCCATGACAGGCTGTAGACGTTCGAGTCACGCCACGGGGGTTGAAAAGAAGGTCCCCTTCTCCCCGTGTAGTCAGATTGGCGCTGGCCACCACCCTCAAGCGTCAGATACACTTCTAGTTAATATAAATAGCCCTGAAAGTGAAGGAGAACACAGTCGCCCAGATAGCCGACTTGGTAAGGCATTCGACATGTAATCGAAAGGCGTGGGCTCGGTCCCCACTCTGGGCGCGTGTTTTTATTCTTTCTTCTGTATATTGAAAAAAATGTTTACTTCATTAACCGTAGTGAAAAAAGAAAAGAGCCTAACCACACCCCTATGCCTCCTTTGGCGTTGTAGACTGCGGACCTATCTTTCCGTATTTCCTCAACGAGCCCCTCATTATCTTACTGTATTATTCTGCGAAAGCCTAGCGAGGGTCTCGGTTCGGGCAGCCTTGATGCCTAGGTAGCATAAGGGGCTTCCCGCCAGTTACCCGCTCATGACAGGCTGTAGACGTTCGAGTCACGCCACGGGGGTTGAAAAGAAGGTCCCTTTCTCCCCGTGTAGTTAGAATGGCGCTGGCCGCCACCCTCAAGCGTCAGATACACTTCTAGTAAATATAAATAGCCCAGGAAGTGAAGCAGAACACAGTCGCCCAGATAGCCGAGTTGGTAAGGCATTCGACATGTAATCGAAAGGCGTGGGTTCGGTTCCCACTCTGGGCGCGTGTTTTTCTTTCTTTCTTCTGTATATTAAAAAAATGTTTACTTCATTAACCGTAGTGAAAAAAGAAAAGAGCCTAACCACACCCCTATGCCTCCTTTGGCGTTGTAGACTGCTGACCTATCTTTCCGTATTTCCTCAACGAGCCCCTCATTTCCTTACTGTATTATTCTGCGAAAGCCTAGCGAGGGTCTCGGTTCGGACAGCCTTGATGCCTAGGTAGCATAAGAGGGCTTCCCGCCAGTAACCCGCTCATGACAGGCTGTAGACGTTCGAGTCACGCCACGGGGGTTGAAAAGAAGGTCCCCTTTTCCCCGTGTAGTCAGAGTGGCGCTGGCCACCACCCTCAAGCGTCAGATACACTTCTAGTAAATATAAATATCCCAGAAAGTGAAGGAGAACACAGTCGCCCTGATAGCCGAATTGGTAAGGCATTCGACATGTAATCGAAAGGCGTGGTTTCGGTCCCCACTCTGGGCGCGTGTTTTTCTTTCTTTTTTCTGTATATTTAAAAAAATGTTTACTTCATTAACCGTAGTGAAAAAAGAAAAGAGCCGAACCACACCCCTATGCCTCCTTTAGCGTTGTAGACTGCTGACCTATCTTTCCGTAATTCCTCAATGAGCCCCTCATTTCCTTACTGTATTATTGTGCGAAAGCCTAGCGAGGGTCTCGGTTCTGGCAGCCTTGATGCCTAGGTAGCATAAGAGGGCTTTTCGCCAGTAACCCGCTCATGACAGGCTGTAGACGTTCGAGTCACGCCACGGGGGTTGAAAAGAAGGTCCCCTTCTCCCCGTGTAGTCAGAGTGGCGCTGGCCACCACCCTCAAGCGTCAGATACACTTCTAGTTAATATAAATAGCCCAGAAAGTGAAGGAGAACACAGTCGCCCAGATAGCCGAATTGGTAAGGCATTCGACATGTAATCGAAAGGCGTGGGCTCGGTCCCCACTCTGGGCGCGTGTTTTTATTCTTTCTTCTGTATATTAAAAAAAATGTTTACTTCATTAACCGTAGTGAAAAAAGAAAAGAGCCTAACCACACCCCTATGCCTCCTTTGGCGTTGTAGACTGCTGACCTATCTTTCCGTATTTCCTCAACGAGCCCCTCATTATCTTACTGTATTATTCTGCGAAAGCCTAGCGAGGGTATCGGTTCTGGCACCCTTGATGCCTAGGTAGCATAAGGGGGCTTCCCGCCAGTAACCCGCTCATGACAGGCTGTTGACGTTCGAGTCACGCCACGGGGGTTGAAAAGAAGGTCCCCTTCTCCCTGTGTAGTCAGAGTGGCGCTGGCCACCACCCTCAAGCGTCAGATACACTTCTAGTTAATATAAATAGCCCAGAAAGTGAAGGAGAACACAGTCGCCCAGATAGCCGAATTGGTAAGGCATTCGACATGTAATCGAAAGGCGTGGGTTCGGTTCCCACTCTGGGCGCGTGTTTTTCTTTCTTTCTTCTGTACATTTAAAAAAAATGTTTACTTCATTACCCGTAGTGAAAAAAGAAAAGAGCCGAACCACACCCCTATGCCTCCTTTAGCGTTGTAGACTGCTGACCTATCTTTCCGTAATTCCTCAACGAGCCCCTCATTTCCTTACTGTAATATTGTGCGAAAGCCTAGCGAGGGTCTCGATTCTGGCAGCCTTGATGCCTAGGTAGCATAAGAGGGCTTTCCGCCAGTAACCCGCTCATGACAGGCTGTAGACGTTCGAGTCACGCCACGGGGGTTGAAAAGAAGGTCCCCTTCTCCCCGTGTAGTCAGAGTGGCGCTGGCCACCACCCTCAAGCGTCAGATACACTTCTAGTTAATATAAATAGCCCAGAAAGTGAAGGAGAACACAGTCGCCCAGATAGCCGAATTGGTAAGGCATTCGACATGTAATCGAAAGGCGTGGGCTCGGTCCCCACTCTGGGCGCGTGTTTTTCTTTTTTTCTTCTGTACATTTAAAAAAAATGTTTACTTCATTAACCACAGTGAAAAAAGAAAAGAGCCTAACCACACTCCTATGCCTCCTTTGGTGTTGTAGACTGCTGACCTATCTTTCTGTATTTCCTCAACGAGCCCCTTATTTCCTTACTGTATTATTCTGCGAAAGCCTAGCGAGGGTCTCGGTTCTGGCAGCCTCGATGCCTAGGTAGCATAAGAGGGCTTCCCGCCCGTAACCCGCTCATGACAGGCTGTTGACGTTCGAGTCACGCCACGGGGGTTGAAAAGAAGGTCCCCTTCTCCCTGTGTAGTCAGAGTGGCGCTGGCCACCACCCTCAAGCGTCAGATACACTTCTAGTTAATATAAATAGCCCAGAAAGTGAAGGATAACACAGTCGCCCAGATAGCCGAATTGGTAAGGCATTCGACATGTAATCGAAAGGCGTGGGCTCGGTCCCCACTCTGGGCGCGTGTTTTTCTTTTTTTCTTCTGTACATTTAAAAAAAATGTTTACTTCATTAACCGCAGTGAAAAAAGAAAAGAGCCTAACCACACCCCTATGCCTCCTTTGGCGTTGTAGACTGCTGACCTATCTCTGTATTTCCTCAACGAGCCCCTCATTGCCTTACTGTATTATTCTGCGAAAGCTTAGCGAGGGTCTCGGTTCTGGCAGCCTTGATGCCTAGGTAGCATAAGAGGGCTTTCCGCCAGTAACCCGTTCATGACAGGCTGTAGACGTTCGAGTCACGCCACGGGGGTTGAAAAGAAGCTCCCCTTCTCCCCGTGTAGTCAGAGTGGCGCTGGCCGCCATCCACAAGCGTCAGAAACACTTCTAGTAAATATAAATAGCCCAGAAAGTGAAGGAGAACACAGTCGCCCAGATAGCCGAATTCCTAAGGCATTCGACATGTAATCGAAAGGCGTGGGTTCGGTCCCCACTCTGGGCGCGTTTTTCTTTGTTCTGTATATTTAAAAAAATGTTTACTTCATTAACCGTAGTGAAAAAAGAAAAGAGCCTAACCACACCCCTATGCCTCCTTTGGTGTTGCAGACTGCTGACCTATCTTTCCGTATTTCCTCAACGAGCCCCTCATTTCCTTACTGTATTATTCTGCGAAAGCTTAGCGAGGGTCTCGGTTCTGGCAGCCTTGATGCCTAGGTAGCATAAGAGGGCTTTCCGCCAGTAACCCGTTCATGACAGGCTGTAGACGTTCGAGTCACGCCACGGGGGTTGAAAAGAAGCTCCCCTTCTCCCCGTGTAGTCAGAGTGGCGCTGGCCGCCATCCACAAGCGTCAGAAACACTTCTATAAATATAAATAGCCCAGAAAGTGAAGGAGAACACAGTCGCCCAGATAGCCGAATTCTTAAGGCATTCGACATGTAATCGAAAGGCGTGGGTTCGGTCCCCACTCTGGGCGCGTTTTTCTTTCTTTGTTCTGTACATTTAAAAAAAATGTTTACTTCATTAACCGTAGTGAAAAAAGAAAAGAGCCTAACCACACCCCTATGCCTCCTTCGGTGTTGTAGACTGCTGACCTATCTTTCCGTATTTCCTCAACGAGCCCCTCATTTCCTTACTGTATTATTCTGCGAAAGCCTAGCGAGGGTCTCGGTTCTGGCAGCCTTGATGCCTAGGTAGCATAAAAAGGCTTCCCGCCAGTAACCCGCTCATGAGAGGCTGTTGACGTTCGAGTCACGCCACGGGGGTTGAAAAGAAGGTCCCCTTCTCCCTGTGTAGTCAGAGTGGCGCTGGCCACCACCCTCAAGTGTCAGATACACTTCTAGTAAATATATATAGCCCAGAAAGTTAAGGAGAACACAGTCGCCCAGATAACCGAATTGGTAAGGCATTCGACATGTAATCGAAAGGCGTGGGTTCGGTCCCCACTCTGGGCGCGTGTTTTTCTTTCTTTCTTCTGTACATTTAAAAAAATGTTTACTTCATTACCCGTAGTGAAAAAAGAAAAGAGCCTAACCACACCCCTATGCCTCCTTTGGCGTTGTAGACTGCTGACCTATCTTTCCGTATTTCCTCAACGAGCCCCTCATTTCCTTACTGTATTATTCTGCGAAAGCCTAGCGAGGGTCTCGGTTCGGGCAGCCTTGATGCCTAGGTAGCATAAGAGGGCTTCTCGCCAGTAACCCGCTCATGACAGGCTGTAGACGTTCGAGTCACGCCACGGGGGTTGAAAAGAAGGTCCCCTTTTCCCCGTGTAGTCAGAGTGGCGCTGGCCACCACCCTCAAGCGTCAGATACACTTCTAGTAAATATAAATATCCCAGAAAGTGAAGGAAAACACAGTCACCCTGATAGCCGAATTGGTAAGGCATTCGACATGTAATCGAAAGGCATGGTTTCGGTCCCCACTCTGGGCGCGTGTTTTTCTTTCTTTGTTCTGTATATTTAAAAAAAATGTTTACTTCATTAACCGTAGTGAAAAAAGAAAAGAGCCTAACCACACCCCTATGCCTCCTTTGGCGTTGTAGACTGCTGACCTATCTTTCCGTAATTCCTCAACGAGCCCCTCTTTTCCTTACTGTATTATTGTGCGAAAGTCTAGCGAGGGTCTCGGTTCTGGCAGCCTTGATGCCTAGGTAGCATAAGAGGGCTTCCCGCCAGTAACCCGCTCATGACAGGCTGTTGACGTTCGAGCCACGCCACGGGGGTTGAAAAGAAGGTCCCCGTCTCCCTGTGTAGTCAGAGTGGCGCTGGCCACCACCCTCAAGCGTCAGATACACTTCTAGTTAATATAAATAGCCCAGAAAGTGAAGGAGAACACAGTCGCCCAGATAGCCGAATTGGTAAGGCATTCGACATGTAATCGAAAGGCGTGGGTTCGGTCCCCACTCTGGGCGCGTGTTTTTCTTTCTTTCTTCTGTATATATAGAAAAAAATGTTTACTTCATTAACCGTAGTGAAAAAAGAAAAGAGCCTAACCACACCCCTATGCCTCTTTTGGCGTTGTAGACTGTTGACCTATCTTTCCGTATTTCCTCAACGAGCCCCTCATTTCCTTACAGTATCATTCTGCGAAAGCCTAGCGAGGGTCTCGGTTCGGGCAGCCTTGATGCCTAGGTAGCATAAGATGGCTTCCCGCCAGTAACCCGCTCATGACAGGCTGTAGACGTTCGAGTCACGCCACGGGGGTTGAAAAGAAGGTCCCTTTCTCCCCGTGTAGTCAGAGTGGCGCTGGCCGCCACCCTCAAGCGTCAGATACACTTCTAGTAAATATAAATAGCCCAGAAAGTGAAGGAGAACACAATCGCCCAGATAGACGAATTGGTAAGGAATTCGACATGTAATCGAAAGGCGTGGGCTCGGTCCCCACTCTGGGCGCGTGTTTTTCTTTCTTTCTTCTGTATATATAGAAAAAAATGTTTACTTCAATAACCGTAGTGAAAAAAGAAAAGAGCCTAACCACACCCCTATGCCTCCTTTGGCGTTGTACACTGCTGACCTATCTTTCCGATTTTCCTCAACGAGCCCCTCATTTCCTTACTGTATTATTCTGCGAAAGCCTAGCGAGGGTCTCGGGTCGGGCAGCCTTGATGCCTAGGTAGCATAAGAGGGCTTCCCGCCAGTTACCCGCGCATGACAGGCTGTAGAAGTTCGAGTCACGCCACGGGGGTTGAAAAGAAGGTCCCCTTCTCCCCGTATAGTCAGAGTGGCGCTGGCTGCCACCCTCAAGTGTCAGATACACTTCTAGAAAATATAAATAGCCCAGAAAGTGAAGGAGAACACAGTCGCCCAGATAGCCGAATTGGTAAGGCATTCGACATGTAATCGAAAGGCGTGGATTCGGTTCCCACTCTGGGCGCGTGTTTTTTTTCTTTCTTCTGTACATTTAAAAAAAAATGTTTACTTCATTACCCGTAGTGAAAAAAGAAAAGAGCCTAACCACACCCCTATGCCTCCTTTGGCGTTGTAGAATGCTGACATATCTTTCCGTATTTCCTCAACGAGCCCCTCATTTCCTTACAGTATTATTCGGCTAAAGCCTAGCGAGGGTATCGGTTCTGGCAGCCTTGATGCCTAGGTAGCATAAGGGGGCTTCCCGCCAGTAACCCGCTCATGACAGGCTGGTGACGTTCGAGTCACGCCACGGGGGTTGAAAAGAAGGTCCCCTTCTCCCTGTGTAGTCAGAGTGGCGCTGGCCACCACCCTCAAGCGTCAGATACACTTCTAGTTAATATAAATAGCCCAGAAAGTGAAGGAGAACACAGTCGCCCAGATAGCCGAATTAAAGGCATTCGACATGTAATCGAAAGGCGTGGGCTCGGTCCCCACTCTGGGCGCGTGTTTTTATTCTTTCTTCTGTATATTAAAAAAATGTTTACTTCGTTAACCGTAGTGAAAAAAGAAAAGAGCCTAACCACACCCCTATGCCTCCTTTGGCGTTGTAGACTGCTGACCTATCTTTCCGTATTTCCTCAACGAGCCCCTCATTTCCTTACTGTACTATTCTGCGAAAGCCTCGCGAGGGTCTCGGTTCGGGCAGCCTTGATGCCTAGGTAGCATAAGAGGGCTTCCCACCAGTTACCCGCTCATGACAGGCTGTAGACGTTCGAGTCACGTCACGGGGGTTGAAAAGAAGGTCCCCTTCTCCCCGTGTAGTCAGAGTGGCGCTGGCCGCCACCACCCTCAAGCGTCAGATACACTTCTAGTAAATATAAATAGCCCAGAAAGTGAAGGAGAACACAGTGCCCAGATAGCCGAATTGGTAAGGCATTCGACATGTAATCGAAAGGCGTGGGCTCGGTCCCCACTCTGGGCGCGTGTTTTTATTCTTTCTTCTTTATATTTAAAAAAAATGTTTACTTCATTAACAGTAGTGAAAAAAGAAAAGAGCCCAACCACACCCCTATGCCTTGTTTGGCGTTGTAGACTGCTGACCTATCTTTCCGTATTTCCTCAACGAGCCCCTCATTTCCTTACTGTATTATTCTGCGAAAGCCTAGCGAGGGTCTCGGTTCGGGCAGCCTTGATGCCTAGGTAGCATAAGAGGGCTTCCCGCCAGTAACCCGCTCATGACAGGCTGTAGACGTTCGAGTCACGCCACGGGGGTTGAAAAGAAGGTCCCTTTCTCCCCGTGTAGTCAGAGTGGCGCTGGCCGCCACCCTCAAGCGTCAGATACACTTCTAGTAAATATAAATAGCCCAGAAAGTGAAGGAGAACACAGTCGCCCAGATAGCCGAATTGGTAAGGCATTCGACATGTAATCGAAAGGCGTGGGTTCGGTCCCCACTCTGGGCGCGTGTTTTTCTTTCTTTCTTCTGTATATATAGAACAAAATGTTTACTTCAATAACCGTAGTGAAAAAAGAAAAGAGCCTAACCACACCCCTATGCCTCCTTTGGCGTTGTACACTGCTGACCTATCTTTCCGATTTTCCTCAACGAGCCACTTATTTCCTTACAGTATTATTCTGCGAAAGCCTATCGAGGGTCTCGGTTCTGGCAGCCTTGATGCCTACGTAGCGTAAGAGGGCTTCCCGCCAGTAACCCGCTCATGACAGGCTGTTGACGTTCGAGCCACGCCACGGGGGTTGAAAAGAAGGTCCCCGTCTCCCTGTGTAGTCAGAGTGGCGCTGGCCACCACCCTCAAGCGTCAGATACACTTCTAGTTAATATAAATAGCCCAGAAAGTGAAGGAGAACACAGTCGCCCAGATAGTCGAATTGGTAAGGCATTCGACATGTAATCGAAAGGCGTGGGTTCGGTCCCCACTCTGGGCGCGTGTTTTTCTTTCTTTCTTCTGTATATATAGAAAAAAATGTTTACTTCATTAACCGTAGTGAAAAAAGAAAAGAGCCTAACCACACCCCTATGCCTCTTTTGGCGTTGTAGACTGTTGACCTATCTTTCCGTATTTTCTCAACGAGCCCCTCATTTCCTTACAGTATCATTCTGTGAAAGCCTAGCGAGGGTCTCGGTTCTGGCAGCCTTGATGCCTAGGTAGCATAAGAGGGCTTCCCGCCAGTAACCCGCTCATGACAGGCTGTAGACGTTGGAGTCACGCCACGGGGGTTGAAAAGAAGGTCCCCTTCTCCCCGTGTAGTCTGAGTGGCGCTGGCCACCACCCTCAAGCGTCAGATACACTTCTAGTAAATATAAATAGCCCAGAAAGTGAAGGAGAACACAGTCGCCCAGATAGTCGAATTGGTAAGGCATTCGACATATAATCGAAAGGCGTGGGTTCGGGCCCCACTCTAGGCGCGTGTTTTTTTTTCTTTCTTCATTACATTTAAAAAAATGTTTACTTCATTACCCGTAGTGAAAAAAGAAAAGAGCCTAACCACACCCCTATGCCTCCTTTGGCGTTGTAGACTGCTGACCTATCTTTCCGCATTTCCTCAACGAGCCCCTCATTTCCTTACTGTATTATTCTGCGAAAGCCTAGCGAGGGTCTCGGTTCTGGCAGCCTTGATGCCTAGGTAGCATAAGAGGGCTTCCCGCCAGTAACCCGCTCATGACAGGCTGTAGACGTTCGAGTCACGCCACGGGGGTTGAAAAGAAGGTCCCCTTCTCCCCGTGTAGTCAGAGTGGCGCTGGCCACAACCCTCAAGCGTCAGATACACTTCTAGTTAATATAAATAGCCCAGAAAGTGAAGGAGAACACAGGCGCCCCGATAGCCGAATTGGTAAGGCATTCGACATGTAATCGAAAGGCGTGGGCTCGGTCCCCACTCTGAGCGCGTTTTTCTTTGTTTGTTCTGTATATTTAAAAAAATGTTTACTTCATTAACCATAGTGACAAAAGAAAAGAGCCTAACCACACGCCTATGCCTCCTTTGGCGTTGTAGACTGTTGACCTATCTTTCCGTATTTCCTCAACGAGCCCCTCATTTCCTTACAGTATCATTCTGCGAAAGTCTAGCGAGGGTCTCGGTTCTGGCAGCCTTGATGCCTGGGTAGCATAAGAGGGCTTCCCGCCAGTAACCCGCTCATGACAGGCTGTTGACGTTCGAGTCACGCCACGGGGGTTGAAAAGAAGGTCCCCTTCTCCCCATGTAGTCAGAGTGGCGCTGGCCGCCACCCTCAGCGTCAGATACACTTCTAGTAAATATAAATAGCCCAGAAAGTGAAGGGGAACACAGCCGCCCAGATAGCCGAATTGGTAAGGCATTCGACATGTAATCGAAAGGCGTGGGTTCGGTCCCCACTCTGGGCGCGTGTTTTTCTTTCTTTCTTCTGTACATTTAAAAAAAATGTTTACTTCATTAACCGTAGTGAAAAAAGAAATGAGCCTAACCACACCCCTATGCCTCCATTGGCATTGTAGACTGCTGACCTATCTTTCCGTATTTCCTCAACGAGCCCCTCATTTCCTTACTGTATTATTCTGCGAAAGCCTAGCGAGGGTCTCGGTTCGGGCAGCCTTGATGCCTAGGTAGCATAAGAGGGCTTCCTGCCAGTAACCCGCTCATGACAGGCTGTAGACGTTCGAGTCACGCCACGTGGGTTGAAAAGAAGGTCCCCTTTTCCCCGTGTAGTCAGAGTGGTGCTGGCCACCACCCTCAAGCGTCAGATACACTTCCAGTAAATATACATATCCCAGAAAGTGAAGGACAACACAGGCGCCCTGATAGCCGTATTGGTAAGGCATTCGACATGTAATCGAAAGGCGTGGTTTCGATCCCCACTCTGGGCGCGTGTTTTTCTTTCTTTGTTCTGTATATTTAAAAAAATGTTTACTTCATTAACCGTAGTGAAAAAAGAAAAGAGCCTAACCACTCCCCTATGCCTCCTTTGGCGTTGTAGACTGCTGACCTATCTTTCCGTATTTCCTCAACGAGCCCCTCATTTCCTTACTGTATTATTCTGCGAAAGCGTAGCGAGGGTCTCGGTTCGGGCAGCCTTGATGCCTAGGTAGCATAAGAGGGCTTCCCGCCAGTAACCCGCTCATGACAGGCTGTAGACGTTCGAGTCACGCCACGGGGGTTGAAAAGAAGGTCCCCTTCTCCCCGTGAAGTCAGAGTGGCGCTGGCCGCCACCCTCAAGCGTCAGATACACTTCTAGTAAATATAAATAGCCCAGAAAGTGAAGGAGAACACAGGTGCCCAGATAGCCGAATTGGTAAGGCATTAGACATGTAATCGAAAGGCGTGGGCCTGGTCCCCATTCTGGGCGCGTGTTTTTCTTTCTTTCTTCTGTACATTTAAAAAAAATGTTTAATTCATTAACCGTAGTGAAAAAAGAAAAGAGCCTAACCACACCCCTATGCCTCCTTTGGCGTTGTAGACTGCTGACCTATCTTTCCGTATTTCCTCAACGAGCCCCTCATTTCCTTACAGTATTATTCTGCGAAAGCCTAGCGAAGGTCTCGGTTCTGGCAGCCTTGATGCCAAGGTGGCATAAGAGGGCTTCCCGCCAGTAACCCGCTCATGACAGGCTGTTGATGTTCGAGTCACGCCACGGGGGTTGAAAAGAAGGTCCCCTTCTCCCTGTGTAGTCAGAGTGGCGCTGGCCACCACCCTCAAGCGTCAGATACACTTCTATTTAATATAAATAGCCCAGAAAGTAAAGGAGAACACAGTCGCCCAGATAGCCGAATTGGTAAGGCATTCGACATGTAATCGAACGGCGTGGGTTCGGTTCCCACTCTGGGCGCGTGTTCTTCTTTCTTTCTTCTGTACATTTAAAAAAAATGTTTACTTCATTACCCGTAATGAAAAAAGAAAAGAGCCTAACCACACCCCTATGCCTTCTTTGGCGTTGTAGACTGCTGACCTATCTTTCCGTATTTCCTCAACGAGCCCCTCATTTCCTTACAGTATCATTCTGCGAAAGCCTAGCGAGGGTCTCGGTTCTGGCAGCCTTGATGCCTAGGTAGCATAAGAGTGCTTCCCGCCAGTAACCCGCTCATGACAGGCTGTTGACGTTCGAGTCACGCCACGAGGTTGAAAAGAAGGTCCCCTTCTCCCCGTGTAGTCAAAGTGGCGCTGGCCGCCACCCTCCAGCGTCAGATACACTTCTAGTAAATATAAATAGCCCAGAAAGTGAAGGAGAACACAGTCGCCCAGATAGCCGAATTGGTAAGGCATTCGACATGTAATCGAAAGGCGTGGGTTCGGTTCCCACTCTGGGCGCATGTTCTTCTTTCTTTCTTCTGTACATTTAAAAAAAATGTTTACTTCATTACCCGTAGTGAAAAAAGAAAAGAGCCTAACCACACCCCTATGCCTTCTTTGGCGTTGTAGACTGCTGACCTATCTTTCCGTATTTCCTCAACGAGCCCCTCATTTCCTTACCGTATTATTCGGCGAAAGCCTTTCGAGGGTATCGGTTCTGGCAGCCTTGATGCCTAGGTAGCATAAGGGGGCTTCCCGCCAGTAACCCGCTCATGACAGGCTGTTGACGTTCGAGTCACGGCACGGGGGTTGAAAAGAAGGTCCCCTTCTCCCTGTGTAGTCAGAGTGGCGCTGGCCACCACCCTCAAGCGTCAGATACACTTCTAGTTAATATAAATAGCCCAGAAAGTGAAGGAGAACACAGTCGCCCAGATAGCCGAATTGGTAAGGCATTCGACATGTAATCGAAAGGCGTGGGCTCGGTCCCCACTCTGGGCGCGTGCTTTTATTCTTTCTTCTGTATATTAAAAAAATGTTTATTTCATTAACCGTAGTGAAAAAAGAAAAGAGCTTAACCACACCCCTATGCCTCCTTTGGCGTTGTAGACTGCTGACCTATCTTTCCGTATTTCCTCAACGAGCCCCTCATTTCCTTACTGTATTATTCTGCGAAAGCCTAGCGAGGGTCTCGGTTCGGGCAGCCTTGATGCCTAGGTAGCATAAGAGGGCTTCCCACCAGTTACCCGCTCATGACAGGCTGTAGACGTTCGAGTCACGCCACGGGGGTTAAAAAGAAGGTCCCCTTCTCCCCATGTAGTCAGAGTGGCGCTGGCCGCCACCACCCTCAAGCGTCAGATACACTTCTAGTAAATATAAATAGCCCAGAAAGTGAAGGAGAACACAGTCGCCCAGATAGCCGAATTGGTAAGGCATTCGACATGTAATCGAAAGGCGTGGGCTCGGTCCCCACTCTGGGCGCGTGTTTTTATTCTTTCTTCTGTATACTTAAAAAAAATGTTTCCTTCCTTAACCGTAGTGAAAAAAGAAAAGAGCCTAACCACACCCCTATGCCTCGTTTGGCGTTGTAGACTGCTGACCTATCTTTCCGTATTTCCTCAACGAGCCCCTCATTTCCTAACTGTATTATTCTGCGAAAGCCTAGCGAGGGTCTCGGTTCGGGCAGCCTTGATGCCTAGGTAGCATAAGAGGGCTTCCCGCCAGTAACCCGCTCATGACAGGCTGTAGACGTTCGAGTCACGCCACGGGGGTTGAAAAGAAGGTCCCCTTCTCCCCGTGTAGTCACAGTGGCGCTGGCCACCACCCTCAAGTGTCAGATACACTTCTAGTAAATATAAATAGCCCAGAAAGTAAAAGAGAACACAGTCGCCCAGATAGCCGAATTCGTAAGGCATTCGACATGTAATCGAAAGGCGTGGGTTCGGTCCCCACTCTGGGCGCGTGTTTTTCTTTCTTTGTTCTGTATATTTAAAAAAATGTTTACTTCATTAACCGTAGTGAAAAAAGAAAAGAGCCTAACCACACACCAATGCCTCTTTTGGCGTTGTAGACTGCTGACCTATCTTTCCGTATTTTCTCAACGAGCCCCTCATTTCCTTACTGTATTATTGTGCGAAAGCCTAGCAAGGGTCTCGGTTCTGTCAGCCTTGATGCCTAGGTAGCATAAGAGGGCTTCCCGCCAGTAACCCGCTCATGACATGCTGTAGACGCTCGAGTCACGCCACGGGGGTTGAAAAGAAGGTGCCCTTCTCCCCGTGTAGTCAGAGTCGCTCTGGCCACCACCCTCAAGCGTCAGATACACTTCTAGTTAATATAAATAGCCCAGAAAGTGAAGGAGAACACAGTCGCCCAGATAGCCGAATTGGTAAGGCATTCGACATGTAATCGAAAGGCGTGGGCTCGGTCCCCACTCTGGGCGCGTGCTTTTATTCTTTCTTCTGTATATTAAAAAAATGTTTATTTCATTAACCGTAGTGAAAAAAGAAAAGAGCCTAACCACACCCCTATGCCTCCTTTGGCGTTGTAGACTGCTGACCTATCTTTCCGTATTTCCTCAACGAGCCCCTCATTTCCTTACTGTATTATTCTGCGAAAGCCTAGCGAGGGTCTCGGTTCGGGCAGCCTTGATGCCTAGGTAGCATAAGAGGGCTTCCCGCCAGTAACCCGCTCATGCCAGGCTGTAGACGTTCGAGTCACGCCATGGGGGTTGAAAAAGGTCCCCTTCTCCCCGTGTAGTCACAGTGGCGCTGGCCACCACCTTCAAGTGTCAGATACACTTCTAGTAAATATAAATAGCCCAGAAAGTGAAAGAGAACACAGTCGCCCAGATAGCCGAATTGGTAAGGCATTCGACATGTAATCGAAAGGCGTGGGCTCGGTCCCCACTCTGGGCGCGTGTTTTTATTCTTTCTTCTGTATACTTAAAAAAAATGTTTCCTTCCTTAACCGTAGTGAAAAAAGAAAAGAGCCTAACCACATCCCTATGCCTCCTTTGGCGTTGTAGACTGCTGACCTATCTTTCCGTATTTCCTCAACGAGCCGCTCATTTCCTTACTGTATTATTCTGCGAAAGCCTAGCGAGGGTCTCGGTTCTGGCAGCCTTGATGCCTAGGTAGCATAAGAGGGCTTTCCGCCAGTAACCCGTTCATGACAGGCTGTAGACGTTCCAGTCACGCCACGGGGGTTGAAAAGAAGCTCCCCTTCTCCCCGTGTAGTCAGAGTGGCGCTGGCCGCCATCCACAAGCGTCAGAAACACTTCTAGTAAATATAAATAGCCCAGAAAGTGAAGGAGAACACAGTCGCCCAGATAGCCGAATTCTTAAGGCATTCGACATGTAATCGAGAGGCGTGGGTTCGGTCACCACTCTGGGCGCGTCTTTCTTTCTTTCTTCTGTACATTTAAAAAAATGTTTACTTCATTAACCGTAGTGAAAAAAGAAAAGAGCCTAACCACACCCCTATACCTCCTTTGGCGTTGTAGACTGCTGACCTATCTTTCCGTATTTCCTCAACGAGCCCCTCATTTCCTTACTGTATTATTCTGCGAAAGCCTAGCGAGGGTCTCGGTTCGGGCAGCCTTGATGCCTAGGTAGCATAAGAGGGCTTCCCGCCAGTAACCCGCTTATGCCAGGCTGTAGACGTTCGAGTCACGCCATGGGGGTTGAAAAGAAGGTACCCTTCTCCCCGTGTAGTCACAGTGGCGCTGGCCACCACCCTCAAGTGTCAGATACACTTCTAGTAAATATAAATAGCCCAGAAAGTAAAAGAGAACACAGTCGCCCAGATAGCCGAATTCGTAAGGCATTCGACATGTAATCGAAAGGCGTAGGTTCGGTCCCCACTCTGGGCGCGTGTTTTTCTTTCTTTGTTCTGTATATTTAAAAAAATGTTTACTTCATTAACCGTAGTGAAAAAAAGAAAAGAGCCTAACCACACACCTATGCCTCTTTTGGCGTTGTAGACTGCTGACCTATCTTTCCGTATTTCCTCAACGAGCCCCTCATTTCCTTACTGTATTATTGTGCGAAAGCCTAGCAAGGGTCTCGGTTCTGTCAGCCTTGATGCCTAGGTAGCATAAGAGGGCTTCCCGCCAGTAACCCGCTCATGACATGCTGTAGACGTTCGAGTCACGCCACGGGGGTTGAAAAGAAGGTGCCCTTCTCCCCGTGTAGTCAGAGTCGCGCTGGCCACCACCCTCAAGAGTCAGATACACTTCTAGTTAATATAAATAGCCCAGAAAGTGAAGGAGAACACAGTCGCCCAGATAGCCGAATTGGTAAGGCATTCGACATGTAATCGAAAGGCGTGGGCTCGGTCCCCACTCTGGGCGCGTGTTTTTATTCTTTCTTCTGTATATTTAAAAAAAAATGTTTACTTCATTACCCGAGGTGAAAAAAGAAAAGAGCCTAACCACACCCCTATGCCTCCTTTGGCGTTGTAGACTGCTGACCTATCTTTTCGTATTTCCTCAACAAGCCCCTCATTTCCTTACTGTATTATTCTGCGAAAGCCTAGCGAGGGTCTCGGTTCGGGCAGCCTTGATGCCTAGGTAGCATAAGAGGGCTTCCCGCCAGTAACCCGCTCATGACAGTCTGTAGACGTTCGAGTCACGCCACGGGGGTTGAAAAGAAGGTCCCCTTCTCCCCGTGTAGTCAGAGTGGCGCTGGTCGCCACCCTCAAGCGTCAGATACACTTCTAGTAAATATAAATAGCCCAGAAAGTGAAGGAGAACACAGTCACCCAGATAGCCGAATTGGTAAGGCATTCGACATGTAATCGAAAGGCGTGGGCTCGGTCCCCACTCTGGGCGCGTGTTTTTCTTTCTTTGTTCTGTATATTTAAAAAAAATGTTTACTTCATTAACTGTAGTGAAAAAAGAAAAGAGCCTAACCACACCCCTATGCCTCCTTTGGCGTTGTAGACTGCTGACCTATCTTTCCGTATTTCCTCAACGAGCCCCTCATTTCCTTACTGTATTGATCTCATCCTTACTGTAGATGAAGACGACACGGCTTTTCTGGGAGCAATCGACGCCCCAACATTGTGTAAACAACAGAGGCAAGACACCGAGCTGCAACCACTTGTGGACTTTTTGGTAGGCCGCTCTACACGGAAGCCCAAGCTCTTCGCACGCGGCCTAAAGTTCTTTTGTTTACGGAACAATATCCTTTATAAACGCAACTTTGGTCCAAATGGCAGAGCCTACCTCTTAGTAGTCCCTGCGTGTCTTCGCCGCGACATACTACAGGCCTGTCATGACGAGCCGACTGCGGGTCACCTTGGTTACGCGCGTACAACTTCCCGAATCAAGCAGAACTACTACTGGCCGAAGCTTCCTGCGACAGTGAAACACTATATTCGCACCTGCCGCGAATGTCAGCGACGGAAAGCACCTCCTGGACACCCAGCTGGTTTACTGCAACCTGTACAAATACCGAAAACACCTTTCCAACAGATCGGCATGGACTTTTTGGGCCCCTTCCCAACCTCCTCTACGGGAAATAAGTGGATAATCGTCGCGACCGATTACCTTACCCGATACTCCGAAACAAAAGCTCTTCAGCGTTGCACTGCGCTCGACGTGGCTCAATTCTACATGGACAACATTGTTCCGCGCCATGGAGCACCAGAAATTTTGATCAAGGACAGGGGAACCGCATTCAACTCGGCGTTGGTACGCGCCATCATGGATCTCACCGGTACTTCACACCGAAAATCTAGGGCCTACCACCCACAGATGAACGGCCTGACCGAACGCTTGAACAAAACCATTGCAGACATGCTAAGCATGTACGTCGACTTGGAACACAAAAATTGGGACGCAATTCTCGCACACGTGACGTTTGCCTACAACACGGCCCGGCAAGAAACCACGCGCATGACGCCATTCGCTCTCCTGTACGGACGCGAGGAAACAACGATGCTGGATGCCATGCTCCCACACGACGACGGAAATGCCGACGAGACTGCGCAAGCGATCGCGCAGCGCGCCGAAGAGGCGCGGCAGCGCGCTCGGTATCGCATCAGAAAACAGCAGGTGCAGGATTCCTCTCTTTACAACGCTCGTCACAGGCACGCTTCCTTCGAGCCTGGCGACTATGTATGGGTGTGGACCCCCATCCGACGTCGAGGGCTAAGCGAAAAACTTCTGAAACGCTATTTTGGACCCTACAGAGTTCTGAAACAACTGAGTGACGTCACGTACGCAGTGATTCCGGAAGATGATGTTCCATCCCGGCGTCGCCAACGCCAGTCGGAAGTGGTCCACATCGTCCGCATGAAGCCTTACTTCGCCAGAACGTGACACGCCCATACTGGATCGCTGTTTCACCACAACTTCATGCGAGCATCGGGACGATGCTTCCCCTGGGGGGGAGGTAAATGTCACGTGTTGTATAAGAAAGGGCACACGCATTGGTCGACGACGAGGAAGAAGAAACGGAATCTTCGTCTTCGGATCGCGCGCTGGGCCCGGTCCCTCGGTTCTCGAGCTTTAGGTTAGACCCTTGGCTGTAGCCGTTTGGTGTTTTGTGCCTCATTAAAAACCCCTACTACCCGGAGATATATATATATATATATATATATATATATATTTACGAATCAGAAAATGGGAAATGAGGGGCTCGGTGAAACAAGACAGAAAAAAAAGTTTGGCAGTCAATAAAGCCTCGGAAAGCTAAGGGGAGGTACGCGTTGCGGCATAGAAAAAGTTGCATTTTTTGAGTCAGAAAGAAAGTGGTGAAAATTGATTGCCGGGTGGGATCCGATCGCACGACCTCCAGAATACCGGCCTGCTGAGATAACCACTACGCTACCGGCGGGGTTGCTTCCGCACCACTATTCTCGGCCATTAATGTTAAGGTATTTTGGTTACCTGAACTTGGCGATTGTAGCCAGCGCCACGCGGACTACATTCTTTCTTACTCAAAAAATTCTTCATCTTTTCTATGACCCACCCACACTACCTCCCTTTGCTTTCCGGGGTTTTCTTGACTGGCAACACTTATGTTCTGGAATATATATATATATATATATATATATATATATATATATACATATATATATATATATATATATATATACATATATATATACACACACACATAAACGTGTGAGTATATATCAGTTTATTTGTTCAGGTGCGTACTCGCCAATTTGAAGCCGCCTTCATTCTCTGAAGTTAGCTTGTTTGTTCTATATTACCGCGATCGTGCACCTTCGTTTTCGCGTTCTGCCTTCTCCCTGCCGCTTGTTATGGAATGAATCCCATATGGTGTACAGGAATGGTGTACACACCGAGGTAATATTTTCTGTGGTGGTACTTACAACAACCTAGCTAATGCATGGGTATACCATTTACAATTTCCGCCGAACAATAAAATTATAAATACATAACTTGTAAACAATTTGAAATTATGCAACAGCATTTTAGTTTCTACTTCGATGAAATGATAAAACTGTATTGTTGAAATCAATGTTATTAGGAACAACGCACTGTGGTGTCCATTTAGTGTTCTTACCTGACTGCCATTCTGGGTGGTCCAGTGCATCCCGCGGCAGTTGTCCCGGTTATCGTCCCGATTATAAAACATGAGTTTTCAATTTCAAAGGTTCCGCAAAGGTTCTGCAAAGCAAGTGTCTCTGGTACGAATTCAAACATTTGCAGCTTACTCTTAGTTCTCGTTAGAAAAACCTACTCGAGCGGCTTGACAGTCCTCAAAATCTGTGCAGTTTGAAGAACACGTGCTGTCTAGGTGAAACTACCTTCATTACGAAAGCGTGTTTTTACCCTATAAGTTCAGATCTGTTGAATGCAAGCTTTTTGAAGTTTTTGCCACGTCAGTGATGCTGCTGGGTTGGGTGGTGCAATAAAGTGGCATACAAGATCGCTCTAAAAAGGAGGTACAAATATCAAGAAAAGGCTCCCTGGGATGCAACTAGCCTTTCTCTAAGAGGTTAGAGGCATCCGAGGGGTGCTAGAAAGAACCTGTTGTTCAACGAGAGTTCTTTGTCTCACAGGAAGCAGAAACGTGTTGATAAAAACGATGCTGACGATAAAAATATAGAATAAAAGAATTTTTTATTTTGTTACGTGCAGTACTGTGGGACATTCTTCATTCAGCTAAAGCAGGGTAATTCAAGCTATTTTTATGTTTATTGTTTAAATGTTTTTTCTGTTCACAAAAAAGTGTCCGCGTCTATCAAGACCAGGTGCGAAACCAAGCCCGTCTTTTTAAAGCCGAACCCACTGACACGATAGTGGAAATTCTCGCTATCCAGAAAGGTACTGCGCATGTTAGCGCCTCACAAACATAAATTTATCCTTAACGAACGAGTGTTCTTGTGAAGTAAAATAAGTAGGATTTATGTTTCTGCTTCAACAGTTGTCACTATTCAAATAAATAAACTTTCTCCTAACAATCATGCATAGGAGGAAAAGTTTAAATTGTTGTTTGAGTTGTGTCACTTATTTGCCAAGAGAGAGAGAAAGAGAGATAGAACAAACTTTGATTTTCTGCAGGACCTAAGTCCAGGCCTAATTAGAGCGTTCACTTCACTGGGTCAACGTAGTACTGCACAATTCTCGTGCGCATCTGGTGCAAATGTCAATAAAATGCTTCTCGGCAGCACGGATGTTTACTGTCGGCGGGGGAGAAAGCCACCCAGAGAGTGACTGAGGCGAAGGGTACGGCAAGAGACCATGGGGTGCAGTCTTCATTATAATGAGGGATTGGATAGGTAGGAAGAACAGGTGGGACAAGAAGAATGGCCAGGGCGCCCATAGATAGGGGGAAGAATGGGAGGGGAGTGAAGAGGTATGAGACTGCCAAGCACGGCAGGCAGCCTTAGGAGCTAGGTGGGAAACGGGGGGTTACAGGGTGCTGGGTAGTCGTTGGGCGTATACGTGATAACGGCGGGAAGTGCCATGCTGAGGACGAACCGTCAGCGGGTTCTGAGGGTTCGACGGGACATGGACGGTCGGGGGAAATGTACACGAGCGAGCGAATATGCTAGAAGGTTTCTGCACATTCCAGCTTGTCCTGAAATCCAAACCAGTGTAAAACGTGACCCACAATTCAAAGCAAGTATTGAAGAGACGAAGTCAGTAGAATGTGGGTGGGTGTCATTGTGAGAGAAGTCACGAAGGGCCGATTGACAGATGACGAAAATATATAATGGCGTGATGGCAGAAAGAGTGAGAGTAGCGTGCTCTATTGCAAGGGCAGTGGCGTTCGCTTCGACGGAGGTCGAATCTGGTTGGAAGAGAAAGGTAATTATGGCAGTGTCTAAACAAGGGAGTTGCAGAAATGAAGCTGTGTGAGTGGTGTTTGAGGGGATATCGCTGGCTTCATTAAAGCAAACTATGGCAAAGTGGGAGACTAGAAAATCAATTTGTTTTGGGAGGGCCGAATTCGCAGTGCACGAATAGCAGGGTATCGATTAGGATTCATATTGTACGGGCAAAGACTCGACCCGTAAACGAGCGAAAGTGGCCAAGCCGGGAGTTATAATTTTATGGAGGTTTTGTCGAAGTGGTGTAGTTAAGTGTGTTAAGATTAGCATGACCTTCGGCAGAAGTGTTCAGGAATTGGAGTTTGACCTGGTGATGGTGAGCGATGTGTTCTTGAAGAGTATTGCATTCCCAGAATTACGAAAGTGTGGCGCTAGGGTCGTAGGAGGGTTTTCGACGTAATTCTATTAACGTCTGTTGTGTACCATCTTCTACAACTTTGAAAACTGGGATTAATTTATTTTACATAAAACATAAAAAAGTGAAATCTGCACTTTGTGACACGCGAACGTTGCCAACGGTTGGCTCACGCCAACTATTTGCTACGACGTGGATAGGTTCAGGTGTTTCGGAGTTTACCAAATTTCTTCTATCCATAAAATTATCTTTCAGCCTCTGTACTCTGCGACTCTCGATCGCGGCTTCCGACGTCCGGCAATTGTCGCGCAACCGCAAATTTTCGCGGTAAGCTTTGTATTTTTTACTTCTAGGTCATATTCTTAATTTGAATGGTTTTTGATCAAGCGAGCAAACCTCTAGGTGCACATTTGTGCAGGGCTACTATTTATTTGTGACAACATGGTTATTCTGAACGTGTGCCTACATCACGACACACGTGCTTCTTCGGTTTTTACCTTAATCTGAAAAGCAAACGCAATGGCCATAATTTCACCTGCGCTTTTGTGGAAAACACAACAACGCCTTGGCCATTGCACCACTGTGATGGGTGTAGTAAATTTGAGGTTTAAATATTAAACCCCTGGTTGAACTTATTTTCAACCCCAAAATTTAGAACAATATTTGCGCGTAGATTTTGCATGAACATACCGTTTCCTGCGAAAGAAAGAGCACTTTGTGTTTGCGAATGCCCTGTGCGTGTTAACTTCTGTATAGAAAATCAACGCTTGTTCTGAAAATATTATTAGTCAATATTACCGCTAACCTTAAATTAGTATTATTTGTACGTGGTGTTCCGAGGAAGCCAGATTACGGGTCATCGTAGCATGGTTCCAGAATTTTCTCCACAATGTCTGCGGTGATGCCGGAAGATCTTTTGTTCTTCTTACGCGATCAGTTTCTTTTGACGCGGGCGGAAGTTTCGATACGGAATGCAGCAAGTTTTGCTTCAAGCCAGTTATCGACCGCAACTCGGTGTCGCGGAATGGTAGGTAGCTCGGGTGGGCTATGTTACCATTCCGCCATACGTAGGGTTTTTAGCGGACTCCTGTAGTGGTGAGACAGCGGGAAGATGAGAAAGTTATTTGGCGCCAGATAGATCCCTCTGGAATGTGTAGGCCATCCTGACCTCGAAACTCTGCATGTGCAGAATTCATGGGCTCAGGACGTGGTGAGCTGTTTTGGAATTTTTTTTTGTTACGCATTAAAAATCATCTGCTCTACGACACCATATTCTGAGAGAATCTTTTACCCCTCGTACAGGTGATTGGGGAAATGCTCCTTGGCATATAGGGTTTATATTTACGAGGCAACTACTTCACATTTGTGGAACAAATACACTTCTAGAGATGTTGGACTAACATTGTGAAGTTCCGAATTTTCTGTCAGCCACCCCACAGGGCATATATGCTCTACAGACTTCGTGTAACCCGGCTCCACCTGCACTGGGCGCATATCTAAGTCCCTCAAGCAGTTTCAAAATCTCTAAAAAGGGGTAAAACAACTTTAAGATTTCTTTTTAGGCAATACAAAAATGCTAAAGGACATCCACTTCTATGTAAGAAGTCCGTAAGTAGGAGAAAGAAGCTTTTATTGTGTGCGTTTTTACACACAGAAAATTTTTTAACCATGCAAGGCTAACCGGCGTTTTCTTTGGCTTGTATATTGTAATATGGGAATCATACCTGAATAAATCGTATAGAATTTTAGCGATCCCTAAATTACCAATTTTATTGAGTGCGTCAGTCGGTTGTGCCATCTTCCTGAGTTTGAAGTTAACACACCGCTACATAAAATCAACAATAAAATATGTTATGGAACACATATTTCACTTCCAGCAGCGGAGAAAATGCCTGGTAAAAAATGGGGCGTGTGAACTCCCTTCCTTGAGGTAGTAGTAGTATGCTTGTGTGTATTGGCGCAAGTGTACTCATGACCAAGGAGCGCCAGACTCTACTAGATAGTATTTCAATGTAAGGTTCAGACATAAAATGTGTATGAGATGAGAATGGTATGTCCGAAAAAATGTATGTACGTGTGTAGAGTCCTTGTAGAATAAAACATGAGAATGCTTTAATGATGTCTAAAAGAAGATTGTGATTAAGACGTGACATCACCTGGAGCCTCAAAAAGTGATGAGCTTGCGAGGATACTTGTGCAGTCAAAAGATTCACCAGTACATCCCTCAAGTATGAGATGGTGTCAATTCATGCCCTGTACGATATCAGTATCAAGAAGCTGATATCAGCAATGTAGACTAGAACAGATTTGTCAGTGCACGTTAGCAAGTGAACACTGGGGGCCCAACACCATACACAATCATGCAGTTCGCTCCTCTTTCGCACAGGTATCCCTTGTTGCCTGGTTTTTTTTTTTCACAACCACCTGTGCAGGCGTGCCGTCCATCGGACAAGCAGTATGCGCACGACCTGTGTACTTGCCATCTGAGACACCCGTTACCCGGACAGGGGCGGATCGGCTGGGCTGGTTTGCCAGCCCGCAACCTTTAGAGCAACCTGCTCCGCTGAGCTGGCAAGCTACTACATCGGAGGCACCACCGGCGATGTTATTTAAACAGCCGCCGCTCGCTGACGCAATGAGGCCCGACACCACAACAAACGTGGACTCACGCTCTTGTTTGGCAGAGTTATCCCTCGTCACGTGGTTCCCTCTCACGTTGGCTTCGGCGGGGGACGGCACGGCCCATATAACTGCCATCTGAGATTCCCGTCACCCGAACAAAGGAGAATAAGGTCGCCGGGTTTGCTTGTCCGGTACGTTTGGAGCAACCTGCTCCGTCCAGATGGTAAACTACTACATCGGAGGCGCCGCCGGCGATGTCATTTACACACCTGCTGCCATGGGGCCCGCCACCACGACAAACATAAACTCACGCTCCTGTTTTGCACAGGTTGGGCACCGTTCTGATGTTTTATGTTTTAAAAGCTCTAACTGGAGCGCGTTAGTGGTGTCCTGCCCCACCGAATATTTCTGTGAACTGTCACCTAGAAGTTTTGTTAGGTTTTTGTTACTTGTGAACAGCGCCGTCTTTCTTCGCCTACTCCTGCTACTTTCTGGTGACTTCGGAATGAACCCTGAACCGATCAACAGCTGTGACTCATGTGCCAGAACCGACTTGTCTGTTCTTAAAACGGCACGACGCATCCAGCAAAACCAAAAGCAAGAATTCTAAAACTTTCGCGAATGGCAGGGCGTTGTGAACTTACAGCTTAAAACACTAGAAACTGGATTGGCCACTTAGTGTATGCAGAATCATCTGCCTGTTCCAGTCTACCATCGTCACAAGTTGAGAAAATGAACACCAATTTATAAACATGACATGAGAAATGGTCTCGCTAAAAGCAGCCGCAGACGATCCTGAAAACCGTTTACCACAAAATCTCCTGTTTTATGCATACCAGATGCTCAGTCCGATACGGGGATATAATACGATGAAGCAGTGCTGTCACTTTGTTCAGAACAGCTTGGTGTTACAATTGACAAGTCGAAAGTTAAAAGGGCAAAGAGAATAGTTCGCTTTCAAGCATAGCAAAGTCGCCCTATCGTGGTAAAAATCAATCTCTTCAAGGAGAAGCAATCAATTCTTGCCTCCGGAAATAAACTAAAGAACTCCGGTTTCACTTTACGCGGAGACTTTTTCAGCATCTGAGCTCATAGCGCAAAAAAAGGCTTCTTAGTTTGCTCAGGAAAGCAAATCACCCATAAATTCATATGGGATCAGCTGTTACTTGGGAAAAACTGCTACGTGGATGATTTGTTGTGTGATACAATTGTCATGCATAAAAGCTGGCTATATGGCAGCCCCCATCGTAAAACGCCTGTCCAGCTACAGAAAGCCCCTAAAACCTAAAGAAAGGAAAGTGTGTAGGGACACTTGCCGGCTAAGGGAGCTTAACGTCCCAGTAATTAACTGCCGCAGCACAAAGAATAAACGAGATGCTCTCTTTACTCTGTCAATCACGGCGCAGGCCGATATTTTTGTTCGCACAGAATCGTTTTTAGATGATAACATTGGTAATGCTGAAGTCTTTCTGTACGGTTTATTTACGGTGGTAGTGGTGTATTTGTTCTCGTAGACAAATTCATCCCTAGCGTACCAGTAAATCTGCGCGATGATAGCTGTGAAAGCCGGTGCTGTAAAAGCATCCTACATAATGGCGAACTTCTTACAATAGAGTCTTTTTTATCTCAGCCCCAGTTCAAATTCGCTGGAGCCATTCCGGTCCTGATCAAAGGCATTGAAAAGTCGAAATATTATTCTCTTTTTTGGTAAGCGGCTTTATCATGCCTCGCGTTCAGGGGGTAAACATATCTCTGCTTTTATCTGCACAGTCTTCTCTTTCCAAGAAATTCAGCAACATGTTAGACATGCATGGTCTTTACAGTTTTGTTGATTTTCCAACGGAAGAACCACTGAAAGTAGCTCTGTATTAGACATGTTTTTTAAATGCCGAAGCATTTATCCAATCCACAACTGAAACCTCTGGTGTCATTGACCATAGCGGAAATTTCGCTGTAGTTTTAGGCAACCGTCGGCAAAAAAAATATATTTAAACGGCGCTTAGTGTGCGGTTTTGTGAACTGAGAATATAGTAGAATCAGTAATACTTTAGATGAGCGGTACGATGATTTTGTTGAAGCCTAATGACTTTTGCCGTGGAGGAACTATGTAAGTGGTTCAGAACGAGATTCTTATCACCTATCGATGAATACATTCCACCAGAAGTTTTGTCAGGTGCACAACGAAAAAAACGCTCGTTCATGCGTGAGATTAAGCTTTTATTCAACACGAAGACTCGTATCTTAAGACATACGTTAGCAACAGGATCGAAGAAATCCGCAAAAGCCTAAAAAATAGTAACGAAGGTATTTTATAATGAGGTGTTCCAAAAATAATTGCTATTCTTCCTTAAGCAAAAAAACCAAAACCAGTTTTAAAGAACTATAGAATTTTTCTAAACAAAGCGCGAAGCATTAAGAAAATATTCCCAAGTTGACTACCGATCAAGGCTTTGGAAAAACGTACGTCGATTAGGCCAATCACTTTAACAAATAATTTCAATCACTTTTCCTACCCCCCTAGTGGGTGCACGAACTGCCGAAGGTTCGCAGTGCCATCTGCGATTCAGTGCCGTCTGCGCAGTGCCATCTGCAAATAGAGATGTGACATATAGAGAAGTTTTAAAACTCCTTGAACAATTGAAACCTCATTGTGCCCATGAACCTGACGTCTTAACCTGTCAACTTTTGAAAAAACTGTGCATCCATGGCGTCCAAAGATCTTGTGATGTACACAGTTTCTCTGTATTCACGTCAGTTGCCCTTACTGTTGAAATCTGCTAAAGGTAATACCTATTCATAAACAGACCCTGTTGCCAGGAGCCCAATTAGAGACTCATAACGTTGACGACCGTTTGTTGCGAAATTTTTTAGCACTATATAATCAAAGATATTTTATCGTTTGCAGGTAAAAAGTTTGTTTATGAACTGCCAGCAATGTTACCGAGCTGGGCATTCATGCAGATTTCACTTAGTAGAATTCTGTCGTTGACATTTTGTATTGTGTAGTTTGTGTGTATTTTAAACTTTCGAAAAGCATTTGATGTTGTGTCTCATTCTCACTTGCTACATATCTGATCTTGGTCTACCTGACACTGTGATTGGGTGGGTGCGCCCGTATCTTTTGAATCGGTCACAAAAAGTTCTCAATGATGGTTTCAAATGTGAATCCGTCCGTGACGCCTCAGGCGTCCCATCGGGGTTCCTTACTTGGAGCCCTGCTTTTTTTTTATGATACAGGTGTAAACGTTTTATGTAAACTACAGTTATACCCCAATGACTGCATACTATACAGGGACATTTACAATCAGAATGACGCTGTACAATTACAGTGAACCAAAACAGTATTGCAACTGGTGTGATACATAAAATATAAAACTGAACGTCTCAAAATAAAACTGCTTGCGTTTCAGGCGGAAACAGTAAAATACAGTACCTAACTTTTTAAAGTCTGGAAGCATTGCATTTTGAGATGATGTAAGTGCCTGGGCCTCACATCCTCATCAACCCTGACCTGTACCAAACACACTGAAAATGTAGCAGTGAAGGGTGGCCGTGTACTTAATTTCATTAAAATAAATTTCAAAAAGGCACCACAGGACGTAAAGGAGACTTCGAACAGAACTAATGGATGGCCCATACTAGAATAGGCTGCTTCTGCGTGGTATCGGGACACCAAGATAGTCATAATAACAAGATTAATTGATTGATTGTAGGGTTTAATGCACCGACGTAACACAGTCGATGAAGCGCGCGGTAGTGTAGGGCTCCGGAATAATTTTGATACTCTGAGAAGCTTTAACGTTTGCCGAAACCTCGTACACACGGGCGTTTTATCTTCGCCTCCATCAGAAATGCGGCCGCAGCTGCCGGGAACCGAACCCGCATCCATGTTCCCTGCAGCACAACACCTCAGTCCCTGATCCACGAGTGGCAGGTCTTATAATAAACTACAATCTGTTCAATACCGTGGTGCCCACTTTACAACTTGTTCGATCGACAAAACTACCACGGTTTCTAAAATAAATAAAGGCACTGTCTTGGTATTTCTTACAAACTCGCCGCACAGAATGTCGCCTACGATTCTTCAACTAGACGGCTAACAAAAAAAACGGTATTAAGCGTCAGATTTATTTAAAGCCACTTGCTTGAGTATCAAAAAGGAGACACAACCGCAAGAACATAAGAGAAATCGATTGCACAACTGGGGTTTTAAATCACCTCTTTTTAGCGTAAGCTACACTAGCCTAGGTTGAGCAGTTTCAGTAGACCTTGATGGTGCGTGCGGCGGAAGCTTAAAGAACATTTGAGTAGATTGGATTAGATTTGATTTAAATAAATTGGATTGGATTAGATTCGATTAGAAATTAAATCCAGTTGGACAACCTGTGTGTATAGATTGGGTGTACACATTCGCCATTTTCCGCATTCCAGAGGAGTGACGTGAGAGCCGGAGCAGACGGGCTGGCGCCGGCGCGTGCACAGCTGTACGCCTCTGTTGCACAGTAGCCAAATCTGACGCGGTGCCAGAGCCGCTTGATAACCGTTTCGCTTGCTCTGGAGAGCCGTTTTCCGCATGCTTGAGGAGCAGCGACAAGACTAGACTGCACTGGACCTGCTGGACTGTATTGAATTGGACTAGACTGGACTGGACTGGATTGGATTGGATTGCATTTAGAATAGCGTTAGCAGCAGTAAGCATAATGATCAGCTAATCTTAGACAACCAGGACACCTAGGAATAACCAGCTGAAACTTAGCTGACGGTACCTATATCCTGGCATAGCCCAGCTAAGCCACTGGTAATTTTTTTCCACGCACAATCGGCGATTGGAAGAAGCTTCCGGAAAGTTGTTTGCGTATATGGTATTAGATTTGACACAGCTGTAAAGCGTTATCTGCATGGTGACATTGACTGTGGTGTTTCTTGAATTTGTGTGATCTTGTTCTTGCAAATTTTTTTTTCGTTGTTGCTGCTGCATGTTCGAGCCCATTTCTATGCTTGATGACATTTTATATTAGGTCCATTTTTCATATTTCACCTTTCGACTTGTTCTTTTTTTTTCTTTTGTTCTTTTGCCCTCTGCTCCGCTGTCGTTTGGTGCTGCACAGTGCTCTTTGGTGCAAGGTTTTAGATAATGCCTCTGTGCGTTCTTATTTTTGTATACTTGTGTCAGGTTCGAGTTTAAAAATTTCATTTCCAGATTGAACACATTTTGTATGTCTCTTTTAACAATACCCTTTGGACGAATGGAGTAAGCAGGATAAATAAGTAAAAAATTTGTTCATCTCCTGGGAAAAGTCAAGGGTGTAGTTGAATGTTGTATGTGTAGAATTTAGAACATTGTCGTTTTCTCGAAGCATTGCAGGATGTGCAGTGAAATAATACGTGGAGCAAGAAAAGCTGTTCCCCACACTTGCCACAAAATGACGGCAGTGTGCCATTCAAAATAGATGCGTGTGTGCCATGAGTGTAGCCTATTCGAAATACGCAAAGTGACACTTTTGAGAACCTTTATGGTTTATCAGTGACGTATTTAACTATGTGTGGTTTTTTTGTGGGTAGGTGGTAATGTGATTCTTTGTGCCGTTCCTGCCGCCATCGTTATGGGAGTCTACGTCGTATGAGAAAATATCATGTTTAAATATAGCACCAGACGCTAATCCCAAATTGCTGACCAAGAGCTGCCGCCGCAGCATAATGGTAAGCAAATTCATTTCAAAAAATGCTGTGTGCCTCGGCACCCAGCGTACCACTATCGCACTATCCGAAGCCTAGGCCGACGTTCTGTTTTTATGTGTTTGCTTAAGACAAAACACTTTCTATTTGCAATTCTGGAATCATAGTGTTGGCAGGAGCACAACATATCATTAACCAAATATTAGCCCCGCTTCAGTAATTTCAAAATTTCGTTTCCTTTATATGTCGAAACTGTGAGCACTAGATTCCTCCAGGTGAAATTTTCTGATGGCTTCCCATTCCCAACACATTAGTTTTACCTGCACACGAAAAACCGATGGTTGGTGAGAGACAGAGCAATGTTCGTAGGGTGTTTCCCTTTAAAGTGATTTACTGGTAAGGGCAATGTGAGTACAGGCAATACCGGTCCAGAAGAGTTAAGAGCAAAAACTTTAACAAATGAACCTTCATGACGAACGTAAGTAAATGTTCTGCACCCCGCCGTGTTTTGCTGAACCAACTGCTCAGATGGACAGTAAACAAAACAGAATAATTTCGGTAGCGATGTGTATCTTTTTAAAGTTATCAGATTTTTTTTTATAAAGGCCTGCTTTTTGTGTAGAGTGACAATAAAACAACCAATTCTTTATATCCAAATATTTTATTTTTCAGGACGAAAACAAGAAAATACGTCGAAAAAGTGCACAGACGGTTCGAAGATTTCAGTTTCCGATGTCACTGACCGCAGATGTGAAAATAGGTGCAAAATATGTAGCCACAATTTTTGAATTATATTTCTGCTATAAAAATACTGTGTGCTTCACCCAAAAGAAATACCAGCCTATCAAGTCATCTTAAATATTTGAAACCATCGACGTCATTTCTTGCGCAAATGTGGAGACAAAACCGTTCGTATGCCGTATATTGGCCTGAAAGTTGGTGCAAATATGACCTCCTAAACGAGAAACAACACCAAAATGTGAAACGTACGTGGCTATTGGAGGCATTATTATAAAAAGGAAATGAAATGTTTATTTCTCTAACGGGTTGTGCTGTTCGGCTGCGTATAATTATAACCAGATTTTGTCTTCCACTAGACATTTATGTCACTCATTGTGCCGCTTGAATAACGGCCTTTTTCTTCCTTGCAAACATCCTTTGTGTACGTGCTGCGTGCTTTAAACAAAACGAAGGATGAAAAATGTTTCGGCTCATATAAAAATAGTTACGCTTTTCACAGAATTGCTGGAAATATGTTAGGCAACAAATATTTTCTATTGTTTTTCGCAAAAATTAAATGTCAACAAATGTACCTCTTTTTGAACAGCGCTCTCTGTCTTTCTAAACACCATTGGTATATTGGCTGCGTGTGCGAAACCAAAACAAACGATTGAAGCTTCATCTCTCTAAAAAAACCTTTTCTAACGTATTTCGAACTTTGTGTGAACAAGGTCAAGCGAGAGTAAAGTTTTATATATCAGGCTATTTTACAAGTTATTGGGATATGACCTAAAACTAGGGAACGTAATGTAGTTTTTGTGTACTTATTAAGACATAAGAACAATAGAGTATATTTACAATGGGTAAACTGCTATCATCAACCTCCATAAGGAGAGCAGTAAAATACTTATAAAGAAGGGTGTCAGGCAAGGAGACACAATCTTTCCAATGTTTTTCAGGGCATGTTTACAAGCACCATTCTGAACATTGCATTGGGAACTGGTGGGAGTAAGGGTTAAGGAAAATACCTCACCAACCTAACTTTCCTGGTGGCGTTGTCTCGCTAAGTAGCTCGGGGCACGTTATTGCAAAACATGCTTACCGCGCTGGACAAAAAAGAGTAGAAGCCTGGGCCTTAAAATCATCATCATCATCATCACCAGCCTGTCTACGCCCACTGCAGGGCAAAGGCCTCTCCCATTATTCTCCAATTACCTCGGTCCTGTGCCAACTGTGACCAATTTATCCCCGCAAACTTCTTGATCTCATCTGCCCATCTAACTTTCTGCCGCCCCCTGCAGCGCTTGCCTTCTCTAGGGATCCACTCTGTTACCCTTAATGACCAGCGGTTATCTTGCCTTCGCAGTACATGCCCTGCCCAAGTCCATTTTTTCTTCTTAATTTCTACTAATATGTCTTTAACACCAGTTTGCTCCCTGACCCACTCCGCTGTCTTCTTGTCCCTTAATGTTACACCTATCATTTTCCGCTCCATTGCCCGCTGAGTCGTTCTCAATTTAAGTTGAACCCTCTTAGTGAGCCTCCAAGTTTCTGCCCCGTAGGTGAGTACCGGTAAGATGCAGCTGTCATACACTTTCTTCTTCAACGACAATGGTAGGCTGCTATTCATTATCTGATAATGTCTGCCATATGCACCCCACCCCATTCTGATCCTTCTAATTATCTCTGCCTCATGGTTGGGATCTGGGGTCACAACTTGGCCTAAGTATATATATTCGCTTACCACTTCCACTGCCTCGCCATCTATCTCAAACTGCTGTGCTGTCCCGAGGTTATTGATCATTACTTTAGTTTTCTGCATATTAATTTTCAGGCCCACGGTTCTACTCTGTTCGCCCAGTGCGGAAAGCATGCTTTGCAATTCGTCCCCCGAGTTACTTAGCAAGGCAACGTCATCAGCAAATCTGAGGTTACTGAGGTATTCTCCATTAACCCTTACTCCCACCTGTTCCCAATCCAACGTTCTGAATACTTCTTGTAAGCATGCTGTGAATAACATTGGAGAGATTGTGTCTCCTTGTCTGACACCCTTCCTTATAGGTATTTTACTGCTCTCCTTATGGAGGATGATAGTAGCTGTAGACCCATTATAGATATCCTCTAGTATTCTTACATAATGCTCATCTACCCCCTGGTTCCGTAATGCCTGAATGACTGCTAGGGTTTCGACCGAGTCAAATGCTTTCTCATAATCAATGAAGGCTATATATAGGGGTTGAGTATACTCAGCGCACTTCTCTATCACCTGATTGATCGTGTGGATATGGTCCATTGTTGAATAACCTTTACGGAACCCTCCTTGTTCTTTAGGTTGACTGAAATCTAAGGTTGCAGAGATTCGGTTAGCGATTACCTTGGTAAATACCTTGTAGACGACTGACAGTAAGCTGATCGGCCTGTAGTTTTTCAAGTCCTTCATGTCGCCTTTCTTATGGATTAGGGTGATGTTCGCGTTCTTCCAAGATTCCGGTACCATTGCGGTCATTAGGCATTGCGTATACAGGTTTGCCAGTTTTTCAAGTACAATTTCTCCGCCATCCTTCAAGAGGTCTGCTGTTATCTGATCCTCACCAGGTGCTTTGCCCCCTTTCATTTCTTTCAAAGCCTTCCTTACTTCTTCGGTCGTTACTGGTGGGATGTCTGTCTCCTCTGAACTACTGTCTCGTTCGGCATTATCCTGTATGTCCCGGCTACTGTACAGATCCCTATAGAACTCCTCGGCCACTGTGACTATTTTATCCCTATTTGTGATGACATTGCCTTGCTTATCCTTAAGTGCATACATCTGATTTTTCCCCACGCCAAGACGTCTCTTTACTGCTTTCAGGCTACCTCCGTTCTTTACAGCGTATTCGATCCTCTCCATATTATACTTCCGTATGTCAGCTGTCTTGCGCTTATTGATTAACTTCGTGAGCTCTGCTAGTTCTATTCTGTCAGCTACGGTAGAGATTCTCATGGTTTGCCGTTTCCTGATTATATCTTTCGTCTCCTGTGAAAGTTTACCAGTATCCTGTCTAGCCATAGTGCCCCCGACTTCTACTGCACACTCCGTGAGAATGCGTGTAAGGTTGTCGCTGGCTTCCTGTGTCGTAAGCTCGGCTTCCTCGTTAAGGGCGGAATATCGGTTCTGCAGCGCGATCCTGAATTCTTCTACTTTACGTCTTACTGTTTGCTCATTTATCGGCTTCTTTCGTACTAGCTTGTTGCGGTCCCTCCTCAACTCTAGCCTAATTCGAGATCTTACCATACGGTGGTCACTACACCTTACCCTTCCGAGCACTTCCACATCCTGCACGACGCCAGGGTTATCGCATAATATGAAGTCTATTTCATTTTTGTGCTCCCCATTCGGGCTCCTCCAGGTCCACTTCCGATTCTCCCGTTTACAGAAGAAGGTATTCATTATGCGTAGGTTATTCCGTTCTGCAAACTCAACTAGTAGGTCCCCCCTGCTATTTCTACAGCCCAGACCATAGTTCCCAACTGCCTTGTCTCCAGCCTGATTCTTGCCTACTTTAGCATTGAAGTCCCCCATAACTACAGTATACTGCGTTTTTACTTTAGCCATTGCCGATTCCACATCTTCATAGAAGCGTTCCACTACTTGGTCGTCGTGGCTGGATGTGGGCGCGTAGCCCTGCACCACCTTGAGCTTGTACCTCTTATTGAGCCTAATTACAAGAGCAGCTACCCTTTCGTTAATGCTGTAGTATTCGTCTATGTTGCCAGCTATACTTTTATTGACTAGAAATCCCACTCCCAGTTCTCTTCTGTCCTCTAGACCTGGCTGAACCTGGCAACGTTTAACGTGCGAACCTTATCTAGCGAAGCAAGTCTCGAGGTGTTGTTCGAGGAATTAGAGGGCATTAAATGGGATGTAATAGGGCTTAGCGAGGTTAGGAGGGCAGGCGAAGCCTTCACGGTGCTGAAAAATGGACATGTCTTATGTTACCGTGGGCCTTAAAATATTGTGCAGTAAACTAAAGTAACAATGAATAACATCAGGAAAGCACAGTGATCTGAGATAGGTGGCATGGCAGTAAGCGCATATATCTACTTAAGCCAAGTTGTGACCCCGAATCATAAGCAGGAGGCAGAGATACTTAGAAGGTTAAAAATGGGGTGGATTGCATTTTTCAGGCATTCTGAGATAATGAAAAGCAGCCTACCATTGCCCTTCAAGAAGCAAGTGTATGACACCGGCACCTTACCGTTACTCACCTACGGGGAAGAAACTTGGAGGCTGAGTAAGAGGGTTACACTTCCGTTGAGGACGACTCTGCAAGCAATGTAGCGGAAGAAGATAGGTGTAAAATTAAGGCGGCAAGAAGATAGCGGTGCGGTCAGGGAACAAACGCTTGCTAAGGACATATTTTTGGACCCCTAGAAGAAATGGACGTGGAGAGAGCATGTAATGCGAAGGCAATACATTCGTTCGTGATTAAGGGTAACAGAGTGGATCCCTAAAGAGGGCAAGCGTGGCACGGATAGGCAGAAAGTGAGATGGGCCGATGAAATAAAGAAGTTCGCGAGAACAATTTGGTCGCAGTTTGTAGAAGACCGGGATAATTCGAAATTACCGGGAGGCATATGATGATGATCATCATGATAATAATGAATGAGACGTACATTAAAAACCATGACGATGGAACATCCCTCGTACTTAACTTGAGGTTATGAAATGTTGGCACTAAATGTGGGACGTTTATGTTTCTGTATGCTTCCTGATTGACGGAGCTTGTGTATTCTTTAAACCAACGGCTGCGTCTTGTTCTTTCTATGCTTGCCGATTTCGCCTGAACAAGCATTATTCAGTTGGTTGAGTGCACCCACTGATCTATATCGACACTGCGACATGCCTGGTTTCTCCACGGTCTGTAGGCAATCAACATGATAATCCCTTGGAGCCGTACAGTTCTTTTGATCCAGCTCACCGCTCCCTAGGCCTAGCAGCCCATTCGGCGTACAACTACCGGGTTCGCCGCTTTGTTGCTGTCTCATATGTCGGAAAGGCTCGGAGTAGCTCGCTTCACTCATCTGATGGCGACGCTCACTGCTACAGACGCTGCAACGGATATGGCACTATACGACTTACCACAAATGGAGGTAACGCCACCACTCTCGCTACCTCCGGCTGACGCGTCCAGTCTACCGAAGCACATGTCGGACTAAACAGCACCCGCAGTTCCAACCGTTGACACAACTGCGTCAGCAGCCAAGCGGATGTGTACAGGAGCCACTAACGTGTCCCTCCCACGGTTGGGTGAACGAGGTACATGCCCAGTTGCCCCTCGACTCATTGGAGCGACCGGGGGTTAAGGGTAGGAACCCTTAAACACCGGCTTAAATGACGGCTAAGAGTAGGAACCCCTCGACGTACAAGGGTGCGATCAAGCCTCGGGAGCTCTTCAACATTTTCTCGCTTCCAACGAAGACAATTCGGCGGACGCTGTCAGCTGCCTAGGAACGTGTAGACTTACCGGCTACGCTTACCACAATCGGATCAACTCAATATTAGTACAGGTGTCGTCTCTGCAGGCTGTGCAGCGAATGTGCCCCCTGCATTGTATTCCTCTTACGCCTGAAAAGAAACTGTCAATACAAGCGTAGACCCTATCAGGCTCTAACATCAGGCGCTATGTCGTTTCGGTGTGCACCCAGGAAAGACTGCAGAAGACGACCGGTCTGGAATCAAGTGCGGCACAGACCTGGTGTTCCTTGTTCAGTACAGGGGCTCCAGCCGTGCGTGCGCTGTTACTCTACGAGGCCTGCTGGAGCCACCCTACCATTTCCTGTATAACGGGTGCGTACTTCGCCCTTGTTCATACAAAGCCAGAGTGGTGTACGGTTATCGATGCTTTCTGCACCAGAACCAAGGGCGACCCTGCATCGAAACCACCCGCTACGCTTTCAGCTTCATCGCCACAGACCGAGGTTTGGTGGGGTCTGTGCTGTACAGATAGGACTATGCAATCACGAACCATAAATTTCCCACTAAATGCAAAGCCATTCGCGCTAAGGGACGCGCGTTGCGAAGCTAGTCGGGTCTCAGCGAAATTCGTGCGTCCAACCGGTTTAGTTGCTTGGAGGAGAGGCTCCAAGAAGCAATAGAGGTAGACAGTATGGAGCCTCCAGATAGCTTCTAGTTCATCGCTACAACATTGTCCCGGCCTACGTACCTGGACGCGCACCGGCGCTCCCGCTGCCAGCGGAGAAAGCAAAGTTAAAGTGTAAAGGAACCTCCTTGTATAAACGAGGTGATTGAGGTAGACTATCAGTTGGCGCTCCTACAAGCTAACATAGCATAGCTCACCCAGAGCCGGGCTCGGGTAATTCGTCGCCCGCAACGTCAGCGGCCTCCACAAGAACAAGGTCATTCGAACCAGACCAGTTTCTCGTACTCCAGCCTGACGCCGTCAGGACCAGTGTTCTCCACCGTTAAGAAGTAGGAACTCCTACACTTCGTGGTGCAGTAGCTGCAGCAATTGATGTCGTTGTTAGCAGGCCTACTTCCTTATGCCTGTACCACAATACTTATTGCAATGTTACTGTCGGGAACGCGACGTAGAGGCGAACCAAGATACGCCTGAACATTATGCCATGCACCCAAAAACTGGGACCCCATTTATTTCCATGCTCGTGGGGTTTCGTGGCTGCTTGCACACTTTCGGCTCCTTGCCCGCCCTCATCCCTTGTCGCTCAACCCCACCGTCAACGCTGTTGCAGCACCCGGCTGCGGCGCCAGCACTAGCCCGCTCTTCCTAATATGGAGTATGGAGGAAGATTCCTTGCGAAAAATTGCACAGAAAAATGCAAAGTCTTTGCGTTGAGAGATCTGTGGGTATTGGTGTGAACGGGAGGGAGAGTGGTGGTGTTCAGGGTGGAATTGTGGATATTGGAAGGGAAAGCAGGTAGGGCTGCTCCGGTGAACGCGCGCTTGAGGCGACCGATGGAAACGATGATGTCGGGGCAAATGCCGCGAACTGTAAACGTCTTGTCAGGGCGTGAAATGACGAGATTCGTGCCGGTGTAGGTTGAAGTGACCGGTGGGCACTGTCCACGCGGATGAAAACGTATTGGCTGTTTGAAAGATTTGGATAATGCAAACTGTACTTAGTTGAAACCGATCATGGTGATTTGGGCTGAATAGAGCAGAAAAACGAGGTAAACCGTTTACGTAGGATGGGTAAAGAGGGGAAAGGTTACCTTGCGGCAGCACAGAAATCAGTAAGTGTGCCGCTAAGCGCAAAGATGTGCAATAAACTTTTTGATAGGCGGCACAACCATGATCTTCTTTGATGACAGTGTGCAATCCTAGCAGCACAAGAGGAAGGTGAGCTGTCTGCTGCTCAGGTGATTCGGGAGCCATCAGTGAGCACTTTACATGACGATAAAACCTCTCGAATATGTCATTGACTTGAGGATGGTAGGCCATTGTTTTCATGTGAGTTACACCAAGTAGGCATGCCAATCTGTAAAAGAGCGTGGACTCATATTGGCTGCCACGGTTATCTCCGTAGGCACGCAAAATGTGTGATCCTCGTGGACATTAACGTGGAAGCAACAATCTCAGCCCTAATATCGTCGATTGGAGCCGCCTCTTGCCAGCGAGTAAAACAAAGTCTATGTGAATTGTAGAGAACCTAGAACTTGGAAAAGGAAAAGTGGCCAGAGGTAACGTGGTATGCCAAGAGACCTTGCATTGCTGGCAGGCGAGTCAGGAACAAGGCCATGTGTGTACGCGTATGTCTGTATTCATCACAGCCCAGACGTATTTCTTGGCAGGAAAATGCCAAAAGGTAAGCTGCCGGATATTAGATACGTCCAATAAAGTTGAAAGCAATGCGCCTGAGAGAAGTAGGATCGTACAGCCGCCTGCAGCCTGAAACAGGGTCACTGTTTAAACGATTCTCATTCCCGAATCAGGGCAGATAATGTTTTGGAAATGCAGAGAGAAACTGATTGAAGAGCGCAGAGTTCGGAGATCCTCATCATCATGTTGGGCTTGACCCAACTCATGAGTACTGCAATCGGAATATTGTCTGGGGAGAAACGGCTAAGGGCGTCGTCTTGAATTCTGTAACTGCCTTTGCATGCTGAATCTCTGTCGTAAACTCTCCAAGATACGCCAAACGTCGCGTCTCTCGGGGACAATATGCAGTCTTGGATGCCTTGAAGGCAATAAAATGAGGCTATAAAGACGCCGAGTCACAGAAAACAGCATATATTTAGCACACGTCAGCACCTGACGGGCCAGCAGCAGCTATGCCTGGCCGAACGCTCGGAGTTTCTTTGGAGATTCAGTCATGCAGACGAAAAGCCTGGATCCCGATAATAAATCGAGGCAATGCTGTACTGTGGCTTTGGTTACTCCCGCTATCAATGTTTGCGACTGCAATTAGAATATACTGCTGGGTAACACGTGGTCAACATTAGATAACAACTTTATTTTCGTAGCGGGTGCCCAGTAATCAGTCACATCGCATAGGTTATGTTGGTGTTACGAATAGACATCTCCACTGCATACACGTACTAAAATTTCACTGCAAAAAACGTGACAGTCATTTCTTTTTTGTGCACACGAGTACTTCACAAGTTTTTGATTTTCACGACGCATCACATATATGGAGTACCCAAAGAGGGAAGGAGAAGACAGTTTGTTCACTCAGTTAATACAGCTACATCAAGAGCAATCACCTTTTATTCAAATGCGCAAACAAATGATGCCAGGTTTTTGCAATGCATCAAATATTACTATGTGATATGGTGATGTGTAGTTGATAGGACTGTTTCACCATCCCCAATTCATGATTGCTTTCGTTTTCGAAAAAAAAACAGGGGAAACTAAACAACTTTTCCTGGGTTATTTTCAGTGTTGATTCTGGTTGACATCGCTCCCTCAACCTTCTTCGTAAACAGTGGGCCATTGCCCATTCACACGAACTCGTATTTCTCTGCTTGCCGACATGCTGGAAGGCCCAGAAGAGCTCTTTTTCGCATGCCAACGTTTCATTTACAAAGATTTCTCCCTTCGTCAGTGCCTTTTTATAACCTTATTTCGCGCTACCTCTCATCTCGTAAGCGAACAGCATCACGCGAAATCTTGTGTTGTTTTACCCTGAGCCTGTGTATCTCTTTGAACAATCGCTTTTCCGGCAGCCTTATCTGCAGTTTAGAGCTAACGTTGAGAATAACCTAACGTAAATCCTCTTCTGTTACATGGAAAAAATCGTGTATCTCAAATCTTTCACTCCTAGAACATGGACTAACATTGTTAACCGTAACCAAAAGTTCGATATACTGAGAGGCAAGCACTTCTAATAATTTTTCAACTGCCTGCGTTGTTGTGGATATCTTATCCACTTCCTTTTCTCGGCTTTCTACCCGGAGGTATCGCAATTAAAGTGCACATCTTAGAAGTATTGTTACTCAAGTCGCAAGCACGACTACCGTTGGCACGCTAAGCTTTCTGTTCACCGCCTTTTTTGATACAGAAGCGCCTTTAACTTTCCGTTTGTATATATGTTAAATTACCAACCCATCAAAACGGTTCAAGCCACACTGGTTAGAATATTTTTCGGAATGTCTCAACAATTTCTCCCATGAAAGCGCGCTTTCCAGAAGCTACACAGAAGATGGTGCGTGTCCTTCCGAGACCTTGTCCGAGAGATTTTCGACAAGAAAACATTTTCATATGCGCGACACTGCAACCGCAACGAGCAAGAAACCGAAAAGAGAGCAGCCTTGAAGCCCTCATGTCCAGCGCTGAAGATCTGTGGGTCTCCCAGTTGGAGCCCCGTGCATCGGAGGTGTTGTGTTGGGGCGTCTCTAAGATCTGGGCAAGTACACAGCACGTGTTCAACGTCTGATTCTGACGCATAAAGCACACAGAAGGGGCACGTGCCCGCAAACGGTATTTGTAAAACGCGGGCCAAGCGTCGCTAACTGTCGGGGATAAGGCCACTGCACTCCAAAGCATCCTCAAAACGAGTTCCACCCAACCAGGGAGCCGCTCGGGGAGATCAGTTCTGTGCGGTGGAAGTAGAGCTCGCATTGCGCGATGGCGGGCTCCTTTTCCGCCTGGAGTTCTTGTATGGTGGATACTGGAAGAAGTGGTAGTGGACGTGGGAGGTCTCTTGTCCCGGCGCAAACCACCACTGCATGGGCAGGAAGCATATCTCGCCGAATCTACAAAACGTGGACAGGCCATCGATACGTGTCCTATAAAACACGCCACGCCACGCAAATCCCCAATCGCTTCCGTTGATAAAGTATAAGTGTTCAGCTTGTCCTCACTAGTGAATGTCGGTGCAAGCACCTGCAGACCACCCAAAGTGGCCTTAAGTTTTTCTACCAGGCTTGGCAGTGCTTGGAGTGTCTCGTCTGCGCCGCTTTGGTTTAATGCAGGGTAACAGAGACACGTCAATACCGTGGTGATGAAGCAGTCGTATACCCTGACTTCCACAAAAGCATGGAAAACCAGCAGTTTCATCGCATGCGCCCATTGAAGGACATGAAAAACGTCTTCTGGGGGCTGGTGAAGGTCGGAGGTGCGGACATAGGAATTGTCAGAGGGTTTTGCATTGTGCCTGAAACCAAGACCCACTAAAAACGTCCTGGCGGAACGAATATCCCTGCCAGTGGCCAAAACCCTTTCGTGTTTATTGGCGAAAGATGCGGGCATGCTCACCTCGTATGGACACCAGCACACTCGTCCCTGCCGGGGAATGAAGTGGCTCACGAGGGAGCCCGAGATTTCTGTAACATGGCTGACCACGACAGAGACATCGGGCCTACGTTTAAGAGGAGCAGAGGCAGGCTGGTCGCTTACGGTGAGATTACGCACCACGACAGGTTGAGCCTCCTCAAGTGCCCTGAACCAGACTCTTCCCTCTACAGATGGCAGTCGGTTGCTTGGAGACGACTACAGTCAAACACCTTCCCAACCCGTCTCCTCTGCAACCATTATAGGCCAGATATATATTCCGATAGATGCAAGTAGTGTGCAGACAAAGCCACCCTACAACACATCATATGGTCAAGCCCACAGAAACCTTCTTCACCTAATCGAGCAATGAACATCAAGAATCAAGAGTAATCGGAGGACGCCTTGCTGAGCTATTACCCAAACGCACAAAAACTACTGGTCCAGCTGACGGAAGATGCCACGAGGGCCCATGAGCTCATGGCCGCCATCTAACGGGGAAGGCCAGGTAAGGTCCTCCCTGTACCCCATCCCTTAGACTAGTTTGGGCTGAAATAAAGTTCCTGCTTTTTCTCTGTCTCTTCTCGGGCCCTCTAGCTCAACGGTGAGGGGCTGATACTGGAGCCATGCAGGTGTCTTTGAGGGCTCCCTCTCAGCGGCATCCACGAGGACACTGAAGCAGACCGGTGAGGCCTGAAATGGTCACTGCGAGGGAAGCGTTGAGCGTAGACGGGAAGGTATCCCGGTTCACCGCTTTGCACCGGCTACGAAGGCGACCCGTTGACTACGGAATACGGCTGATGAAAATTGGGTGGTGGTCGCTTCCCCAGTACTCTGGTTCACGTTGCCAAGAGACCATTTACATACCCTTCCACCACGACAAGTCAAGTGAATAGGGTGGCTTTGTAGGTGAGTACACCGTGGTGTGGGTCTAGTAATGTCATTCAGAAATGTAAAGCTGGCATCTTTCAAGTGCTCGAAGACCGCTCGACTACGCTCACTTGAAAACGGGTATCCCAAGTCACAGTACGAAGCATTGAAGTCCATCGCCAAAATAATGGGAGGTACAGGGTTAGTTCCGCGTAGTTGGGCAAGCCAAACGAGCCGCACGCTTCGTGCACAACCAGTGTAAGGGCGCACGTAGCACGACACCATAATAACTGCACAATGCGGAAGCTAAACTTTTAACGGCACAACTTCCTGTTAGTCTGTACTCAACGAGTTTAGAGAGAGAGGGTGTTGAGGAAACCAAGATAGAACATAAATGGCCGCCTTGCCCAGAGGAGTAGAACTGGAGCTGCTCAGTCGATCTGTAATGGATGACTGAGAGCATGTGCCATAAATTCAGGCAGCCGGTGGGAGCAAAAAATCCACTTATAGAGCTTTCCCAGACGGAGCCTTTCACGCATCTCGGCAAGTTTTGTAGAGAGACTCCAGCAGGCTTTCTATACAATACATTGTTGTGGCTGAAGCAAAGTAGTGGACTGGTTAGCAAAGTTTAGCGGGTAGTACGAAACCCAGTGTCTGTCGCTTGCCCGCATCTATGCCCACACAATCGAGGCCCTAGATTACGCGCCCACTCTTGAAAGATCCAACTGGATGTCCTTCTGTGACGCTCTTAGTGGAAGGCCGAGTACAACTTGAATTAGTCAACTAATTCGTTCAATGTCGGGACACGCACAAAGATCAACAAACAACACATCGTTGCGACTGCACCCTGGTCTTAACTTGGCTGATTTAGCTGGCAAACGTCATGCTTCTTTCCTTCCTTTTACTTCTTTCCCTCCTTGTTTACCCGCTATCACTTCGCTGACTCAAGAACAGATTGATGCCGAAATAACAGTGGTTGAACTGAGTGCAACACTCACCTGTTGCAAACGACAAACAACACCAGGTCCTGACAAGTTTGCATACTCAGACTAAGGAATCTTCCGGGCTTCACTTGGAACATTCTTCTACATTTTATCAATGTATCCTGGCGAAAAGTATCTGCCAGCCCGAGTGGAAGACTGCTAACAACCACCGTAAGCCCAAATGAGGATAATTAGTTGGTTTGAACAGTCTACGCCTATGTTCACTTACGTCATGAGGTGGAAAACTAAAAGATCCTATGGTGCCGCATTGTCTTACTTCGCGTCTCCAACATAGTGCCGCGAACAATGTATGGGTTTGTTTATTTCTTGTTTTTATTTACTGCCCTGCCATGTCCGGGTGTGGTATCTGTGTCCCAAGCGAAGCGCGTCTTCCATTCTTTATTTTTACCGCGCACGGGCTATCCCATTCAGATAAGCAGACTGTTTCGCCCTAATGTCACTAGGCTAGAATTATATTCTTTGATATACAATGTTCTGGATGCAAACCGACGGTTCCAAAAACACTGGTGCTGAAAGATAAAAGCCTGCAGGGCAGACACCACGGCATTCGAATCTCCGAGGCTCGCTTGGGCACGTCACTTTGCTGACTAGTGTTTCGCCACATGTGTATTCTTCGATTTGTTAGGGGAGCACAAGTTCGCTTCATAAACTTCTTTTCCTTGAAGTCAACTGCGTCAATTTTGGTTTCGTGAACCTTCCGGGCTCCGCACGAGAAATTGTACGTTTTATCTATATGGCATGACGAAAAGGCCCTATAACCTTGTGCAAGACTGCTTACATCCGCGCCATGCTCAAATGAGGATAATTACTTGCTTTCAACAGTGTTCACCCATTTTCAATTTCGTCCTGTGTTGGAAGATAGATGGAGGTTATGGTGCTGCCTTGTCTCACTTCGGTTCTCGAACATAGCCGATTTTTTTAATGGACTATGACTGGGTTCCGCTCTAGCAGGTCAAAACAGGTTACTTTGGTGAAAATTCAAGAACAGGTGTATGCATATTCGAGTGCAGCTCATGTATGCGCAGTCGTGTGTCTAGACTTCCAAACTGTATTTCATGCAGTTTCTTACCCTGACAGTTTAGAGTAAACGCGGATACTTACTCCAAGCTCTGACTGAACGACTACATTCATATTATCTGATCCCACGACGTCACTCTCAGGTGTTACAGGACTGCCGCCAAACCCCCAAGACTCGTGCGAGGGACGTGACTGGGGATATGTCATTTCTTTAGTCTACGACCCTTGCTTCACCGGCATAATTCTGTTCCTAATCTCTCCTTCGGACTTTACGCCGATGATATAACACTGTCCTTTTACCTGGCAGCCCAGTTGAATTCTCCGAAACACTTCAGGCTAAAATTATTCCGGTTCACTCTTTTGGGCCAAGCGTAGGTCTCGCACTATCTCCGCAGAAGTCTGAGTACCTCGGCATCAGTGACGAGCATTTGCGGGCAAAAGCTAGCGACCAACGTTCTCAAGTAGAATTAGGGAAGGCGTCACAGTACCTCAATTGTTGTAAAGTTGAAATTATCCAACTTACTCACAGATTCAGCCGGCTGACAAATCGGTAAGGCCTAAGAAAAACGATATCACGTGCCTTGTGATCTCTTTATTATGTATCTGCATTGTGTGCGCCCTGTCAAACGTAGAATTAACATAGTTCGAGCCATAGCAGTTTTAGTGTCTCCTCAGGCCAGCCACACTTCTGGCTCTAGGGGCACCTAGTTATACCCTCTTCGCCAAGTTGCAGGCTGCTCAGCCGTTCCTGACACTGTCATATCAAGTTAGTCTTCCTTTAGTGGCACAACACACTGGTATACAGCTTACTTGGCATGGTCGTCTTCTATCTTCACTTCATTCCGAACTATCATACTTACATATTATTACAACTACACCCTCCCTTGGTATCTCCTCCTTCGCCTAAGAGTTCCTACCATACAAATCAACTTATCTGCAAAATCGCATCTGGAACGTGGTCAAGCTCTAATAGGAACTCTTCACTACCGCTATAGTGATCGCGCCTCATAGACGTACACAGATGCTTCCTTTTCCTCCAAGGACGCACGTCGAGTCACAGTAGCTGTCCCTCCCCATCACCCACCCTTTCAGAAAAGATACTTGGGCGTTTCTTCCGCCATGTTTCCTGAGGCTCAAGCAATCACGGACGCAATCTTATCCTTCGCCACTCCACCTAACCACGTGATTCTCAGGGTCCGTTAGGACGCTTTTGCTTGTTCTACGACTAGCTGCTTTCCATTATTATGATGCGTGCACTCCACACGAATCTGGCAAAACACACTGGTAGGATCTACGTGCTGCACTGGTTTCTACGTCAGGGAAGCGTTCCACGCAACATGTTCGGCTCACCCGTGCTCAGTAACAACCAGGGGACTCGGAGATGACTCAGACAATGCCTTTCCACCCACTCACGGAGGCGCGAATAGGTCGTCTACATCGACGCTAGATTGTGCAACAGTTACAAAGCGATAGGCAGACTCTTCTGTGTGCCTCTCACATGCTAGCCTTCGGCAGATGCTTTACTTATCCAGTAAGTGTAGACGGACAGCGTTCCAACCCAACACATAGCACACGATTAGAAGGCCATCTCTGCCCAGCACGGGGCTCAAAGTGCTCTGTTTTTTATCAAAGCACCGCATGTTCTTTGGAACTGTTCTGCGTCGCAACCCGCATTCGTCTTCCACAAATCTTAATTTATTGTCCCCACCTCCCTTTTCTCTCTAAGACTCTCTCGCCCCGGGGGAGGGAACGGACCGAGCGGCCTGGTGCGAGCATTGGTGGCTTTGGTTGGTCAGGTTTTCCTGTCTGCATAGATGTTTTTTTTATTTTTAAGCCCGGACTTTTGCGCGTTTTTCTTTTTGTTTCTGTGTCAATTAGGTCTATCATCAACAACCACAACAAATTGGAGAAGTTTCTTGTGGGTCTGAGTAGATGTGGCCGGCTTCAAGGGAAGGTGAGCTGTAGACGAGGCATGCGGATGAAACTTCGACAAAAAATATGGTGGAAAGAATGGGTCTTGAGTCGATTTAAACTAGTTCCGCTAACAACGATATAATTGTGACCTTCGCGTGTTGAGTTTCTTATGAGACCATCCAGTATATCCAGCTGTTCTCCTATGACCCTAAGGTTACCCTCCGCAGAATACAAGGGCGTCTCAGAAACAGCTTTCCAGCGGCGGCCCAAACGACGAACGGGGTCTAGATACATTGGCTCCGAAGTGGGCTCCGTAGCTTCGTCGTCCTCCATCGCTACCTCATCCTCTTCCATGAAACAGTCCAAACGGTGTCACGTTGAGGTTTGTTATTGGTGAGAACGAGTACGCCATGCACGGGACTTGGCGTACTCGTTCTCACCAAGAATAAACCTCAACGTGATACCGTTTGGACTGTTTGACGCCTTGTCTTGCTCTTGGTGGGGCAGCCTGAATCTGTGATCTCATGGTCTAGAGAGCGACAGAGACCGCGCAAACCTTTTGCTGTTTATGAAAAGTAGTTTCGTGCTAAGTGGAATCCGGTGTTGGGCATGTACACGAAGAGCTCATGTAGCCATGGCGAAAGCAACGGTACCAGTGTACTGCCCCTGCTTGTAAAAAACGCGACAGAAAGACACAACCATTGAAAAAGAAGGTGGTTTCGGCTTCCAGCATGCACAAAACGGAACGATGCATTTGCGTCCGCATCCCATACACTGCACGGGGAGCACTTCATGTGTGACACACGTGTTGTGTCCACGAAGGTAGTCCGCACCCGCAACGACATAATGGTTCATATCTGTTCCTGATACTAGGTGTGCTTCCAGAAATAGCTAGGCGCTGCAAGGAGCACAACTTAGCCACTGCAATTAGAGACGTCATACACACTGATACGGTGTTCCTAGCTAGGTGACAAGGAGAATACAGTAAATCCTGTGCTTCTGAGGCAGTCATCAAGCAATTAGAAAATTTCTGCAAAGTCTTAGCAGGAAGACTTGCGCTGTTAAAATGTTGCAGAGGCTTAATTGCGAGATTTTACCGTTCTTGTGTCAAGGAGCTCCACAAGGTAGGGGCCGCAGGAGCTTTCGAAAGCTGGTGTGGAAGATGAGAGCTGGATTAGAAGACGAGCTCCAAGTGTAGCGGGTATCACAAGCCCGCATTTCATCGCGGACAACAGTCCGTCCCTTCGTAACACCAGTATGTCAATCGTGTGCGGAAAGCCTCGTCGACGGGTCGGTGATTACCTCCTTCAGTGACGACCCTCGATGGTTCCAGCAGCATTGTCACCAGCAGTTGACGCACCTTACAGCTGTGTTGTTTCAGTCGGTGTTATCTTGTACTGATTGACTGCCATGGCAGCACTGTGGCTTGGTGGAAAGCAGCTCAGATGTTTGTGGGCTAAGCCTACCGGCCAAGGGTAGGGTCCCAGCTTGCAAACGAACCCGCCGAATCATCTCTGAGCTTGCAGCTGGGTCGCACCAGGGCCAAGAATATTGCAGTGACTTAAGAAACGAGCGGGAGTCACGCAGCAAAGGCCTGGATCACGTGCACACGAAAACAACCACTAGCCGGATAATTTCAACAAGCAGCTTCATAATCATCGTCGTGCGCCTACACATTTACCCTTTCTCAAACTCATTCGAATATACAAGCACATGTGCGGTGACATGTTTAACGGCAAAAGAGTACAGTAGACTGAATCATAGAACCGCGCCTAGGATATTATATGAAATAATTCTTAACAACCACGAAGAAAGAACACTCTCACCTCTGTTTGACTCCTGATTGGACTGCGAAGGTGACGAATTGTTGAGCTCTGCTTATATCTTCCAGGCGAAGACGTCACACCACCTTGTGCTCGAACGGGCTGCTAACGTTCTTGTTGAAACGCTGCTGATATCTTTACATATCGTGTTCATGGCTAATCAGACGTTGCTTGACACCCACTTAGAACCCTGTTCGAAGACACGCTCACACCGACGAGAAAAATATTCACAGTGTAGGACACTCAGGGAAATGTGTAAATCTTTTTAACTTTAAACTATCAGACAAACAAACCGAAGTGCTTTTTGACCCCTTTCAAACTCACCGGATTTGGCTTCAGGAACGACAACAAACATACAGAAAATTTAGTTGCCTTCCGACCATAAACAGAGATAAGCCGTACAGCTTTGCGAAGTCCGAAGAGTGTACCAAACATATTTGATTTTTGTTATCTCCGAAAGAATTTACGTCTCATTTTATTTGGCCAATACAACTTTTAGCCTGCAGCAATATTGTTGCTATAAACACGGTGATGTCCGTTTAAGTATGATATCGTAAGCATCTTATTGTCTATGTAAAAAGTCACCCTAAACTGATCAAAAATATGATGACCACATATCGGCTGACCGAGGCCGTGAAACGCCCACCTTTCACCAGCAAACGGACGTGTGCTCCGTTAACCCCGTGTGTACACAAAACCGGAGACTGCTGATGTTTCCGTTCTTACACGTAAAAGAGTCTTAGTCTTAGTCTTAGTCTTGGTTAAAAAAGAATCCTAGCCTTAGTGTCTTTACGAAATCTCGTAGAGAGCTACAGAACCACGGGCAAAGACGTGTCGTGAGAGGCCTTTGAAGCAGAAAACAAAAGTATTCAACTTAGTAATTTATTGTAATCCCGCGATGAACCCCTACCTGCTCCTACCAATGCACCAGCTCGCTTTTGTAGTCGAGGGTGCCAGCAACTTTATTTTGTTTGGCTGGCAAACTGGTTTCAAGGTACGCCGGCCACTGCCGGCCATTACTGCTTAATCCTACCAGCATCCCTGCGGTCACGGCATAATCCTAGTCTTCGCCTAAAGCATTATCAAACCTTACGTAATTTATCTTGATTTGGTGAGTCGCAAATACGGCTCGTTCCTACCGGGAGGTATTGCACAGCAGACTCACTGAAACCCAACTCTAACACAACTAATCCCATTCATTCGTCCTGAATGAAGAGATGGGGCAAACGTGATCTGCCGCAGTGCCGCAAAAGCCTCATGCGAAGAAAAGCGTTGCAGGCGCACCCTGAACGTTTGAACAGAACAATGGGGTCAGTTTTCTCGCTTGACCGACTCAGCAGCCCCGCATTGTTACTTAAGAGCTGGGCATCTTTTATAAGCAATCAACCCCTATAAATGGCTTATAAATTTGTGATCGAGGGAGGCCGGTGAATTCTCTACCCTACTGTAGCCTTGAGTACAAGCAGCAGTCAACCGGTATGTGTGTCCGCCAATCCGTTGCCATGACCCGGCGTTCCAGAGGCAGCCGACTGGTCTTTCAGAACGCAACGCCAAGCCCAGCAGTAACCAACCCTTATAAATGTACCCGGACGTATCTCCAATGGCATAACCATGGCACCACCACTTATCCTGCAGACTTCTTGGGCAATCATGAGTCAACCGCAGCGACAAAAATCGCTGGCGGAAAACATTATTAGGCTTTGCTCTCCACCGCCGCCGACGCAACTTCAAAACGTGTGAGCTTCCACTTGTGTGAGCTTCCACACGTGTGAGCTTCCACACCCCTCCGAAAAGTCCAACTGACTCTAGGACGCTTTGCTGTTCAAGTTGATTGCGATCACGCGCTCAGCCCCATTACATTATTTGTTTATTTTACACTCATTTTAAGTTTTTACAAAGCGTCCGCTTTCTTTATAGGTTCCCATTCCTAATTGTTTTCAAAACGCTCCCGCAAAAGCTCAGAAACTGCCATTACTTCACAATATATGATCATCATCCGCTTCCTCATTTACACTAAAGGATAAAAAACTCTCCCGAAAATCTTACGCTTCGTTAAGACTGTGCCAGATGAGTCCGCGCTTTTCGCCGAATATCTGTAGTTATCTCCAAGTAATTTCTTGGCGAAGCCACTTTGCATTTATGGTGCATCGGCATCCACGCCAGTAAATGGTTGTTCACCTGTGGTTCAGAATACCCATCACGTGGCCCGCTAAAGCCTATTTTGTTTGGTTAATTTGACCTGCAATGCCTTGCACATGAGCCTCTTCTCCTATGAACGCAGTTGTTTTGTTTCTACTTTCCATATACGTTAGATCAGTCTATTTTTTCGTTTAAGTCATGTTTTGAGGCTTCAAGATAATGACCACACACTTTTCAAGAAGAACGGTTTGCTAATATGGATATTTTTTGTTCTAGAGCAACCCCCTTCATCACATTCTGGGGGCACTTCCACGTTTATGGTTGCTATCAGGACATATGACCTACAAATGATAGACCTAATCACTTAGGGATTCCAGGAGTTTTAACACTAACCAAAAGTCAGGTTTCTTCGCATGCAATTCGTGCGCAGATTCAACTTTTTTGTTTTTTTTTTATCCCTCTACCAAAATATCCGATGACCGCTGGCCAAACAAACTTCAATTTTCAGATGGACTACACAAAACAAAACAATGCGTTCTACAAAGCTTCCAAGGTTCAGACGTCGATAATAGACTGGCTCAGCGATGGCGTTAATAGCGATAATAGACGCAGCGATGGCGTAGAGGTAGAAGACCCGCCTCACGTGCAGAAGGACCGTGGTTCAAATCCCGGTGCCGGACAATTCCCACCGGATTAAAAAAAAATCCGCGTAATAATAGAATTGCACAAAGGGGCTTGGGGTGCGGCCTGACCCCGGCGACCATTGCCAGTAATGCCCTCCCTCACCAGAGCAGGATTGGCCACCCTGGTGTAGTAACGGCCACAACCTAACATTGAATACGCCAACTAACCCTCGGCCCTCCGTCCCCAGCGGCTGCGAAGCAACTGACCACGGCTGCGGTCAGACCTGTGACGCAGCAGAGGGTGCTAATAATCCCTGGATCCGGACAAGCCGCCAATGGAATCTGAACCTGGCAACGTTTAACGCGCGAACCTTATCTAGCGAAGCAAGACTCGAGGTGTTGTTCGAGGAATTAGAGGGCATTAAATGGGATGTAATACGGCTTAGAGAAGTTAGGAGGGCGGGCGAAGCCTTTACGGTGCTGAAAAATGGACACGTCCAATGTTACCGTGGTCTAGAGGACAGAAAAGAACTGGGAGTGGGATTTATAGTCAATAAAAGCATAGCTGGCAACATAGACGAATACTATAGCATTGACAAAAGGGCAGCAGGTCTTGTAATTAGGCTCAATAAGAGGTACAAGCTCAGGGTGGTGCAGGGTTACGCGCCCACATCCAGCCACGACGACCAAGCAGTGGAAGGCTTCTATGAAGATGTGGAATCGGCAATTGCTAAACTGAAAACGCAGTATACTGTAGTTATGGGGGACTTCAATGCTAAAGTAGGCAAGAATCATTCTGGAGACAAGGCAGTTGGGAACTATGGTCTGGGCTGTAGAAATAGCAGGGGGGACCTACTAGTTGAGCTTGCAGAACGGAATAACTTAAGCATAATGAATACCTTCTTCTGTAAACGGGACAGTCGGAAGTGGACCTGGAGGAGCCCGAATGGGGAGCACAAAAATTAAATAGACCTCATATTATGCGATAACCCTGGCGTCGTGCAGGATGTGGAAGTGCTCGGAAGGGTAAGGTGCAGTGACCACCGTATGGTAAGATCTCGAATTAGGCTAGAGTTGAGAAGGGACCGCAACAAGCTAGTATGAAAGAAGCCGATAAATGAGCCAACAGTAAGACGTAAAGTAGAAGAATTCAGGATCGCGCTGCAGAACCGATATTCCACCCTTAACGAGGAAGCCGAGCCTACGACACAGGAAGCCAGCGACAACCTTACACGCATTCTCACGAAGTGTGCAGTAGAAGTCGGGAGCGCTATGGCTAGACAGGATACCGGTAAACTTTCACAGGAGACCAAAGATATAATCAGGAAACGGCAAACCATGAGAATCTCTACCGTAGCTGACAGAATAGAACTAGCAGAGCTCACGAAGTTAATCAATAAGCGCAAGACAGCTGACATACGGAAGTATAATTTGGAGAGGATCGAATACGCTGTAAAGAAAGGAGGTAGCCTGAAAGCAGTAAAGAGGCGTCTTGGCGTGGGGAAAAATCAGATGTATGCACTTAAGGATAAGCAAGGCAATGCCATCACAAATAAGAATAAAATAGTCACAGTGGCCGAGGAGTTCTATAGGGATCTGTACAGTAGCCGGGACATACAGGATAATGCCGAACGAGACAGTAGTTCAGAGGAGATAGACATCCCACCAGTAACGACCGAAGAAGTAAGGAAGGCTTTGAAAGAAATGAAAGGGGGCAAAACACCTGGTGGGGATCAGATAACAGCAGACCTCTTGAAGGATGGCGGAGAAATTGTACTTGAAAAACTGGCAAACCTGTATACGCAATGCCTAATGACCGCAATGGTACCGGAATCTTGGAAGAATGCGAACATCATCCTAATCCATAAGAAAGGCGACATGAAGGACTTGAAAAATTACAGGCCGATCAGCTTACTGTCAGTCGTCTACAAGGTATTTACCAAGGTAATCGCTAACCGAATCTCTGCAACCTTAGATCTCAGTCAACCTAAAGAACAAGCAGGGTTCCGCAAAGGTTATTCAACAATGGACCATATTCACACGATAAATCAGGTGATAGAGAAGTGCACTGAGTATACTCAACCCCTATATATAACCTTCATAGATTATGAGAAAGCATTTGACTCGGTCGAAACCCTAGCAGTCATCCAGGCATTACGGAACGAGGGGGTAGATGAGCATTATGTAAGAATACTAGAGGATATCTATGATGGGTTTACAGCTACCATCATCCTCCATAGGGAGAGCAGTAAAATACCTATAAGGAAGGGTGTCACACAAGAAGACACAATCTCTTCAATGTTATTCACAGCATGCTTACAAGAAGTATTCAGAACGTTGGATTGGGAACAGGTGGGAGTAAGGGTTAATGGAGAATACCTTAGTAATCTCAGATTTGCTGATGACATTGCCTTGCTAAGTAACTCGTGGGACGAATTGCAAAGTGTGCTTTCCGCACTGGGAGAACAGAGTAGAACCGTGGGCCTGAAAATAATATGCAGAAAACTAAAGTAATGATCAATAACCTCGGCACAGCACAGCAGTTTGAGATAGATGGCGAGGCAGTGGAAGTGGTAAGCGAATATATATACTTAGGCTAAGTTGTGACCCCGGATCCCAACCATGAGGTAGAGATAATTAGAAGGATCAGAATGGGGTGGGGTGTATATGGCAGACATTCTCAGATAATGAATAGCAGCCTACCATTGTCGTTGAAGAAGAAAGTGTATGACAGCCGCATCTTACCGGTACTCACCTACGGGGCAGAAACTTGGAGGCTCACTAAGAGGGTTCAACTTAAATTGAGAACGACTCAGCGGGCAATGGAGCAGAAAATGATAGATGTAATATTAAGAGACAAGAAGAGAGCGGAGTGGGTCAGGGAGCAAACTGGTGTTAAAGACATATTAGTAGAAATTAAGAAGAAGAAATGGACGTGGGCAGGGCATGTAATGCGAAGGCAAGATAACCACTGGTCATTAAGGGTAACGGAGTGGATCCCTAGAGAAGGCAAGCGCTGCAGGGGGCGGCAGAAAGTTAGATGGGCAGATGAGATCACGAAGTTGGCGGGGATAAATCGGTCACAGTTGGCACAGGACCGAGGTAATTGGAGAATAATGGGAGAGGCCTTTACCCTGCCGTGGGCGTAGACAGGCTGGTGATGATGATGATGATGATGATGAATAGACTGGCACCCCTGTTTATCTCAACAACAGATTTACTAACACACAGATACATACATACGCATACGGAAGACGTGTAGAAAAAACGTGCAGGCTTCGCCACTTCATTCCGTAGGAGTAATTTCTCGTACGGTCAGGGTAAACTTTACAATCACTGTAGTCCCCAAAAATGGCCGTGCACAAGGACGACAGGGCACTTCTCCCAAACATACCGGCACGTCCCATGCCACATCATCACCAGCCTATTAACGCCCACTGCAGGGCAAAGGCTTCTCCCATTATTCTCCAATTGCCCCGGTTCTGTGCCAACAGTGACCAATTTGTCCCTGCAAGCTTCTTGATCTCAACCACCCATCTAACTTTCTGCCGCTCCCTGCAACGCTTGCCTTCTCTAGGGATAAACTCTGTTACACTTAATAGTCAACAGTTATCTTGCCTGCGGATTACAAGCCCTGCCCACGTCCATTTCTTCTTTCTAAATTCTACTAGTATATCTTTAACACGCGTTTGTTCCCTGACCCACTCCGATCTCTTCTTGTCCCTTAATGTTACATCTAACATTTTCTGGTCTATTGCCCTTTGAGTCGTTCTCAATTTAGGTTGAACCCTCTTATTGAGCCTCCCAGTTTCTGTCCCGTAGCTGAGTACCGGTAAGATGCAGCTGTCATACACTTTCTTCTTCAGGGACAATGGTAGGCTGGTATTCATTATCTGAGAATGTCTGCCGTATGCACCCCACCCCATTCTTATCCTTATAATTATCTCTGCCTTATGGTTGGGATCCGGGGTCACAACTTGGACTAAGTAGATATATTCTTTTACCGCTTTACCTACCTCGCCCCTATCCCAATCTGTTTTGCTGTCCCGAGGTTATTGATCATTACTTTAGTTTTCTGCATATTAATTTTCGGCCCACGGTTCTAGTCTGTTCGTCTAGTGCGGAAAGCATGCTTCGCAATTCGTCCCCCAATGGCACACAAATGCACATGGTGAGTTTTACACCCATGGTTGCTAAATATGGTAACTTCCTCTGGCAGGACTAGCCGCCAGACGCTCCTCCGCGGCCACTCATGATTGACACTGGTTTTATACCCCTCGCAAGTGTAAGAGCAGCTTCGCTTGCGTGCATTTCTGCTTCAAGCATCTTCACCCGAAATGCAGAACTTGCACACTTTAAAGTTATTAGGGGCTCGCGGAACCCAGATATAAAAACACTACCGCCAGCATCCCTTTCGCCCCATTCTATTGGTAATTGCTCACTCCAACCAGCAAATATACACACACACATATATATATCAATATAATAAATATATATATATATATATATATATATATATATATATATATATATTTAAATATATATATATATATTTATATATATATATATATTTTATATATATATATATATATATATATATATATATATATATAGATATATATATGTATATATATATATATATATATATATATATATATATATATATATATATATATATATATACAAAATTGAGTGGTCTTGGCGAAAAACATCTCAAAGACAGGCCGTGGCCTCAAGCGTTACAGTATTTTTATGTTTTCAATGCCACCACTGAATGGTATTTCTAAAAGTACTTTTGTCTCCATGGCTGCTAACTCTATGCACACACGGAGACGAAAGCCGCCTATATCCAAAAAATGGAAAGCGTTTTTGGTGCCCTACGCGAACAGCCGACCAAGCTCAGGGTAACTGGCGCCTTTTTTGATGGAGACCATCCAAACAAAACGGTTTATAATCAGACATAAGTTACGCAGATGAAATCTTATGTTTTCTTTGCTACATACTTCTCCCTATAAATAAATACAGACAGTCAAGTAAAAGAAATAAAGGTAGCCAAATTACAGATCCTCGTAAAGTCCTAAGTAATGGAAATCAGTTTTGTAGTGTGGTGAAAGTTTATCTTTCTATTAACCTAAAAGAATTTATTTCGAGAAGAATCTCACTTTATCATACCCGGGAGCCTGAAATGCGGATTGTTGAAAAGAGGTAGTTTCTTGGTGTCACAAAGAAAGCCATCACAAAAAAAAAACGAAAACCTCGGTGGCTGGCAATTGTACGGAAGGTATCGGAACCATGGCATTTTGAACCAGCAAAGTTGTTTGTAAGTACTATTTGTTTCATTCTCGTATCCTTTGTACAATGTCAATGTATTATGTCTCCGATTCCTTCCTCGGTAGTCCAGAAGAGCCGTTGTCATAAAGGCATTGCACAAATACCTCTCCATTGATAAATAATACAGGGTTTCTCAACGAATTATTCCTTAGCTCTTGAATTGGATTTTCAAAGGGTGATGCTGGTGCAGCAGTAGAATGTTTTTTTCTTGGATAATTAGCGGCACGCCGGACCACACAAGCTACTGGCTAGATTTCAGTAGATAGTGATGTACAGCAAGCAAAGCATTCGGCCCAATAAAATTGTTATGAGGGAGAAATATGGGAAGCCCCACGGCATTTTAATAAAACAGGTTCTCTACTTATCTATAGTAGCATTTTCGCAGGCAGTTGAGATTGTTTTTGTTCCTCATCACGTCTCCTGTTTATCGAAACACTTGTGTCTGCGGCCAAAAATCACAAGGAATACAAGACACAATGACCCTCTTGCAAAAATATCACAGTCAAATTTGTTGCAATCCAGGTGTGTCACGATAAAAGCTTCCCGTGTTTTAATTCGCACCATTGCGAGCGATGCTCCATTTTTGCACCTGCAAAGCAGTTAAGCTATAATAAGCAGCCATTAAAAGGCTTTTATGGGTTCTACATCTGAAAAGTAAAAATGGTGTTTCAACAACGATAAAGATGTTTCTTTCTAGTGCCACATTTTTTAGGAAAACGGAAATCGTACTGTGTTGTAAAATCAACTACTGGCTTCATTTATAAAACATCGTTACGTTTACGTTTGTTTTAAAGGTTTACGTTTAAAGGTTCACGTTCAAAGGTTTAAAAATATTCACGGTGATTCTATAGCGGAGCCCGATATATATATTCTATAGAAATCATAATTTTATTAGCTCTAGTGCGTAGTGAGAACGGTATTTGCTCTTCTAACGAACTGCGCTAACTCGTCATAGAAACGATTAAACGTAGAGGCAAAGGACCATGACCCGGGTAGAGAAAAATAATGCCAGATTTTAGAATAAACCTGGAAAGTAAAAATCATTGGAAATAAAACATGAAGTGTATAAGGTATAGGGCTGAATGTTTCAGGTCCCCCTTCACAAAAAGTCTTGTTTTTTGGAGGTAACATGGTCATTGTTGACGCACAAAATGAGAGCCTAACGCCAGCAACCTAACCTAAGAGAGCCTAACGCCAGTACCGGCTTAAGAAGACCTTTTAAATAGCCCGGAATACTGTGTCAAAAAACACAGAAGCTATCTCCGAAACCCAAAAAACACGCATGTAGAAGATGGTTGGGGTAAATAAGTTCGTGGAGCTGAATAAATATATAAACCGGAGAAAAAGTTGTGCCCTTAAGGCCTTCGGCATTGCAATGGTTGAGAGATGCTTCAAGGATGGGAATCCCAAAATCAGTAGTAACAAAGCAGTCAGTGGCACAGAATGTTTGCATGCACTACACTAATCAAAAAACACTACACAAAGCATTTATAATGCTACACATGCAGCGGAAGTATTCTATATGAGCCATAGCGAAGTTACTAAGTCAAATACATTATCAAAGCATAACCTAAACGACATAATGTGCCAAATGGTGCTGATTTGCGGTAGGAGATGAGCGAAAAGAGTTTGTTTTGTGATAGATATTTCAAAAACCGCTTTAAAGGAAACATGTAATTGTCATCGTAAATCTGGTGGCTTTAGTGGACAGTGTGTCTGCACGGTTCTGCAAACTGATTGTGTAGTGTTGTGTTTAGGGCAACTTATATTTGAAACGTCACCTTCGAATAGGTGCTCTTCGCACCTTCTACACATGGTTGTGGAAGGTGAAAGGATGAAGGTTGGGTGGGCGCTATGTCTATGGCATATCTGTTATGTACAAGAGAACGAGTCAAAGTTATGATGTATGAGAAAGTTGGCGAATCTACAAAGTTTTGTTTCTATTATTATTCTATTATTTGTTATTTTTCCTTGTGGACTTCCGTATTGCAGCAATGTTTTGCAAAGTTGGCAGTGCTTGGGTTCTTTGAGGTACCTGAAGGGAACTATGTTATTGTACTCGTGTTTTTAAATGCAGAAACGAAGCCGATTTCAATCGCAACGTCATTCTGAATAATTCCTGCAGCCTGGGACACGGTACGCGACTGCTTCAAGATGCATCGCTTATGCTGACATATTGGGTTTGTAAACTACAATAAACGACCATGCCGCCAAACCCAGGTTTGGTTGATTCGAAAAATTGCCTTGTTAGAATCATACTGAAACCACTCATGACAAATACTTTGCTCAAATGAGCTGCATAGGTCAAAAGGAATGGCGATGGGTACCACTACACATGTTTGCGCAACAGTACTGATGTCGTATCGCCAGCTCTACGATTCGCTGAGGGCGACAAAAGAAATTAGAGGCCAATTGGGCAGAGATAATTAGTTTGCAGAATGAGCCATTTCCGCTTCAGTGTAAGGTGTATTTATGTCGAAGCAGTAATAATGGCGGGACAAACAATCAAATTTAAGAAGACACGTATAGCAGAGCAGTACTTATGCGCACTGCTGTTGTTGGCTGGCGCAATGTGCTTGTTTTAACTCTACAACAGTCCGCTGCTTTGGAGTTGTCTTACACGAGAGTGGTATTTTGGCATTGTAGTTGTCTCACATGACCCTGTTTTTGTAGCATATGCCGTGCTTCACGAAACGATTACTTTCTACCATAACAAAAACAATACAGATGCAAATATGGTCAAAAACAAAGCACGGCTGGAAATTCCTCGCGGCGGAGTATGGGAGAGCTATCTGGGAGAACCAACGGTAAGCAAGGCTGCTGGGACGAAAGACAAACTGGAAGTTCGTTTAAACTGCCATTGTGACTTCATGGCAGACGTCCCGAAGACACACGATTTGGCATGATAAGGAAAATTTTACACTAAATCGATTACTTTATCAGTAAATACGGCATTGGCCGGACAAGCTCTGGGATCATATAAACCACGAACTCTTTGTAGTGAAACAAACGTGTGTTTTTTCTGCATTGCGCTTAAAAAAATTATAAAATATTTTTTTTAAATATAACCCGAGAGAAGTGCCCAGGAAACAAGTGATAAGGCAAAAATATAAATTTCATGCTCGAAAATATGTCTCCAATTAGGAACAATGCGTAGTCCGGTTTCTTAAATAGATTTCTCTTCAAGATAATGGTCTCACAGACCATATGATGAGGCCTGAAACAGAACACGACAGTGTAATGCAGTTTCCATGCTTCGTTTCAAAGCTAATGCAAACTAATATTTCTCAGACAAATAAATGTCCTGAGCAATCGAACTACTCGCAACCATATCAACCATAACTCGCAAGCGCTGCACTGAACGCTGGGCGCGTTCAGTGCAGCGCTTGCTTCGGTTGACTCCTTTGATGCTTCCGATGAAGTGTGATGGAAGCAACAGTCCCGTCAGTGATTGGGCTGACGCAAGCACGCGTTAGCATCAGCCCAAACACTAATAACAACGTGACGTCCACTCAAGACAAAGCTGCGAATCGAAGGGCACGTGACGCTGAACGCAAACGCTTGAAGCGAGCAGTGGACCTTGAACTTCGTCAGCGCGAAGCAGCCTCGAAGCGTCAACGTCGAGCAGCAGATCCTGAGCTTCGGCAACGTCAAGCGGCGTCGGTTCGAGAACGTCGAGTGGCGGTACCAGCACTTCGACAATTTCTCCAAAACCCAACTACTAACACAACGGAACGCAACGGAACCCCCCGATGCTCCGCATGCTACTAAGGGTACCCCTAGGGAAGATGGGGTAATTTTCTTTGATGTGACTGTTTTGTGACATCACATGATGACTTATCTTAGGTTTTCTGAATTGTGGCTCCCTTCAATGATTACCGCCGAGAGAATACGGCGTCCTTAGGCCCTAAAAAATGAGATATTATTTCAAAATTGTCGCAATAAGAAGCCTTACACTGGGTGTTTTTTGTTGTGGCACGTTTTATTTAGCATGTGTTGCAAATATAGGTTTTCTATTTATTTATGAGTTTCTCGTTGATCTTCTATACTTCTTTTAGTAGGTGATACAATGTTAGCGCCGATAATAGTAAAGGGTGGAGAGGTGCTTTGCTAATCGCGTAAGTTGTGGGCACAGCTAGCGACCGTACGTGCCAAGCAAGCGACTATCTATGGTGATAAAATGAACATCAATGCACAGTCGTGGAAATTGATTGAATCCCTCATGTTTTCTTTTGTGGTGCAGTAGTATCATCATCCTCTTTCCCACAATGTAGTGGCCGTGGCTCTGTACTGCCTCTTCAGGCAAGCCCTCGTATCTGGCTGTTTCATTTATACTTTCCCGTATGCATCGGTGACGCACTTCCAATTGATGGTTGATGGACTCGGCTGATGGCGGACGACTAGCAGGCACAGAAAAACCGCGCAATGAGCCTAATAACGCTATCTCCTTAATCTATATTGTTAAGATTGCGGTACCACTATGATATACGTAGAGTGGCACTTTGATATGCTTGTGTTGTTCGATTACAGATTTTAAATGGTAGATTAAGTAAAAAATTCAACCTGAGGTTTTGTGTTTGATCTTTCACGTCTTAACAATATTTTCTTTTACTTTCTCTCATGCTGATTTGACGATTCCAGTTACGTAAAACGAATCGCACTGCACTCTTCTGTATGATTTATAGTGTTTTAACCAGCTCTTTGATGTATAGATGGCAGCAAACCCAAGCGCATTCCAAAATGTAGCGCATATGAGTGAACTACGCTTTTTCTTTCAAAAGAAGTACTGAGACAAAATTGTCGGGTTATGTTTTCTTCGCTGCAATAGGTGCACGACAGCCCTTCTTTACTTCTTTCAGCCTGTGGTAAAGAAGAAGAGCCTTCTTTTCTACAGAATGATGGCACGGGAATTCCTAAACAAATTTTTCAGATATCGTTATTTCGAAGCTCCACTTGACAAATACGCATTGGTATTCAGAAACCGTATCTAAGCGGTCCTTTTCAGATAGATATTGATTTTTGGAAGCATGATTGTTTCACTCACTTGTTGTGGCCACTGACAGAATCAAACGAGTTGACAATTTATAAATTTCTACATCATCAGGTGTAGAGGAATCCCTGCATCACCCGGGCAGCAGGCGAAAACGAATCGCGCGGCAAGCAATGCAGGCTCACCGGTGGGTGGCACCAGGCCACGGCGAGTGTAACACGCTCTCTAAAGCTCTATGTTTTGCCAAGACACGCAAGCCACATGTATAAAAAAAGAACTCGCACCTCCACTACAAGATGTGACGTTGCAGTGCAGGAGCTGTTTACGACATAAGAATAAAATGTATTGGCAATTATATACAAGAAGGCGCTGGTAGCTCCGACAACTACATAATTCGAGGCACAGCGCGCACCAAAACAGCACTGAGCCTGGCCTGGTATGCAAAGTGACACCAAGCGGTGCGTCAAGTCCTGTAATGTTTGCAACGGACATTCCCGAAAGGCAGAGAAGGCAAAGCCCCTCTTGGATTAATGCCTAAGATTGCCACACCGTTCCACAGAGTAGCCATAGATATTGACGGACCAATAACACCAGCTTCGTCGCACAGAAATAAATATGTACTGACCTTGGTGGACATGGCCACGCGTTATCCAGAGGCGGTGGCACTCAAGACTGTGGACACGATTCAAGTTGCCGAGGCACTGCTGGAGATGTTTTCAAGGTATGGTATACCAAGGCAGATTTGGAACGACCGGGGATCAAGCTTCACATCTGACCTAGTGAGGGAAATAAACAGGCTAATGTCGATCCAGCAATTGCTGACAACGCCTTACCACCCTATGGCCAACGAGTTGGTAGAGAAGTTTAACGGCACGTAGAAGAACATGATTAAGAAGATGTGCCAAGAGAACCCCAAGCACTGGGACCGTTATCTCCCCGCCCTTCTTTTCGCCTACCGTGAAGTACCACAAACCTCTCTGGAATTCTCTCCTTTTGAGATGCTGTATGGAAGAACGGTGAGAGGACCCTTAGCCATCCCGAAGGAACTCTGGAATAATGAGGGATTAGAGACTGAGGTGAAAACGGCGTATACCTATGTGTTGGAGGAAGAAACGTGCCGCATCGCTCACCAAAGTCTAGACCAAGCAAGGCAGAGGCACAAAAAGGCCTACGATCGCAGAGCAGTAGCTCGACAGTTGAACCCCTGTAAAAAAGCCTTGGTGTTGCTTCCCAGCGATAGCAATAAATTACTCATGCAGTGGAAAGGGCAATTCGTGATTACATGCAAGAGAAATTAATGGGACTACGAGTTGTTAGTAAACGGACAGAAGAAACTCTTCCACGTCAACATGTTGAAGAAGTACGAGAAGAGGCGTCCCCTAACAAGGAACAGTCAAAGTACAGCTTGCAGGGTTCTTGCTGAAGATCGGGATCATGAAGTACTGTCATATTCAGCAAGGAAAACTATGGGAGTAGAAAAAGTCGAAATGTGGCCTTCCTTGAGGAAAAGTGAAGCACTAGAACTTAGAACTCTGCTCCAGAAATACGCTCACCAGTTTTCGGATGTGCCCGGAAGGACTACCATGCAAAAATGAAAGCTACAATTAACATCGTACAAGCCTGTGCACGTAAAGCAATATCCATTACCACTAGCAGTCCAAGCGGATATTGATAGAGAGGTAGAATAAATGTTGACCCAAGAGATAATTGAACGGTCTGATTCTGCATATAATGCCCCTCTGGTTGCAGTGAAGAAACCAAATGGGTCGACGAGAGTGTGTAGATTTCCGAGGCGTCAACAACATTTTGGTCGCCGATGCGGAGCCAATACCTCGAGTGGACGTAGTTTTCGCTAAAGTCGCAGAGAAGAAGTATTTTTTCAAGCTCGACCTCACCAAGGGATATTGGCAAAGCCCTATGGAGGAAGAGTCGAAAGGAAAGGCAGCTTTCTCGTGCTAGATGGGACTTTTTCAGTTTAAGTTTATGCCATTTGGGCTTAAAACGGCCGCTGCTACTTTCACAAAACTAACGAGCAAGGTGTTACAAGGCCTCCGTAACGTGGAACACCACATCGATGACATTTTGGTAGCCACGGACACATGGAAAGACCACGTCGAGACACTTGAAGCTTTGTTTCAACGACTGCAACAGGCGAATCTCACGATTAAGCCCACAGAATGTGAATTCGGTTACCAAGCTGTGATGTTCCTGGGACACAAATTAAGAATGGGCACTGTGTGTACCAAGGAAGATATCCTGGACAAGATAGAGGCTGCGAACCCACCAAAGACGAAGAAGGAGGTGCAGTCATTTCTGGGACTGACCGGATTTTACCGCGAGTTCATTCCCAACTGCGCTAGTACGGCTGATCCCCTGGTAGAACTGACGAGAAAGGGGTCGAGCAATACCATTAAATGGACAACAGAATGTGCAGAAGCATTCGCTAAACTCAACAGCTACATAACACGGGCACCGATGCTGTTAGCACCGAACCTAAGGGAGCCTTTTATTTTGTGAACGGATGCCTCAGACAGAGCTTTGGGTGCGGTTTTGATGCAAGAAAGAGATCAAAATGTTACATCCGGTCTGTTTTGCAAGTAAGAAGTAAATAAAGCAGAGAGAAATTGCTATACTCTAGAGAACGAATGTCTGGTTTTGGTATAAGGTATCAAAAATTTCCAAATACACCTCTATGGAAAAGCTTTAAAAGTGCAGACAGATCATCAGCCACTGGAATATCTGAAGAAGGCGAAAATAAATAACAGCCGAATATTGCGATGGTCGTTAGCGCTGCAAGAATATGATTTTCATGTGGAGCACATCGAAAAAGGGAGAATGTGGGGGCAGACTTTATGAGTAGAGTAGTTGCCTAAGCAAAGGTGTCCTCGCAATTTTGTGGTTAGGGTATAGAACGGGTTAACTGTAGCATGGACTTTGTGTGTTTATTATCAATGGACATTGAACTCTCTTAGTTTGGTTATTATCAACAGGCATTGAACTGTGACTTTAAACTGTGTGACGAACTGTGTTGGTGAGCTCTGTACGTTAGAGTAGAGTCGCTGCAAGACCGCATCTGTGAGAGAAGACTGGACTCCCCTTGTGCTGCGAAGAGGGAGTGCTTTGTCAGGATTCATTGAGTGGCATTTCCCATGCAGCGAGTGCGCCGTTTTTTTGGGGGGGGAAAACGCTAAAAGGGTGGAGGTAATGTCATGAGCAATCCCCCCAAGAGACCAACTTCCCGAAGAGGCCTAGCAGAAGAAGAGGAGGAAAAAGTAAACATAGAGAATGTAATGGTCAGCCCCCTTAAGGAGGGGACTGGAAGAAGGAAAGGAAGAAGAGAGGTGCGTGGACAGAGGAGAGCGAGGAATGGCGACGCCTGCACGCAAGCTCTAGGCACCGAACCTGGAAAGGCGCCTTTCCGGCCTCCTGAGCGCGGCAACGATCCTGAGCGCAACAACGCACCCTTGGCGGCTTCAGAGACGACCACCAGCGTGGCGACCTGGCTTGAACGCTGGGGCTGCGCACACGAAAAAAGGTCCCCACGGCACCCGGGGCTACGCACCCTTGTCTCTGGCAGCGTGCCCGGCAAGCCTCTCAAGTGGTCACCGACTACGGGACCCCAGTGACTGCAGCTGCAACCAGCAACGGGAATCAAGTGGAAAGTAAGCTGAAGTTAAGTGTGTATAGTGCTTGCGCCCCGAACGTTTTATGCTACTGCAGTGAGGAGCGCGGTGATGTCTGGAGTCTAGCGCGTTATTTTGTTGTATATTAAACGTCTTGTTTTTTCTGCGTCCAGTTTGCCCAGCTAACTGACGTGACAGCATCCTTGTTTTCCTCTTCACGTTAATATAACTCCACGTGTTGGCGTTGTTTTTGATCAGCACAATGCAGCATATTTGTCGCGACGGGATGGGATATATCTTAACAGCTGTATATTTCTGCCTATGTCTAAGTGGTCCTTCGTTATGTTACAAATAATGTTGACAACATGTTCTAAAACCTTCCATATAATTATCATGTATACTATAATTTATAGTGTCCGAAATTTTCTCAAAAGCTTCACTAGCTTCTAAAAATGGTAGAGTTGATTACCTCAAACAATTATTTCACAGGAAGTTACGGAAATGTTTTTACGCCTGGAGTGTAACAGACTGATGGTTTGGACGTATTAATAAATAGCGGGTTCTCCTAAATTTAGGTGTATATTTTCAACAATACTTCCCCCCCCCCCCCGCACATACCCGACACTCCGGCACAAACCATGACTCTTCCTGTATACAAAACAAAACTCCAATTTCGAGGGACGTGAAAGATGCCGGATTCAAATACCCTTAACAAGGAAAACACAAAAACCACCATCTTCACCTTTTTCACCTCCTTTTAAGACACACCGAATCTCAGCAAGGTGCTTTGTAACAATATTAGGTCAATTAACATAAAAGAAGACTGCAGTAAAACTACAAATTCCAATCAGATTAGATGTTATGAAGAAATTCTTCGTATTTATTTTTTCGGAGACATGGTCCAAAAATCACTGCAAAACTGGACATACAGCCCAAAAGTGGGTTGATAAATTTCGCATTAGAGTTTCCATTCAGAAAGCCTGCTAAAATAACCATTAAAATTTCTACCAGCTTAGCGATAGGGTATTTGTGGTTTCCGCATAGGGTGTTATTCAGTTTGTTTATCGTAACACAATATATTTTTAGAAAACGCCAAGTCAATGTCCGACATTCGTACAAACCTTCTGTATGTTTCCTGAGTAACTGACGTCTTTCGAAAATGTTAGAGTTTTTTTGAAACTTTTACACATTTTGATGCTGTTTATAGATGATAAACGAGCGTATTGAAAAAAAATATTTGTTAAGCAGCCGTCGCTTGAAATTCCAAATATTTGAAAAATCTCAACCGACGTACTCCAGTGATCATTGTAAATTTTATGTATTAAATCTGCGCACCCATTTGGAATAAAATTTCCTTTGGGATGCTTTATTTGGGTTTAGTTCCGGCATTTTTGATGGCTCAGTTATATTATTTAAAAAGTGTAGTTTCTTCCACACACTAATTTAACAAAGAACACGAAAATATACTAGTGCTGTAACGGCATTACAAGTGTTGACTCGGTCCTAAAATGCGTTTCAACATCACGTGGCAGGTTTGGAGATAAATGAGGACGTAATTGTTTTCTTGCTGAAGTAATAAATTGAATATCTGTGTGTATTTTCCAGCTGGACGAAAAATATTGCAAGTATATTTTAATTTATTACCCGAAATACTATTTTCGGTTTGAAGCTCTTTACCAGCTTTTAACCAACATAACACACCTTCATCATGTTAACAACAAAATTGTCACTTAAAAAGCGAACTAGAATACATTGTCGCATAAAACCGCTGCCCGGTTTTTATTAAAAAAGCTCACGCAGGTTTGCAGATGATTTTTTCCCACTTCATTACGTTAAACGAATACTTCATAGGGAACCTAGGCTTCCAGTGACTTGAAGGATGCTATGTATGCTAGGGCCAAACACCGCGGAATATTACCTCTTACATTTCGCCAATAAGCAATCTGTTCATTTGGAGGTCACGCATCTTAACTTCAGAACGTACAGAATAGAAACACTTGATTGCTTGTATTTTTACAACTGGTGTGTGTGAGCAGCAAGAACACAGGTGTCCCATTGTATTTTGTAGTCGTCTTGGGACGGCAGAATAAATCTTTTTTAAGCAGTTACGGCTTTTGTTGTGTCCTAAACACTCTTTGTTACAAGAGGGCAATACAAGCTTATGCAGGGCGTTACAAGATCATGGCGGGAATAGGGGGAGGGGTGTAGTCAGCAAAGAATGGTACGTAATAAAACAGCAAAGGTATACCCATCAACGCCTCGCGCTTCAGAGATTCGCGAGGACAGTTCGCTTTGACACAAGGCGTTTTTTCAGGATGCAGAGCAAGAATGCACAGAACCGTAACCCTAAACAGCTTCGACATAAATGAATGGAGCAATGAGCGCACGTCCCCATACCCAATCTTGCTTGTTTCGACCTGGGGACCCAGCACACCATCGAGCCTGGACCGCCTCCGTCACGAACACGAATACGGATCCTACATCAAGAGTTTAGTATCCAATATATACGTACAATTGCTTCCAACCAGCGCTACTCTTCATGGGCAGCAGGTATAGCTGTATTAAATCTGCAACGAAAATTGTTTCCGACCTCACAGGAGCTACGGTGTGATGTCGTGGCAAATTCAAGAGTTTGAGCTCACAAATTTGCGCCCGTAATATTTTTACCACGCGTGAATTTGAAAGCACTGACTGTAATGAAATCAGAGTCCATCTGACCCCGAGTAAATTCCTAGCATGAGAAAGTTGTGAGGTCATTTGAGTTCTGAGTTCATTTTGAGTTCTCAGCATATTTTGAGTTCGGAGTTCATTTTGAGTTTGAGTCCATTTTGAGTTCTGAGTACATTTTGAGTTTGAGTCCTTTTTGAGTTCGGAGTACATTATGAGTTTGAGTCCATTTTGAGTTCTGAGTATATTTTGAGTTTGAGTACATTTTGAGTTTGAGTGCATATTTAGTTTTGAGTACATTTCGAGTTCTGAGTACATTTTGAGTTTGAGTCCATTTTGCGTTCTACTTTTAGTACATTTTGAGTTCTGAGTCCATTTTGAGTTCTGAGTATATTTTGAGTTTGAGTACATTTTGAGTTTGAGAGCATATTTAGTGTTTAGTACATGTCGAGTTCTGAGTACATTTTGAGTTTGAGTACATTTTGAGTTTGAGGTCATTTTGAGTTCTGAGTTCATTTTGAGTTTGAGTTCATTTTGAGTTTGAGTACATTTTGAATTCTGAGTACATTTTGAGTTTGAGTCCCAGTGAGTTCTGAGTTTTGCACTCAATGCGAGTTCGAGTTTAAGTGAGCGCAGTTGTGCTGCTCAGCATTGAGTCTTAGTTTGAGTGAGTGGTGTTTCGAAAAAAAAATTGTGAGTGAGTTTGAGTGAGCCGCACCAACTTTGCCGAGATATGTGTATGACAGCGAGGAGGAAGTTTGCAATGCACAGAAGGGACGGGAATTCCTCACGAAGCATGTCGTAGACCCACTTCGACGAGCTGCGACCGCCAAGGAGTTCCTTTGATGCGGTACCAAGCATAGAGAGGTGCGTTGTAGCATCAATGAGGTGGGTTCGGTGCATGGTAACTAACAAGGTTTAGTGATGCAGAAAGCCTGCGCTCAAAATGTTGTAGGCCGAAACAGAAATAAGAAATATATATCGAAATGTCCTCCAGATACCAATTTTGTAGACCGCCATTCCTATCCATACATATCGTTGGGAATATTGTGGTGGCTTATAAGCTGCTTGTGTCTCTTCTGCTGTGGCTAAACACGGCTGAGGATGGTATGACGCTGGCCTCCGGGCTAGTGTCTTCGCGAAAACACGGTCTGGTCGTTTTGTCCTTCACATAAAACCAGCGGCTTACTTGGCAAGTGACAGAAGTCGCCGCCTCTAGGAGTGCGCCGGAGAGTTCCCAAAAAACATTCAGGTTGCCGTACACTTCCCTGCTGCTTTTCCGAAGTTGCGGTGGTACCAATATAAACCTTGCCATGAAGGTGACGTCGAATGGCGGCGCAAGAAGGAGCGGCCGTGCGAGGGAGAGGACTGGTGCTGGGCTGAGGGAGCGGCGAATTGATCTGATAGCTTGGTGACCTCACCATGAAATTCCTCGTGCAGGCTCTGCAGTGAAGGTGAAGGGTGCATTGTGGTTGCTCCTTTAGTGGGCCCTGAACATTATGAGAGAGATAATGTGAAGACAGGAGTTGATTCGTCTATGACGGAGACGACAATTAGGGCCAGCTGGGAAATAAATAAACCTGTCGCCGTCGCCACCCCCATCCGGACAGAGGGGGGCAAGCATTGATAAAAAAGCTCTCGAAGCAAAGCTTGTTCGAACGTGGCTCCCTTGCCTCCCAGTAGCTGTGAGGGCTTGCGATCACTGGGTTTTTTTTGTAGAAGCTGCAACCATCAATGTTCCGGCTGTGTCGTTAGCTTGTATAGTTCACTTGTAAGGGTGTAAAACAGGGCGGTGGCGGGTGGTAAAAAATCAATTCGCTATGTTCAGGGTCGATCTCAAGAGGCAGCTCAGACACGAGAAAATTAAACTTTTGTCTCTGCGACGTCATGTGTACTATGGTGAAAAAGCGGTTCACCCAACGAGCTAGAGCTGTAGATCATGAGGTCACTACTGGCGCAGAACAGTGAAAGTGCAGCCACGCCACTCCGCACTGCGCAGGCTGTCCGATGGCTGTCATCTGCTGCGGTGTGTCCGAGTGCGGCGTTCAAAGTGCTGCGATTCTCCTTACCCATGTCCGATGTCTGCGGTCACCAATTCGGTGACAACACTAGGCAATCAAAACCCCCAGCCACAGAAGAACAAATGTATTTAAGACAAAAGGCAGCAGTTGCCACGCCGAGGGCAGCATTGCCTAGGAATGCCCGTAGTTCCTACAAGGCACCAACGCCTCGCCATGAGGCTCAGAGCGGTGTTTAGTCGTGATGGCGACGTTGCTAGAATGAAAAAGGGTGTACGTCCCTTCTGCAAAATGGCCAGTATTACGGGGAAGTAGATTACGCCTCGTGGTGGTTGCTCAGACGAGATAGTGCAAAATAGGTGGACATTTCTTGCAAAAGGACGAGAATGCAGGGAGGTTGATTTTTCTACTTGTGGTTTGTTTCAAGCGACATAGTGGAGCAGGGGTTCGTAGACATTGCAAAAATGCGCAAATTTTGGGAGGTAGGTTCCGCCCGTTTTTTGTTCATGCATATGAGAGCGGGAAGTGGAGGGATCTAGTGCCTCAAAAAGAGGTTAGTTACAGGTTGGTAAGAGAGGTAAGTTGCGCAACTTGTAGGTTGTTTCACGGTAGAGGTTGGTGAATCGGTGTGTGGTGCCTGCAAAATAGGCGATAATGCTATTAAGTAGGTTGGGAAACTCATGGGATGGTTCAGGCATGAGAGTATCAAAGGGGTGAAAAGGGCTTGCAAAAGAAGCGATGCCGTTTGGAGGTAGGTTTCTCCACTTGGGGGTTGCTTTAGGTGACAAAGGGAAGAAGAGGGTGGGTTCTCTCTGCAAATTAGGCAGTCATAGCAGATACCCCGAACATACAAAGGAAATTGTGGACGCTCTGTGTATAGATATATAAATTAAATCGTCACCAGTGTAATTAAAGCTCGGCCTTGTTTGGCCGGTTTATTTGGGCTTCGTATGATAAACTGTGTTTTAAAACCACCTAAATTGTAAATATTAGAGCGAATTTAAAAAGCTTGGAATGCAGTTATACAAACAACTGTCTTGGTGAAATTTTGTAGATTAATTGGCGAGTAGCGTAGCATATTATGTAAAAGTTGGTGCTCAGTTAGCGTACAGCAATGACCACATTGTCAGCAATTTCTACAGGTGTGATGTTGAGTCTATAAAAGGAACGTCATATCTAATTTTTGTTGTTCGAATCGTGGTTGCTGTAAACTCTAGTTTGTTTGCAAAAAGTCCAACGAGGTGTGTGGTGGTTATACAGTTATTTATTTTTTTTCTTTCATGCCTAGCCACCTCAGAAATGCACGTGCTAATTTCTTTGTTATGTAAGCCAAGCCATGGTTTGCATTATATTCATTATTATTTCGCAACCGCAAATGAGCATTATGTTATGTAGTTACTTCATTTTTCAAAATAAATAAAAAAGGTGATCAATACGTACTGATTTCTTTAATAATAATGGCATTATTCTGTTCTGGAAAGGGCAATGTTTTGTAAGGTTAAATATACTACATTATTTAGAGTCCTAAAACATTATGCATATTTTCCTCCCTTGATAATAAATTTTGGGACGCTGATACTTTGTGTTTGATACCTCTTTAAAGCCTAAATAAATTCATTGCTGAATAAAACGTACTTCAGTGGCACACTTGGTTTAGGAAATTAGCTCATCACTGTAAAAGACTTTACCGTGCATGTAACCGCAAAAAACGAAGATATTTCCCAAAACGAGAACACTTGGGCACCATTCACTGCTTCCCCTAGAAACCGTAGTTTGTAATATATTACAAAACATTGGTAATATTTGTGATTTTTAAGATGTCTAAGAAAAATACATACCATTTATTAAAACGTACAAAACGTTTGCTCGCAATACTTTGTTTTTTGGCTTGTTTCTCTCGTAACGCATACACCTATCTCTTTTTTTTGCGAGAATTATATATACAGCACCATGAAAGATGCTTGTAATCTGTGTTCCTCACTTTTTACAGAAACCCATCGAGTTATTCCGCTAACTCCTCAGCCAAACTAAATCAAAATAAATTAGGAATAAATGTAGCCGGAAAGGCCTACAACCAATGCGCCTAAATAAACAAAGCGAGCGAAAACTTTATAAGTATGTGAAAGCGGCAATCTATTTGATCCTATTAAAGATCATTGCACTGCTAATGAAGGTAAAGCTGCTATTTAATGATGCGAAACAAAGATGATATTGCCAAACATAAACAACCGAGGACAAGCGCTAAATTTAAGTTATTAATAACTATTTTTCTTGTGCCTATATTCCACGGGACTCTTAAGAAAGGTTGTTTGAAGAAGTGGTTCAAAACCCCGTACTAGAGACAACGTTAACAACGTTTACAAAAAAGGCGTAAAAAATATAGCTTTATTTTTCTTATATCTTATGTTGTGGGAAGGCTGATGTAAAGAATAACACGTCGGCTTCAAATGATCTTGACATCCCATCATCAGTGTGGATGGTAGAGCGCCTAGAGGTTGCACCCAGACATGAGGAGTCGTTTTAAATGAAGGATTGCGCTGGTAGTGATACAGGGAATAGTAGCATTTGCGTCGAGTGCGTTGCACTTGAAACATGGGAAAGGGAAAAAAGTTTGAGACAGAGAGAGAGAGAGAGACCAACATTTATTATACTGGTGAGCAGGAGGATGTTCGTAGGGCCTCCACCCAGTGAGAGGCATCCTCATTCCAAGATGCCTTGGAGCTGGCTGGCCGTCCGGGCCCGTTCCACCAGTCGGCGCTGGTTCGAGAGCTCGGAGCTGGTCAGCTGCTCCACCCACTGCTCATAGGTAGGGTTGGGATTTGGGGTTAGAGTGGGGGTCCGTTGGCACTCCCATAACACGTGGTATAGGGTACCAGCAACAGGGCAGAAGTTACAGGTGGCAGGGTATTGGGTTGGCTACATAGCGTTTAGTAATGTGTTATAGGGATAAGAATTGGTTTGTAGGCGCCGGAAAGTGGTTTCTTCGTCGCGCGTTAATTGTGAATGAGGTGGCGGGAAGCGACGGCGGTCGTTTTTGTAGTGAGCTAAGATTTCGGTGTACGTGTGGAGTGGTGCTGGCTTTGAAGCAGTTCGGTCGTTGGTTTCTCCCTCTGAGGTAACGGCCCGGTATGTATGAGCACGGGCAGCGGCGTGTGCCGCCTCGTTCCCTTGGAGGGACTGGTGGCCGGGTGACCAGATGATGTTAATTTCTGGTAGTCTTCTTACTTGACGAAGAAGGTACAGTGCTGGTTGAGATATGCGGCCAATTAAAAAGTTTCTGCAGGCAGTCTGTGAGTCAGTTATAACAGTAAGAAATTCCTGGTCTGTTATTGCAGCAAGGGCGATGACACACTCCTCAGCAGTCTCGATGGAAGTGGTGAGAACGGTTGCTGCTGCCAGTTCTGTGCCTTGCGTGTTAACGACACAGGCTGCATGCGCTTTCTGATGAGGGTACGGCGATGCATCGGTGTATCGAGTGCATGATAGATGGTGATTGCCCTTACGAAATAATCGAGCTCGTGCCGTGCGCCGTTGTTTGTTGAAAACCGGGTGCATGTTTCGGGGTAGAGCGGCTACGCGGATGTGTTGCCGAATGTCTGCTGGGATTCGAATCTTCTGATCTTGTAGTGGTGGGACGTTGTAGTGAAGACAGAGAAGTGTCTCTCTTCCCGTGGGCGTGATCTGTAGTCGGCGTATCTGAGATGCATGGTGGGCCTCTTGTATTTCTTCCCAGGTGTTGTGGACCCCTAGCTGCAAAAGTTTCTTGTTTGCCGTGCTTATTGAGAGCCCCATAGCGGTCTTGTAGGCCTGGCGTATGGTGGCATCGAGTTTCCGTATTTCTTGTGGTCTGAGGGCCAGGTATGCCATGCCCTACGCTATCCTGCTGATAAGAATGGCTTGGACCATGCGTAGGGTGTCGTGTTCGCGAAGTCCGAAGCGACGATTGGAGACGCGGCGAATGATGCGCATGAGCTGGTTAAGTGTGCGCAGTAAGTGTGGTATGGCTTGCAAGCCAGATCCGTCTCTAGGTATTATGAGGCCCAAAATCCGAAGGTGGGGTACGTAAGGGACAGGGTGATTATTTATATATAATTCTAGTTCTTGTATTCCGTGTGCAGTCTTGCGGGTAGTTCTCTTGCTGAGCGCAAGTAAACCGCACTTTTTGTGGGCCCACTCCAGTCCTCTGAATTTGAGATATCATTGGGCGGTGTCAATTGCCATTTGAAGTGCCTCTTCCTGATCTCCGATTGATCCAGTGGGTGTCCATAGCGTGAGGTCGTCCGCGTAGAAAGCCTGCCGGTGATGCGGAATATCTTGGAGCAAGGGTGGGAGGTCCTTCATGGCAAGGTTAAAGAGTAGGAATGAAATAACCGAGCCTTGAGGTGTTCCTTTGGGAATTGCTGGAAAAGGGTCAGATCGCACATGGCCGATGCGCACAGTGGCGGTTCGGTTGGTAAGAAATGCCGCGACGTAGTTGTAAAATCTGGGCCCGCAGTTGGTAGTAGCTAGCCCTTGTAGGATGGCTTGGTGTGTGACATTGTCGAATGCCCCTTTTATATCAAGTGCGACAATGGAATATTTTTTGTTGTTTGAGAGTTTCATTAGTATGTCTTCTTTAGGCTGTAGCAGAATGTCTTAGGTGGAGAGATGGGGCCGAAATCCATACATGGTGGTTGGAAAGTAGCTATTGTCCTCTATGTAATGGGCGAGACGATTGTGAACCATATGCTCGAGAAGTTTGCCCATGCACGATGTGAGAGAAATGGGACGGAGGTTTTTGAGTGTGAGGGGTTTTCCGGGCTTGGGAATTAGCGTGATATCGGCATGCTTCCACTGTGGCGGGAGAGTTCCTTTCGTCCAGTGTTCATTCATATATGTGAGCAGATTCTCGAGGGCGATAGGGTCGAGATTGCGCAGAAGTTTGTTGGTGATCTTATCCTGTCCAGGAGTGGTGTTCCTTGTTAGGCCGTGTATCGCTGCTTCAATTTCTTGAATGGTGAAAGGCGTATCCAGCTCTGGGTTCGGTTGACCAGTGTACTGCTGTGGCGGCAGTGCCTGTGTCGTGGGCTGAGCTTCGAATGATATCTGCAGCTCTTTCAGCAGGTCTTCATCTGTTCCGGGGTGGTTATGGATTAATTTTTTAAGGTTGTGCGCACCCGTGGCTTTTGATTCTTTGGAGCCCATAAGGGAACGGAGAAGGTGCCAAGTTCTCCGGGTGCCGATGGTTCCCTGGAGCGTATTGCAGAATTGGTTCCAATTTTGCTGGCTTAGTTGTCGAGCATATTGTTCTGCTTCTTGTGCGAGCAAGGCTATACGAGTGCGTAGCTTCCGGTTGGTCTTGCGCCTTTTCCACCTCTTGAGAAGGCCGTTTCTGGCGTCCGATAAGTGTTTGAGGTGATTGTCTATGGCCGGATTGTCTTCGGTGAGAGGAAGCTCTTTTGTGTGCTTTGCGAATGTCGTGAAAATCTCAGCGGCGCAATCCTCAATATTTTGGATTGACTCAGTAGGCGAATCTTCTCTGAAGGCCTTCCAATCAGTAAGTCTGGCTCTTCCAATTCTTTGCCTGGCGTTTTTGTGATGAGTGATTCGGAGTTCTATAATGTGGTAGTCGCTTCCTAGTGTTTCGTCTAGGCAGGTTCATTCGTCATTCTTGACGTTAAAAGTTAGGGTTAGATAGAGTGAAGTATCTCGGGAGACGCTGTTTCCAATGCGGGTGGGTGTGTCTGGGTTGTTGCATAGATGAAGACGATGCTGCTGAATTGCGTCATGAAGTTGAATGCCTTTCCGATTGTTGCGATGGTAGCCCCACATCTTGTGATGGGCATTAAAATCTCCTAGTATTATTAATTTATGTGCCTTAGTGCGGAGTTTCACTTCTCGGAAGAGCTTGTCAATTTCTGACAGGAGAGCCGCGGGTGGGCTGTAGATGTTCAGGACGAATAGACTTGAGTGCGTCTTTTTTCGGGGGATGACCTCCACGAAGGTGTAATCGATGCTGTTGGAGAGGGTGTGTAGTTGGGCCGTTTGATCGGTGCGGACGAGGATGGTGGTGCGGGCACGGGGGTCTGTAGTGTATGTCGTATAATCTCTGAGGGTGACGTTGGTGGTGTCTGTTTCTTGTAGAGCGATGATATCGGGTCGCTGTTGTTGAGTGAAATGAAGGTGTGATGATTTCTTGCTACGGTATGAGCGACAATTCCATTGCCATACGAGGGTGGTAGGTGGGGTGGCGGCTTTAGACGGAGATGAAGGGGGCGTCCCCATCATCTTTGAGCGGTACTGTTCTCCCGGTGGGATGTGGGCGAGAGCCTTCTTTGGGTTTCTTCCGTTTTTTCCTCTTGGTAATTTCTAGTGCGGCAACGCGCTTTTTCCTCTGGGTAATTTCTAGGGCGGCAACACGTGTGTCAACCGCTTGAATTTTTGCGTTCAAGTCCGAAAGAAGTCCGTGGATGTAGCGTTTGAGGTCCTCAATCATGGGTGAAACGACAGCTGGAATGGGGGCGCTCTCAGTTGTTGGATTGGTATGTATGGTTTCTTGGGGTGAAAGTACAGCTGGGATGGGGGCGCTTTCAGTTGTTTGTGTGGTTGCTATGATTTCTTGGGGTGGTTGTGTTGACGGTTGAATTTGTGCACGGAGCTGAACCATGTGCTCCTCGAGAAGCGCGAATTTCTTGGTGTTTTCGGCGAGTTTCTCGCGGAGTTGGGCGTTTTCCTCTTCTAGTTTAGAATATTGGGGGTGAGTGGGAGGGGTGGGTGGGGACTTCGTACATACAGGGAGGGGTGGGAATTGATCTGAAGCAGTGGGTGGTACAGCGGCCACTGCCGACCAGCTCACGTGCGGGGAGACCGGGCGCAGCGGTTGTGCAGTCCTTGGGGCTTGCCGCTGCTGGTGGGTCGAAGAATAAATAGCCAGTCGTTGCGTGCGATGTGATGCCTCGTTCCCGGACCCGGATGGGAGGTGGTGGTGGACGCAGCTTCTTGCGGCAGTCTCGGCTCGCGGTCGGGTGGTCAAGTCCGCAGAGCTTACACGTCGGCACGCACTCGGGGTCATCGGCAGGATTCTTCACATGGCACTGCGCGCAGACTGGTGTGTCAGGATTAGGACTCACATCTTGACGGTGTCCGAGTTGCCCACACACGGAGCAACATTGGATGGTTTGCCGGTAAGGGCGGCATCGCGTGAGAATGCCGTACGGCTTAACGTAGAATGGGACGTGCAGACCTTCAAAGGTGATGACTACCGAGCCTGAGGCTCCCAGCATGCGGGCGCTGATGATGCGTGGCCCCGTGGTAGCGAAAATAGCGTGCAGTTGGTCTTGCGTAGTGCCTTGATCGATGCCGTGAATGACGCCGCGAACGGTTCCCGGGATGTTTTTTAGATACGCCACTACTTCGTACGTTGTGGCGCCAAGCTGTAGTGTGGTGATGTTTCGCAGAGCTTCGACGCAGGCCTCGTCTGGCGTACTGGTAACGATAAGATTTTGGGCAGCTTGATGTTTTATCGTCACTTGCGCGAAGAAGTCATGCTCAGGAATGCGACTTGCGCGTTGGACGCTTTGGGTGATTTGCCGATCGTGCCAGTCAGAGATTCGGAGTCCCGAGCGTGGAAGAAATATTACCTTATAGTCAGTCTCGGGGAGTCGGGGAGCTGGCGCCGTGCGCGATGTAAATGGCTGCTTACTTGTCGACGGCTGTTTGTGGTGTTTCAGGTCATGCCGTTTTCGCAGTATTTGTTGCCACGGGTCGTCTCGGGGCAGTGTTCTGCCACTTAGCTGGTCGAAATCCATTGTGTCTTCGGGCGCTGCACTTGCGGTGGTTGGTTGAGTGGCTGGATGCTGCTCTGTTTGCATGGTGGAGAGTGGTTGGCGAGTCGACGTCAGGTACCCCGGCGCGGAGGTGACGGCAGCCCGGCTAGGCGGTGGTAGGCCTAGCCGAGGTCGTCAGCGTGGCTGAGGCTTCAGTGGCGATTTTGGCAAATGGTAGACCGGCCGAGGTCTTGCCTGGTACCAATACGTTCGTAGTGACCTATTGGTACCAGGCAAGACCTCGCCATTCAAATTCAAATCGTTTCCCCTTCGCCTTTGATATAATTCTAGCCCTCTTTTACAAAAAGCGTGAAACCCCTAGCCCCCATACCTGCAAAAATATTGCAACGGAACTGTGCGCTAAATTCCCATGGAGACATGACCCGCCATCAATGAAGCTGACGAGGAGGAGGAAGATATGAGGGAGGGGCCTGCACGAACTTCTTGCATATTCAAGATTAAGACGATATTGGCATTTAGAAGCTACTCGTTCGAACTCACACCTATTATCAACTATCATTCCACCCGACCTCTAAAAGGTCGGGTGGAATGTTCCTTTTGTGGTTCTCGGCAATGCGAAGTGACCTTCACCAAGCTGCGTTGCCGGATTCCACGGCTTAATTTTGATCTGTGCGAATCAGGGCTTTCACCTACAGAACTATGTGTGTGATGCACGCTCTCTGAAAGACTCGAACATTTTTCCACCGCTTCGCAGCTGTTAGACAACTACTTTTGCGGGACCCAATTGAGCATTTGGGGTTGCCTTTATTGATTCCCCTGATATTATCTATTGGCGCAACAAACTTGGTTTATCAAAAAAGGGATATATACATATAAATGCATTCAAGGTTTTCTTCCTGCTTCAGGTTGTTTGAATTGCTTAATTGTGTAATTATTTTAGAATTCGGGTTTTATTCACAAAGCAATTTTCTTTTACCGCCTTTCTTCAAAAAAAAAATTAGTATTTTGAGGTTCTGACGTATTTCACCTGCCGATTTAGCCCTGGCCGATTGCCCTTGTGGGTACGTGCCACAAACTTTGAGAGCATAATTATTATCATCATCAGCAGCCTGAAGGCCGCCATGTAAATAATTTATATAAATCACTCCATTCCATCTCCTCTTTCACCTCATCTCGGTCCACACACCACGTACAAATTTGTGGAGTGTGCCTATATAATATGCTACCGCAGTTCTAGCCACTGCATGCAATCATTGTACTGCAGGTTTAGCGCTGCGGTATCTCCGCCGTCCTGGCCTGGAGGCGATTGTTGTTAGTACGTGGGCTAGTAGGGCAGCGCCAGCCTGGCGCGCCCAAAGATCGACCAAGTCCCCCACCTCGTGCCCCAGTCGGTGAGGCTTCGAGGAAGACCTGCCGATACAAGCAGCGACAAACCAACGATGTTGCCCCAGCCCTGTCGTCCGACCTGGCGCTGACCACGTAGGATGCTTTTTCGCCGCTGGAGACATCCGCGTTGCGCTGCCAAGCATCACCAAGCACGTCATCATCGTCCATGGTGGCAAGCGACTCCGTCTACTTTCAGCACTGCACTGTTCCCCGCCACGTCACTGTCACTGTTTGCAAGGATCTCCGCCGTGGTGAGTTTAAGGTCAATACAAAAAAAAGAAGCTGCGGCTGATGCATCGAGTGGGGGGTAATCTGGCGCGAACAGCAATGCCAGCCACAGTTTGAGTTGTCTGGAGGGCAGTCAGGCACTCGTCCGTCTCCGTGCCACCCACTACCACATTCAGTGGGATATTAAGCCTCTTTTGTGAGACTCTGGGAGTGGCGGCGAGATCGCGGGCAATGGCCTTCCTCGATGCGGTAAGAAAGGAGGCAGCTCGTCGCGGTGGGCGGGAAAGAAAGCTGCGACGTAAGGATGGGCGATCGGGAGCCAAGCGGCCAGTCTCCTGCTCTTCCGCCGCTTTGCCTTGCACAGCTGGAGGGTCGACATGCCCTCTCGTTGCTCGGGAAAAAGTTCCGAGGTAAAGAGGCTACCCGAGGGGTCGTCGCAGGTAACGATCTACATAAGCAGCTGCCCGCGAGGCGGTTTGTTTTGTCCTTGGTTACGCCATCTTGCGCAACAAGCTTAGGGCACAGCAGCGGCGGTGATGCGAGAGGCTGCGGACGACGCGCGTCGGTTTTGGGCGCCACTGAGAGAGGGTGCTAAACCCGGCATAGGCTCGCCCGAACGAGCAGCAAAGTTGTACGCTGTGTTGTCGAGCGGAAAATGGCCAGGAGCGCCGATGACCAGCCTTGAACCTTTCCGCCTGCAATGCCACACGATGCAGGTGCGTGAGGTAGCGCCGTAGCAGACGACTCGAGTTGGATGGACTGGTCAGCCGCGCCGCGGCTGGCAGGGCTGCCTGGGTGAGTCACGCTACGCTCTTCGTGAACTGGGTTCGCTGGCTCCTTCCCACAATTTCTACTTGCAGGAGAGGAGGAAACAATTCCTTTGAGGTGCGAGTCACGTGCGTGGATACCACAGTTGACCCCGGCGCCATGGACGTGCTTTCCTGCAGCTTGCGTGTGCGCTTGGGGCGTGGTTTGATGCACGGAGGGGAGAGAGGCGGTGCTGTCCACTTGGAAATTTCCACGTCGCTGAGGTCGTCAGCCGTAGCGCATGTGAGTAACTTTGTTATAGGCAATTGCAACAGCAATAGAAATACGCTGATGAAATGTCAGAGAGAAATAAGCTGTTTGATCAGCACCTTTTTTTATAAACAAAAAATTATAAAATTGACTTGACCAAGTCCAGAAGGTAGAACAAAAAACGAAATCGACTTCATTTAAGGTACAACCCAGGTATTGTGCAACACGTCTAGGTTGTAAGTAAGATACGAAGCAGTGATCACAGGATGGTTAGACTGAATAGATGCAAGCTAAGGCTAAATCTCAAAAGAGAGGAGCAAACTCGTGAAAACTAAGAAACCCCGACGAAATCAGTCAGGGCCAGTTCGCAGGAATTTAAAATACCTCTATACCTCTTGAAAACAAATTGCCGCTTCTAGACAACCAAAACGAGGTCAATGTAGACAGAGTAATGACAACCTACCATCAGCAATAAGTGAATCAGCAGCAGCTGCGGGCGAAGCAATATGTTGCGAACAAGCCGAAAAACAAAGAATAGGAAGGAAGTTATTGTCGAATGGAAGAACATGAAAGTGTCAGGTAGGCCATATCAGAATCATTTAGCAGAGCTGTACAAAATGTCTAATAAAAGTAGAACAGAGGACATTTGTGCATAGGATAAGGCGTTGATCAAGCATGCCAAAAACGTTTTCTTCAGCATGAGAAGCGAAACGCTCAAAGTTGAACATCATAACTAGCTTTTAGAGAAGGTTGGTGCACACCCCCACCACAAGACAGAAATCTGGATCAGAACAGGCATGGGTTGAGGGGCTTTCTGCAAACGCTCCCAAATAATGAAAAGTAAGCTACCGCTGTAACGCAAACAAAAAATCTACAACCAGTGCATAGTGCCAGTACTGCGATTTGGAGTTGAAATTTGGTGCTTTATTAAATAAATAAAAACAAATCATAGGCCGGCTCATTGGGCTATGGAGGGAATAATGTTAGGGGGACCACTCAGGAGCAGAAAACGAGATCGCACTAGATGCTCCCAAATGTTTTCCCGTCAGTGGTTCTTGGATTGCACGCATGGGAGCAGCAGCGTTCGTGCTAAGCCGGTTCGATCTGCAATGGTAGAACAAACTAGTGTAGAATTTTTAATAGCTAAAATAAGGAAATATGGACTTGCGCTGGCCATATAGTTAGAAGAACCGATAAGGGGTACAAAAATAGGACAACAGAGTGGATACAAAAAGATCGGTCTAGGATACGAGGAAGACAATTATTCTGATGGAAGAAAGTTAATAAGGAAATCTGGGTTAAGATGTGTACTTGAGCAGCGAAAGACGGAAGCCGTTTAGAGTCAATACGAGAGGCATTCGTCCTGCAGTGCACCTGAGTAAGAAAATGATGGAGATTATGATAAGAATAAAACGCCTTGATGCCGGAAACGCTCCTTCAAGACTAGAACTCAGGCTTTAACCATTCCGGTGACCGAGGCCGGCTCCATCATAAGCAGAGAAACGCCTAGCTTGAGAAGGTGACACTGTCAAAGTATAAAATTGCTGTGATTGAACATTCGTTTTGTTATTTTATGCGACCTGGACAACTCCAGAACTCTTTACAAAAAAGCGACTTTTTCTTAAAAGAAAAGTGTGACAGCGCTTCTGCTATGCGCAGCCCTGACGAGAGTGCACACGCCATTAGTCAATGAGTATCACCACCAATTCAATCAAGAAATCACGCTTGCTGCTAAAGCAAGCAGATATAACGCCACAAGATGTACTGTAAGCTACGACAAGGAAAACTAAACTGGATCAGCTAGGTTACCAGGAGGACAGGGCCATAAAAAATTGACTGCGTAAACGCAGTGCTCTTGAAGGCACTTACCAATCAACGGCAAGCCAGCAGCTTGATATCAGTCTGATGCCCACTGAAAAACGCTACATGACGTCTCAGAGAACGAGACCATCCAGGGATACCGCCGCCAGTATGATGACACCGAACTAAGCGAAGAGGAAGCATTGTGGATGACGATGGAGGTGAGGCTCCTGGAGCTGTAACTGGTGATATGTTTGTGCCAGAAATAATTGAGACCTTCCCTGTTGACACCGTATCACGCAAAATAATGGCAGCATGGGCCTTTAAGAAGAGATGGCTGACCTTAGATACCCCCACAACACGGAGGTACAGTGTTTCCTAGCGTTGGCTCATACTGCCTTCATCAACATAGATTTTCCCCTTGTACAAATTTTGGTCAGGCGGGCAAATGTTGTAACCTGTAATTACCGCAATGATGAAGCAGGCACGATCTCTACAGGGAGATGCATAGAAGATACGGCGATGCGCAGGATGTCTGCATTAGGTATGGTTATCCGTACAACGTATTAATTCTTTTCGCTATATTGACGGCGGCCTCTTCCTTAGTGGACCTCGACGTTCTTCCACAGAACGCTTTTGTTGAGCATCGTCACAACTAAAAATTTTCACGGTTCTTGTCCGCATTCTTAAGATGCAAAGCCTCGTAGATTATCCACCAAGGCGGACAGAATGGCTTATTTTTTGGTATCACCGTGCCGAACCTGCTGTTCGGAATAGCCATCCCAAACGTCCTGCACAGTTCGCGGTTTCCACCAGGCAGCACATGCTCTTGATTTTGTTTTAAGGAAGGACCTCGACCCTTTACCGCAGGTTGTCAAATCCAGTTTGTATTGTGGTCCACCCACGATGCTCACCACATAAAATGCCGGAGCAAAATTTTTGAAGAGGAGCCTTTGCACAATGGCAAAACGCGATCTTTTTCAGGAACGACGGAGACGACTGTGAGGGTGTTGACATCTGGATATTTTATTGCTTGTTCTTACGAATGCTTATTTACAATGTTGAGAATGACTGGTTGTGTACCCGAACATGGTCTTCAGAAGCTCTCGCGATCATGAGTTGTTGAATTACGCCTTCGGGATCAGCAGCATTCATGCTAAGCTGTCCGATCAGCACTTAGTCTCAACCACGATATTTAGTAAGCCATCATGTAGGGCATACTCTAGCGGCGAAGCCTGTTATTGCATCACTGACTGCGTCCCCCTACAGTGTAGTTGAGGGAATATCGAACCAGCCAGACTCGTTAAACCATGGTTGGTTTTCGGCTTCCTAAAAGCATTCTGTGTTGGCGACGGGGCCTTGGTCGGGAATGATAAAGGTTACGGTAGGGGGGTAGTCTGAATAGCTTTCCAAAGACCGTCGTAGATCACAAGCTACATTTGAGCTTACGTTTAGGAAGAGGTCCACGTGGGGCGGCGGTGAGAATAATGTAGCAGGGCATTGTGCTGCTAAGTCCTCACCGTACACTTTGCGGTTGAATTAAGCTAGGCCTACCAGGCTGGACAAAAAAGACCATTGTTGAGTAAAAACGTTCTCGTGTTGGCCACACAATAGTAGGTTATGTTGTCCACGAACGTTGTTGTCACAATTGACCGTCAACAAGCCCGCAATAAATAATAATCGTTTACGTTTACTGCGCTTCTACCATATTACCGCCCCCGCGTTTTGGCTTCTACTGCGTATCCTGATTTTTCAAGTGGTGGTACGACAGCGCACGCACATTCTGTCATTGATTCTGTTGATTCTGTAGCCATAAATTCTGTCATTGTTTGACGGCGTTGTTGTCAAGATGTTTTTAATTTAGTACTGCTTTACGAGTGGCAAGATTGAGTTTATTAGTCAGCTATAGTGATGTCTGAGTGGGAAATACATGGTAGGGTACTAATTAAAATTTTTTAGACACTTTGCCACAACGGGAATTCAAAAGCTATATAGAACTTGTATGTAGAGGTAAACCAACCAAACCGAAATTAAGAAACCTTGAAAAACAACAAAAAATGGACTAGAAAGCTCCTAATACACGTAGTGCCTTTCTTGTACATTGGCGTTTTGAATCATTTCAGAGGTATACTAGTGATATCAGGACAATAATTTGAGCTGTTGTGGCTACTGGTAAATGATATATTGAAAAGTACATAGCCGTGATTGTCGAAAATGATTTGTACTCGGGAGCACAGGACAAACAATAAATAGGTGATCAAGGTGCCAAAATATTGATTAAAGTGATTCATACGAGAAAGCAAAAAAAGAACACGTGGCAACGTTCACCCTGCAAAAGCGCCATAGCATAGCATCGGTCATAGTTTTCTAGTGAGGGTGACTGGACCGAATTTTTGATTGCCATAACGTAAATGTTAGAAACGCGTTTTTTTCTCAGTATATATCAGGAATGAGTAAAAGAGAGATCAATGAATAGAAAAAAGGCTCGTTCTAAATGATCATCACTTTGTTCAATCACATGGAACGGCGTAGTTTACTTCATTATCAGAACAATGGGCGCTATGTCCAAAACCGAACAGTGATTCTGCATTGTTGTGAGCATTATTTTATTGCATTGATAGAAAATATGTCTTGCTATATATAGTCCTTTCTACTTTTTTACACATACAACAACGTTTTGCAAATATATGGTTGACAAATATTGGACGCCGAAACCTTTCATTTTGGTTTGGGCTTTGTCTTTTGCTCTTTTTTTAAGTATACGAATACCCATCGCCAAGAAAACTGTTAACATATCTGAAATGCTTGCGGCTTTTGAAACTATGCAGTTGTTTTCGAGAGGGTTTAGTTGGACATGCTCTAAAATTGTGATCGCGCTTACCGGAGGAGAAAGAAGAAAGCAAGAGGGACCGCTCGTCACGTTGCCCACCGTTTTTGTGTGTGTGTATTGCGGATTACGCGCGATATTTTTAAACAATGTTCCCCGGGTTACTCAGGAATGTGTTCTATTTCAGAGACAGTACTTCTTGTACTCGTTCAGCATGTTGAGGTGTTGTTCGTTCGCATTCTTTCTTCCGAAAAAACTCGTTTACTAATGATTTATTTACCTATTTTGCTACACCCACTCCACACAAAACTAAAGATTTAATTCCATCGAAATAACTTTACCTATACAAAAAGGTTGTTATTATAGTATGGGTTAAAAATTTACCGTAATGGTAAACTGTTTACTGTAATTATAAGTACTCGGGCTCACAACCATGTATTCCGAACCTAAGGGCATTGACTTTTTGGAAGAAAACATTTGATGTGTATTTGCAGCAACACATACACATAAAAAAGCTCCTATGTAAATCATCTTATGACGGTTTAACAGTTTAAATATTATTAACACCAAGCGTTCATGCTACACAAGCATAACGATATCCTTTTTCTGTTTTATATGAAGCTTAGTTCCCAAAGGTTGTATTGCTCCACACCTGATCATAGTTGAAGAAAAAACACAAGAGTATTCCATCTATGCAAACGCCCAAAATGTTATCATATTGCAAAATATTTCCACATGAGCAATAGTGCAGGAGAACCTCACTATATGAGCAGCTAGCGACAAGGATAGGTGCACTCAACGATAAGATCATCATACTCTTGTTTTACGATTATCGCAGTTGCAGCGACTCCCTCCGCGCCCGAATCCGTTATCCGTAGGGTATATAAGAGAGGAGTAAGAAGAGAAAGCGTTTGAAAAAGAATGTTCGCCGGGAAGGTAGAAAATATTCTAGGAAGAGATGCTTAAACTGTGAAAAAAAATATTCTTCGACCTTGTTTAGGTAATCAAAACTCAAACTTCAAAGGGAACTCTTTTGCTTCCTAAAAAGTAACAACCAGTTGTATCCCAAACCTTCAGGAGATTTTCTCGCATGCATTAGTAGAAAAATGCTATAACTAATATTAGCTGAAGCCAACAAACCTTCGACACGGGATAAAAGTTTTCTGCCTGATTCCGATGATGAACATGCCACGCGACTGGGTAATCACCATCCGCCAGTTAGGATAGAATTATTGTGCTCCAGAAAAGTCGTTGCTGGCGTTAGCATTGGTCAGTCGTGTAGGTTATGCACTCCGCTGCGCGATCTCGCTAAAATTTAGCGGTAATTTTGAAAGAGCATTGTAAGCTGTTAAGTTGGCAAGTTACATTGCTGCCGAAAAGGAGTTTTAAAATAGTCTAGTTCCAAATTCTAAGCGTTGGTAGTAGTAAATGATTTTTAAGTTCGACTTTTCGATGTGTGTTTTGTCCAACAAAAATGGTGAAAGTGCAGCTAAGCGACCTAACAAAGAAGTAATAATAAACCCTGGAAACAGTAGCCTGAATATTGAGGCAAATATAACTGGTTAGGATAAATTGAAGGTGGACGTCTCAGCTTCTCTTAGTGGACAATGTCATTAATTTGCTTGGGGATGTAAGTACTTGTGAAATACAGCCACACCAAGCCTACGGTGGATGGGGTCCTGCAGGGCAAAATTTACCAATTGACACAAGACATTCTCACAGTTCCGTTATTCTGGTGTCGTATTACTGCAGCTGCCGTACTTTATCAGTTATTTTTTTATTTCTTGTCGACCAGAATTTTATGCCTGACAATAACAGCGTTTCTATTTACTCGCAGATACAGTGTGCTTGTATTACCCTATACGTATTCGTAGGATTTTAGTTCACCCTGAAATACATATTTGAAGACCAAAACGACTTCGGCACCTTAAACAGTAGTAAATTGAGAACCCATTTTAACGTTAAAAATCTTCCCGGGTTATCGTAAATGCAACGAGACGGCTACCGCGTAGCGAGGACACATAGGTGCCGCATGACATCAACGAGGTCGTGGACATGGCGGAGAGCCGGACCTGACAGGTAAAATGGGAGGTATGTTACCATGCTCCAGTAAAGGGCTGCTATCCAGAGAATCGCTGTGGTACCACTAAGTGTGCAATGGACACTTATCGAACCATGTACAACATTTTCGGCAATTCCCGGATGTTGTTGCTCTATAGTAACCCAAGCACATTGATTCATCTTTATCTTTTTTATCCCCGTAAGAATGCACCCGCGAGCAAACTAAATTCGTAGAAAAACACCGTGAAGAAATGTTCACAATTTAAAGTAGGACTAGGTATCTATTGAGAGAGAAAACGAAGCCGACGACAAAACGTTCTTCTCACATTTTTGTCTTGCCGACTGAAACTACGAGTTACTCCGGTCGTGGTGGGCTCTGAACATGTGATTGTTTCTTGTTTGCTTGTACTATGAAATGTATCCGCAGTAATATTTGACCTATTTAACTATAAAACTGCATCTTTTGTGGGCTTTTTATAAATGTACAATTTCTAATAAGAAAGAGGAAGAAACTACATATGTTTCCACTAAAGGAAATCTAAAATTTGTTCCTCAACCCTTGTTCTTGTATGTTTCCGCAGTAAATTACTTTGAAGAGGAATACAGCAATTTCGAAAATTCCTTTTCATTCAAGAAACCTCTGTGGTAACAGACAAGCTATTACAAGCTTCAATTTAAAAGACCATTACGACTAAATTGAATGATGTGCGCACAGCGAAGCTGCCAAGCAAAATTTTGCACTGCTGTTTTGGGGGCTTGAAATAAGCAAAGAATTGAAAATATAATGTACCACCTTTTATGTTACATTGGAACCATTGTTATTGTATACAAACAGTCATTTGAGATTCTTGTAACGTGAATGTTGCCTTTTTCAAGATTCCTTAACGGAGTACGAAGATTATCGGCCATACACCTGTTCATTCACTATAGGAGAAAAACAATGAACGGCTCAGATGTGTTTTATTATTTGCAACGCTAAAAAAGTTATGACAAATACTTCAAAACAATAGGACACTTCCTAAATAACTAAATCAACATTATTTTCGCCCAACTATCAGAATAATAAATTGCCTTGTGGGAAGTCGTGCATCCAAAATGGCTTACGCGTAACTGAAGCAATCTTTTCGTAAATTTTTGTGCTTTCATATTTTCACGTTGTTTGTTATTCAAAATTGTGCTGTGTTTTAGTGCTTATTACCCAGGAGAGATTTTTTATGAAATAACAAAATCTAAACTGTCCAACAAGGTTTGTTTTCAATAGCTAATAAACGCATAACACGAGTAATGAATTTATGGTGTCCTTTGAATATGCGTACACAATGTTTGTTCTGCCACATCCCGCTCAATTATTGAGCATTGTGTGAGCGTTTAAAGCGGAAGTTGAATATCAATCCAGTATCAATCTACAGATTTGTTTCGTTCGCAATTTGAGAGAAAGCCACATCAGTAGTGCATTTCCTTGAGAGATTTCGCTAGCTTCTAAGATTCCGGGCACAGTGACACAGGTAGATATTACTCGTTAGCTGTAGATACCTGCTCATCAATCAAATTGGGTTAATCATAGCTTGTCGACGCCAGTACGCTCCCGCAATTTGGGGTAAACTTCTTCGGATGTAATTATTTTTTGCATCCGTAGTGAAAATAGAGGAAAATATATTTTTTGTGACCTCCAAAACAGAAGGGAATTTCGTTTAGTATAGAAGGGAGGCTGTTACTGTAAGAACATGCACGGCTGGCTGGTTCATGGTTTCCGCGAAAGTTGGACGTAGACAGTGGTACCTTTTTTCTGTGAAAATTTGCATGTGTGAAAATGTTGCTCTTTCTTTACGCGACCGTGCACCATGCTGTAGTGATATCTCAAAAGTTCGAAGTTTGAGAATGTTTGAGAAACAAAGCTCTATGCGCAAGCTGACTCAATCGCCTACACTACTGGAGCTGGGGGCATATAAATATTTTCGCTCCCCTATCTAACCATATTTGAGTGTATAGGCTGATGTCGCAACCTTTATTATGTAACGAGTACTCACGACCGCAAAACAGAGCTCAGAAGAACGGGTGGTAGCGACGTAAGACATGCGTGTCCCTATACGGCATAAGATGCACGGGTAATAGTTCGATAGAAGACCTCCCGGACGGCTCGAATGTATTCCAAGAAGCCCGGACGCGCGTCCAGTATGCGTGCTATTAAGTCGGTGCGGGTGGTGTACTTCCAGTAGGGAGGGAGCAATTTTGTGCAAAAGCACACCTCTAAGACACGAACGTAGCATGTAGACATAAGTGGCAAGGAGCGGGGTCCTCCAGAAAAATTGGTCGCAAACAAGTCAAGGCTAACTTGTCCCAAGCACCTAACGCCATCTCATGAACGGTGATTTCGCAGATGTCCGCCACGGATTTGAGGTCTTCGTAGCCCGTAAAGCGTGGCATTTGCGAGGCTTCAGTTAAACAAGAAAGCGCGCTGTGGCACGTAGCGCATCCTGGCGGACGCTGGCGTTGCTTAAATTTCAACCTCGACCGTATTCAGGGTAGCCCTTAAAAAGAAAAATAGAGCCATGATCGCTCGTGAGAATGTAGCCTCTCATCAGTATAACACTAAGAGCGTACGCCTCACAACAGAACTGAGTGCGTTCATCAACACGAAATCGTTAGCGTTACATGAATCGAGTGGCGCCTGTTCCGAAGAAAAGCCCAGTCATTTGCCCAGTCCAGATACTTTCTTGTGTTGCCGAGTGGGCTTACGACCGTTAAACGCTTATGCATGGCACGTGATCAAGGAGAAAGCTTGGGAGAGCACTTTTCCTAATTCGCAGATGCAGTACGAAGGAATGCAATGGTTGTCTGCTCCATCTGATGCATTCAGATTCTAGAAAAGGCTTATCAGAGCTTGAATAATAAATGGAACTTAAAAAAAGTGTTGAACCGATCCAGAAAAAAAAACATTTTACGATGCCTTGCGTGGTTATAGAACAGAATAGGCTGCAGTACTACATGGTTTGGAGGTTACCCAGTTGCCTCTTGTAGAGCTCAATCTGACATGCTCTAAATGCTATATTGGCAGATTTGCCGAATATAAAAAGGATCGCTAATTTTGGCAATTTCACCTGAAGCAAATGCAAAAGGTCTCTCTATAGTAACACAAAAGCAAGGCCAAAAAAATCTATCTCCAAAAAAAAATTTTCAGGCAGAAAGTTTCCCCGGAGTGAAAACTGATGAATTAATTATACGATAGTTCAGAATGTTTATGCTGACTGTGCAAGAAATTCCTTTGTTGTTGTTTTCGTTCTCTAAATACCTCAATAAAATCTTCAGCTGTGTATTTGTCATTACGACCCTGATATACTTTCAGGTTGCGTTACGGTGCCGCCATGATCGCTGCAACCACACATTACAAGATGGTATGCCATGCGTTGCAAGCTTCCAATTCTTATAGCTATACTGTATTAGTAGGTATTGGGATCTGCATCGTATTGTTTTATGGTTTTCATTACATGTCATCGTGTTTGTCAGATTATTCGGCCCCCGCAAAAGACAGAATCACTTGTTTATGACACTTTGTTACCCGTTGGTAATGCTCTTCCCTAGTGATTTGGGCACATTCGGAGTTACTGAACTTTTACATGTTTGGAGATTCTTTGGTTCGATAGTTGACATTCATAGCCTGATTAGTAATGGAAGTTATCACGTCAGCATTAGGAGTCTGAATGTTGTTTCAGAAAACAAAGGAAGAGAAAGTTTACAGCCTATGTAAAACTGAAAAAAATATTCTGTACGTATCCCTGTGTAAAAAATGCTAAATAATATTTCCTCGACTATCCCTGGGAAAAGAGACTCTTAAAAACGTATATGAAGTTCGGAAAATGATCTCCGGGTTTTTTATTCAAGCGAGTGTCATTTGAAAGTGTGGTGTTCAAATAAGGGTAATTATAAAAATGAAACGTTGATTTAAACTTCCAATAAGGTATAACCGAAAAAGCTCTCTCGAATGTTAAAAGCCGGCCAGATTCCAAACCGAAACTTTTCAAATACCACCTCCATGATAAATTTTAAATTGGGCATTTAACAGGCTTCAGACATGAAATACCGACACATGAAACGTTTTCCCGGTTCATCTAACGCCTTCTCTAGCAATACAAATTTGCCCTGCAGCCAGTCTGCCATAGAATAAAACTTAACACAGCGTCATCATTTCTAAGCATTTGGGGTTTTTTATCGCCATTGCAGCGTCTAAATGTCCAGCACCACAGATTAGGCTCTAATGCCCTGATGAGATGCAATTATTTTTGAAATTTGTACAATCAGCATTGTCATAAGATGACAGCTTAGAAGCGTAACATGAAGTGTTAATTTAAGTAAAATATCATATAATATGCGAAGTAAACAATTAGTAATGGGTAAGGGTCGAAGGAGATGACACTGACAAATTTTCCGCTCCCTCAAAGCTATTGAACGACAGAATCGGAAGGCGGAACACTTCACCCTCGTGAAAAATGACGTGTTTGTGGATGAATTAACACGCAAAAAAGTACTTGCTTAGGTTGCTTTCAATGAGGTTATCGAAAGTAAAATTTCAACGATGCCCAAACCCGTTCAGTAAACTCTGCCCTCTCAATGAGGCTGGCTTCAATTTCTTCAACACTTTTGTATTGCCATTTGATAGGGTAATAAGCAATGCGAATTTGTGGTGTGAGACTGCAACATAAAACATAGAAGGAGGTAAGAAAAACTCAAATGGAAAACTTTTAATGGGGACTGGCATCGCATACTAGAAGTTCTGTGTGGAAATCCGGAGAGAGATAACCCGAAACTAACTACATCATTCCAAAGGCCACTCCAATTGAAAAGAACCTCGAAAGCATCTTCAAAAAGAAAAAGACAAAAAGGAATTTTTCTACCAAAGCGAATTTAGCAATGAACAGTGAAGAGTTAGGCAAAAGAAAAAAGCAAATACCAGATAATTGTGAAAAACAAACAGTCTGCATATATGAGGTGAAACAAAAAAAATGGTGAAGAGTAAATCATCAACTAAAAATACCAAACATGCAACCGTTAAATCATACTGTGCGGAGGTTTAAAATATGGTTCAGAAGGACGAACGTACGAAAGGAAGCTCTAATGGCAAGTGTGAGATAATCAGTGGTATTTTTTACATTTCGGTTACAGCTGATCTTTGTGAGTAATATTTCAGACTGAATCGGGCAGCTTAATTTTGGAAGTCTTCTAGTTCATTTACGAGATACGAATAATCGGGCTTCAAGGATAGCGCGGGATATTCTTCCTTTGATCGAACAAGTGTTTGGTAGCTCAGTAGCTTTGTGGATGTTTCAGTTAAGTGCAAATTGCCCCTATTGAATCCCAGTAATTATAGTCCCAGAAAATGGTTACGGTATGTGGTCCCCAAGTATTTAGCGTGCAATTACTTTCATCTGCCTATCTCTAAACCATTTCATAGGTTAAGGCCTGCTAGTTAGGATAACGAATCTTGGGGGTTTTTCTATTTGCCTATATTTTATGCCCTCGCGCACAAGTAATAAAGTACTAGGACAGATATTACTTTTAACGCAATTCACTAATACTAAAAATAAGATTGGCCCCAAGCCAGAGCCGTGTAGGACACCAGAAGTTTCTTTACCAGAAGCTCAGGAATAGCAAATAATGATTACTGAATGACACCATTGGGTTTAGAAATTCTAAATACACCTGTAAACCTTAGGTTGGTATTATGAGCAGTACGTTTTCCTGTCAGGCGGATGTTGCAGACTGTGTCGAAGGCCTTTGCGAAATGTATAATGCTAGCCTTTATTTATTAGGACTAACGTACTCTTACAACAAAGTTCAAACGTTTTGGTGGGTAGGGGTGAAGATGGTGAGCTGAACTTCTAAATACAAAGCCTAGGTGAGGACTGTCGCTAAGCATGGTGTCTGAGCCCTGCACACACAAGAAACACATCTTTCTTCTCAATATCGCCCCGGTGTTCCCGCCTGCGAGATTTTCCTGTGATATAATCAATGCCATCTACCGAGCACGATATTCAACTACTTATGTAGCGTTACATTTCCCCCTCTGCAGACAAAACCTGCCTGGTGAGACACTCAGCAGCACGAGGGAGCAATCCTTTAACAGGGAACTATGCGCAAGTTGGGTCTTCCTTGACTGGCGACCAAGTGTTGCAAGGCCTGAGATAACGTAAGTCGCGTCGCTTACACGGTCTAAGGAAAAAATGGGCCAGTTTAACACGCCAAAAACCTACTACACAACCCGCGTTCCCATTGCATATGCCCACCAAATCAACTGTACAGAATAGTACACTGCGGTTTCGAGCGCCGTATCTCTGCTTATACCTGAACTGTGTGTCAGGATTGCGGAGGTGAGCTATTTGGCGGTGTTTTTCGGCCAGACACAAAGTCTAGGCCACTGACTCCTCTCTTTGCATCGAGAAGGGCAGGATGGTGTCCAGAGGAGCATGAGAAGTGCGTTATTTTATAAGGTAGAAGGACGTTAGCCTGTTCTTCCGTACTTGGCCGTGTTGTAGGCGTGAATTCTGAAAGAAAATACTTCATCCCTGTTTTTATGTTGTCATCCCACGTACAAACAGTGAAATCATGTTGAGGAGTGTGCGATTCGTGCGTTCAACAACTACTTGGGTATGTGGATGGTATGTGGAGCATGTCGAGTAGGTGAGGTGCGAAGGTGAAGAAGCTCTTCTATGGCATCCGTAATAAATTAGCGGCCATGATCGCTAATATACATGGGCGGAGCGCCATGCCTCCGAGTCACCAAATCCATGGAGAATGCAGGAAGAAATAAGCTAGCATCATGTTCAGGAAGCAGAAAAATATAAAGCGAGGCTGCTGATGCCCTTTGGTAAAGCCGCCGTTTCTGCGTGATGCGCCAGGTGATCGAAGCAGGCAGTAGCTCAGCGGTTTCCCGATGACATTCGTGGAAGTGGGCCAACGAAATCAATCCACACTTTTTCAATGAAGCAGATGTTGTTTCATATGATGGAGGAGGCCGTGTGGTGTGGTTGTGGGACAGTTATAGCGCTGACACTACACAGCTGGCAAGGTATTTTTCAGTCGTGTACCGCACTTTGGGACAGTAAAATCTTTCGTGTGCATGGTGTAATGTGCGAGCCGGGAAGAGGTGCTAAGACATGACGGCATCATGAATAGCAAGAAGCAAGCTAGGGGTTAGCCGCTCGGTTAAAACCAGAAGGAACAGCGCACCGGTTAGTGTCCGACCCCTTAATACAGAAAAAACAGCTCCTCCTTCTCTTCGTTGCCCCGGTGTTCCCGCCGGTGGGATTTGCGTGTGAAACAGCCAATGCCATCTGATGATGGGTGCGTTTTAAATGCGCAAGGCCGACTGGGGCAAAGAGCGCCAAAACCGTGGCTAAAAATGTAAGATCGCGCCATAAACACTAAAATTGCTAAATAAGAACAAATTTAAAATCAAAGACAATAGGGATACCTTGTGTAGAAGGCCAGGTTGTGATGCGTGGTATGAAATTAGCTATAAAAAACTACGCGTGATAGAAAATAAGGTGCAGAAAATGGATTTAGCTAAGAAACCTAAAAGTGCGCTGTAGAGGAATCATGGGATCACCCGCCAAACACACTGCTACGTGTCGTGGGATGTGTTTTCTGTATATTTGTGGGAAGTGTTTGCGTGTTACTGTGTGGAGTGATTTGCATGTAATGAGAATGTGAAATACGGATAGGCCCTTCCAACACCTGCTACACAAAGGTCTTGGAGATCCAGTGAGCAGATTGGAGTGTTTCGCGTGTGTGTGGCCTATCTGTAACCTAATTGATTGATTGTACGGTTTAACGCGCCGACGCAACGCAGGCGATGAGGCGCGCCGCAGTGGAGGGCTCCGGAGTAATTTTGACCACCTGGGGATCTTTAACGTGCGCCGAAATCTCGTACACATGGGCGTTTTTGCTTTTCGCCTCCATCCGAAAAGCGGCCGCCGCAGCCGGGAATCAAACCCGCGACCTCGTGCTCAGCAGCGCAACGCCTTAGCCACTGGGCCACCGCGGCGGGTATCCGTAACCTAACAAGGGCACCTTCAATGATTGTTGTGTGAGACAGTTGTGTATCGTCCTAAGTGTGGCCTTATTTTTTTTCTGTCTGTTGACGCAAGTGTGTATCCATGTTTTACGCAAGTTTTGTCGTAGTTGTGGCTTGACGGCTGTAACGGGAAACATCATTATGTCTACAGTGTTCCTGAGTGCAGCAGTAGCGGCCCTGTCATCTGCCAACTCGTTGCCAGTGATCCCAGCTTGCCCTGTGACCCTGCAAGAACCAGTTCATGCTTTTGTGCATAAACAGACATAATGGCGTCGAAAACTAGTTAACTATTTAACTATTTAACTAGGGTGATATTGCACGAACCACACTCAAGTACTCTGTATAGGCGGAAATGCTCCGCACGTACTCCAAAAGTCCGAACACCGTTATGATTGCCGTGTTCGCAATGTTTCCTGTCTCAACAGGAACCTGATGGTAGGCCTTCACAAGGTTGATCTTACAAAAACTGTCGCTTCATGATGTGATGCTGAGACGTCTGCGGTGTGCGGAAGTGCGTAAAGATCTGGAACAGTGGCGTTGTTAAGCAACTCGTATTGGCTGCAGCAACGCCAGTCTCTAGGTGACGCCTTTGGCGCCATGTGAAGCGGGGATGCCTGAGGGCTTGATGACGTTCGAATGATTGCCAACACATACATGCGTTCGAACGAATGGGAAAGCCAGGGTGCCAATGTGGTAAGTGACGTAATGTATGACAGTCATGAGCAAGTTTGGAGCGCGCAGAAGGCACGGGAATTACTCAAGAAGCATGTTGTAGACCGACTGAGACGAGGTGCGTCCGCCAAGGGCAGGTCCTTCGATGCTGTACCAAGCAGAGAGGTGCGTTGTAGCATCAATGAGGAGCTTTCGGTGAATGACCAACTAACAACTTGTAGTGACGCAGAGCGTCTGCACTAACAATGTTGTAGAAGAAATCAGACATAATTAATGTATATCGAAATGTCCTCCAGATGCCACTGTTGAGAGACAGTGATTCCTCTCAGTAGGTACCGGTGGGAAACTTGTTGGTGGCTTGCAACCATCTTGTGGCTCCTCTGCTGGGGCTAAACACGGCTGATGATAGTATGACGCTGGTCTCCGGGCTAGTGTCGTCGCGAAAACGTGGTCTAGTCGTTTTGTCCGTCTCATAAAACCAGCGGCTTACTTCGTAAGTGACAGAAGTCGCCGCCTCTAGTAGTGCGCTGGAGAGTTCCCTCGAAACGTTCAGGTTGCCGTACACTTCCCTGCGGCTTTTCCAAAGTTGCGGTGGTACCAGCATAAACCTTGCCATGAAGGTAAGGTAGAATGGCGGCGCGAAAAGGAGCCGCCGTGCGAGGGACAGGACTGGTGCTGGGCTGAGGGAGTGGCGAATTGATCTGATAGCTTGGTGACCTCACCATAGAATTCCTCGTGCAGGCTCTGCAGTGCAGATGAAGAGTGCATTGTGGTTGTTCCTTTAGTGGGCCCTGAACATCAAGACAGCGGTAACGTGAAGACAGGAGTTGATTCGTCTATGATGGAGACGGCAAATTTGGCCAGCTGGGAAATGAATAAACCTGTCGCGGTCAACACCACCATCCGAACGGAGGTGGGCAAGCATTGATGAAAAAGAAAAGCTTGTTCGAACGTGGCTTCCTTGCCTCCCTGTAGCTGTGAGGGCTTGCAACCCTTGAGTTTTGTTTTGTAGAAGCTGGAACCATCAATGTTCCGACTTTGCCGTCAGCTTGATGAGTTCGCTAGTAACGGTGTAGAACGGCGCTGTGACGGGTGTTAAAAAATCAGGTCGCGTTGTTCAGCTGCGATCTCAAGAGGCAGCGCAGACACCAGATAATAAACTTTTGTCTCTGCGACGTCATGTGCACTATGGCAAAAAAGCTGTTCACCTTAGCGAGCTAGAGCTGTGGGTCATAGGGTCACTACTGGGGCAGTAACAGTGAAAGTGCAGCCACGCCACTCCGCACTGCAGAGGCTGTTCGATGGCTGTCATCTGCAGCAGTGGCTCCGAGTGCGGCGTTGAACGAGCTGCGATTGTCCTCACCCATGTCCGATGTCTGCGGTCACCAATTCGGTGCAGCACTAGGCATTCAAAACTCCTCGTCACAGAAGAACAGATGTATTTAAGACAAAAGGCAGCAGCAGCCAGGCCAAGGGCAGCGATGCCTAGGAATGCCCGGAGTTTCTACGAGGCACCAACGCCTCGCCACGAGGCTCATAGCGGTGTTTAGTCGTCTTTGGCGACGTTGCTACAATTAAAAAGTGTGTACGTCCCTTCTGCAGAATGGCCAGTATTACGGGGAAGTAGATTACGCCTCGTGTTCGTTGCTCAGACGAGATAGTGCAAAATGGGTGGAAAGCTCTTGGAAATGGACGAGAATGCCGGGAGGTTGATTTTTCCACTTGTGGTTTGTTTCAAGCGATAGAGTGGAGCCGCGGTACGTAGACATTCAAAGAGGCGCAAATTTTGGGAGGTAGGCTCCGCCAATTTTTTTGTTCATGCATATAAGAGGGGGAAGTAGAGGGATCTAGTGCCTCAAAAAGAGGTTAGTTGCAGGTTGATAAGAGAGGTAAGTTACGGAACTTGTGGGTTGTTTCATGGGAGAGGTTGCTGAATCGGTGGGTGGTGCCTGCAAAGTAGGCGGTAATGCTATTAATGGGTTGGGAAACTTGTGGGATGTTTCAGGCATGAGAGTGTAAAAGGGGTGAAAAGGGCCTGCAAAGGAAGCGATGCCGTTGGGAGGTAGGTTCATGCATATAGGAGGGGTGTTGCGTTAGGTGAGAAAGGGAAGAGGAGGGTGGGTAATCCCAGCAAATTAGGCAGTCATAGCAGAACTACCCCGAACATACAAATGGAAATTGTAGACGCTCTGTGGGTAGACATATAAAACGTCACCAGTGTAATTAAAGCTCTGTCTTGTTTGCGCGGTTAATTTGAGCCTGGCATGATAAACTGTGTTTTAAAGCCTCCTAAAGTGTAAATAGTAGAGCTAATATTAAAAGCTTGGAATGCAGTTATACCATCAACTGCCTTGATGAAATTTTTTAGATTGATTCGCGAGTAGCGTAGCATATCATGTGAAAGTTGGTGCTCATTTAGCGTACGGCAATGGCCACATTGTCAGCAATTACTACAGATAAGATGGTGAGTCCGTAAAAGGAACGTCATTTTTAATTTTTTGTTGTTCGAATCATGGCTGCTGTAAACTCCAGTTTGTTTGCAGAAAGTCCAACGAGGTGTGTCGTGGTTATACAGTGATTTAATTTTTTTTATTTAAATCCTAGTCACCTCAGAAATGCACGTGCCAATTTCTTTGTTACGTAAGCCAAGCCATGGTTTGTATTATATACATTGTTATTGCGCAACCCCAAATTAGCATAATGGTATGTAATTACTTCATTTTTAAAAATAAAAAAAAATAACTGAGCAATACGTACTTCTGCGAACCCAATACCCACTTCTGCGAACTTTCTTTAGTAGGAATAGTTAACATTTTTGGCACCCAATTGCCTGTTCTGTCGACAGCTTAAAGAATGCTTGAGCTCACAAAAAACAGAAGAGCGACAATTGATGTCTGCGTTTCGGGCAACATAAGGGGAAGCAAGGTGAAGAAGCTAGTCGTGCACTCATTCGGTAGGGGATAAAGGAATCAATTTCAGCCACGGGAGATTGGCCGAAGGCCTCTCAGTCTCCTGGCTTACTATCAATCAGCACGCTGAACCTGGTTGTTAGCCTTCACCGCGCGTGGTTGAGAACAGTTGGCGCACCTGTTTGAGAACGTTTGACAGCCGGAACCTATATAGGCAAGCGAAAAAACATACAACATAAAATAATAACACACGAACCTAACCAAGACGGATCTAGCCAACGTATGTGGCGACAGTAAAAGTAGTGCGCAGGCCGCAGCCACTGGACGACTTCATGGATATAGAAGTGATACAGGGGAAAATTGCCTCACAGCCTTCCTCCAATGCACGTGGCATTCATGAGGCTGAAAAGTTCAAGGGAGCTCCGATATACGATTTTCCTAGTGGTAAGAGCACCACCACCAACCATAAAAATGTGGAACGAGCCATCGTTGAAGAGGGAGAACAACCAGACGTACCAGCCAAGAATCGCACAGAGGGCACCCCTTGTCTGCTTCGAAAGTTCCCGGACCGAGAACGAACTGGGTGATGCGGAAGAAGAGAAAAGCAAGCCGAAAGAAAAAGATGAGGCAACCGTGAGCAACTCGTGCCCCTCCCACTGTGTGGTCAGCCAAGAACCCACTCTGGATAGAAGTATTGAGGCGTGTCGCGAGGCGCGCGCCAAACACGAATTTGGCACACCAGGCGGTAAGACGGAGGAGTCCGATGGCCAAAGACATGCTGTCCAGAAATCAAGAACCCCTAAATTCGAACGTAAGACCGCCGTAAAGCAACATGGCAGAGTAGCCTGCCCCACCAGCACCCTGTAGAAAATGGAACCGAGAGAAACTGGCAGCGGGGACCCATAAGCCGATAACTGCTAAACCCCCACCCCAGGTGCACCATGGCGCTTCTCAAGCTGATAAAAAAGGCCAATTATAACGCTGTGGGCCTGCTTTCATCAAAATAAAATAACTGGCTTCTGCGTCTTTAGAATAACAAGAACATTGGTGTAGCCCTTTTGCAGGACACTAAATTAGCATTTTTTAAGGTAAATATAGGCAAACGTTTTGTCCACTCATGCAGTCATAAAGTATGATGCTTTCATTCTGTATCTCCAGCCCGAGCAGCCGGCCGCGCCATTTTAATCCGCAAAAACCCTTTATTTAAAGTTGTCGAGTGAGAGCTGGCATAAAACATGTTTTTGTAATGTTGAAGTTCTTGTCGGGAGGCAGCTAGCGCAATATTTCTGTATTTATCACTGCAGTAAATCAGCAGCTTGCTCTGATCAGTTTAGCAGCGTACAGATTTATCTGCGTGTGTTTAGTGGGCAGTTTTTAAGGACGAGATTCTTTCGTGGGCTACTTAAATGCGGAAAGTTTGGTCTGTCTGTCTGTCTCTCTGCCAGTCTCTCTGTCTTACGTTGTGTGACTCGATTGAGCCAACCACCCAAAGCGAAACGAAAGCTGCGCAAAGGTCTTATATACTTACAGCCACATCTTAACGTCTACGTCCAGTGTTAGTGTTGATATTTGTCAACGTTCTTGAGCAAGAAGAAGACATTACCAAAATATAAGGAGCAAATCAATACATATGTGATAATTGTAGTGTTCGTTTAATGAACTCTATGCATACGTGGTTTTTTTCGATAGCCAAGAAAAAACCACATCGTGTCACCTGCTTTTGCCAGCGTGACCCCCTAGTGGAATTAAAAATGAAGGAGAAATAGGAACGAAGGTTCTACTAGAGGGCGTCCACGTTGCGCTTGGAACGCTCGTGGAGTAGGGCAACATGGCTCTGTAAACGTTCGAGTAGGGTGCCTCAATTCATGCGCTTCTCTGTAGTATGGCAGTGCTGGCGTCGAGACAGCGGACTTGTAGCAGTGCAGCGCTGTAAATTTAAATTGGCTTGAGGATACCTCTATGAGTTGTCTTTGGAGTAACGCGACGGGAAATTGTCTTTCGGCTGCATTTCGATGAAAAAGAGCACATACTCGGCCATTTTAAAGACTATAGTCTTTCTTGGGGTACTTAAACCCAGAAATTTTGTTCTATCTGTATGTCTGTTCGTCTGTCTCTCTGTCTGTGACTCGATTCAGCCTCCCGGCCAAAGCAAAGTAGATATTGCGCAATAGTCTCATATATACACAGCCAAAGGTAAACGTCTAAGTGCGGTTTATAAGTTCTAACTTGTCAATTTTGTTGAAGAAGAAGAAGACATTGACCAAATATAGGACAGACATTTAGTACACAAGATATCTTTACAGTGTTCCTTTATTAAAAATTCATTGATTCTTCATTTTTTGAGAGCAAATGATATTTTACATCTACAGCAGAATAGGGAAAATCACGCGACTACAGCAATGAACGATTATGATGATGATGATAATGATGTGCTCAGAAATCTTGGCAGGCACCCACCATGGGGGATTTACCAGGGCTACATGGGTTGTTCCACAAGCTAGGTTCAACGTTCTGGTTGGAACGCACGTGGAGCACCACCACGCGGTTCTATAAACCTTGAAGTCGACCGCCTCGATACACGCGCGTCACCGCCGTTCTGAAACGCTGGCATCGAGGAACCCGGCCTGTAGCAAATGAACACGGTAAATTCAAATCGCCTTGAGCAAACCCTTGATGTGTTTACCATGGGATTAGCCAGACGGTACAGGAGCAGCATGAGAGGTGAGCGGGAAAGCAAAGGGGGCATTTCCTTGGCAAACGTTTACAAAGACTCTCATCTTTTGACGACATTTGCAACGAAAGGAGCAGATACTCGGCCAATTTTGTTTCTGGGGGTGACCTAAACTGTGTGTTAAAGGCCAACAACCGAACGGGGAGTCGCGGTGGCATTGATGCAGCGTCCCCTGTATGGAGGACTGCCCAACAGGACGGCGACCTTTTCTTCGTGGCCTCGGGACGGAGCTGTCCAACTGGGTGCTACAAACGCTGGCGATGATAGTCTCTCGCGCACCTGGATTCGATTTACAGTTGGGGGAAAGGTTTTCAATTGTCGTCCTGCGCTGTCACTCCCATTGCGTTTTCTGAGTACGGCCTTGAAACAAGCACAGTGACGTTTGACACAAACAGTGCAACGCGGAACTCTGGTACGCGATGTGGAATCAATTCCACTGGAAATAAAAATGACATATTCATCAAAGATGTTCAAAGACCAATCGAAAGACTCTGGCTGGGAAACATAGACCCGAAAAAGGGCGAAACTATCAAAGAGCAGATAAGATATCCAATCAGTACAGTGGTGAGGAGGCGCCTGCAAAAAATTACACCATCTTTCCGTAGGGCCCTGAGTAGTATGGAAAGCAGCCATGGGGTCGATTCAAGCGCCCATTAGTTTTTAGTTCATCGTTTCCGTTGGGTTCAGTTAGGGTGAGATAGTTGAACGTCATATTCCTAAATCCGTCATCTATACAGACTCGCTAAGTGTCGTCCATGCATTGTGTTATCCGGAAATTCATGAAAAAACCATGTAGTTAACCTTGTCCTGAAATCACGTATGCTGGCGTATTCTTCAAACCTTGAGGTAACTGTGTGTTGGGTGCCCGGCCCCTCTGGCATCAGCGGAAATGAACTGGCGGCTGAAATGGCCACCAATGCTGCACTCCGAAACACAGTAAATATAACAACACTACCTTACACAGACCTCAAGCGGAACATAAGACAGCAACTCCGTAAAACTTGGCAAGCAGACTGGAGCGAACACACAGAGAACAAATTACACGTCATAAAATCACAATTGGGACAATACACTACTGACTCACACAACAGGCACATTGAAGTTACCTTAGCTAGATTACGGATAGGCCATGAACATGTAACGCACTCGCACCTGCTCGCGGGATCTGCAAGACCCCTGTGTAGCAGGTGTGGGGAGGGCCTATCCGTGGTCCACATACTCATACAATGCACGACACAAATAGTAAACACGACACACAAATAGTAAACACGACACTCACACAAAAACACGACACACAGCACGACACAAATACTTTAGAGAACTGTACAAACAACATATTCCCCTGCATCCATTGTTGTTTCTGGGTGCCGATGCCATGGTTTCTGTAAAACCCGTGTTTAATTATTTTTCAGACGTTAAGCTTTTAAACCTGATTTTCTATCATGCATATTCAAATCTGACCCTATACACCAGCCATCATCATTATGTCTAATTGATCTTACTATGTCCGGTTTACAGGTTTTATGCCTAACTTTTGTGGTAATCGCTTCTTTTCAAGAATTAACTTCTCTGGAGCGATTTGACCTCGTTGGTCTTGCACCATAAACACCAACCACCATCATCATCATCAACTAGGTTGAGGTACGCAGCTACCGTTATATTTGCAGTTTGCTGTCCTTAATAACTACCACACTTTTCACTTACCAGAACTACGAATTGGGAAATTGCGTTGAACCCATGGCTGTTTCGCATACTACTTAGGGTTTCCCTACGGTAAGGAGGAGGAGGAACAAACGTTTATTTTACATATTTAGAGCAGATGGGCGGCCGCCTTATTTCAGGTAGCCGCGTGCTGTCGCTGCTCGGGTGGCCCGCTGGTTCAGGCTTTGCTGGTCCTGCAGGTTCGAGCTGGTCAGCGCGCATTTCCACTGCTCGAGAGTAGGTGTGGGTAGTAGGGAGGGGTGGTGTGGGCAGATGAATACGAGAGGGGGGTGGTGTCTGGGGTGTGGCAGTCACGGCAGTTTTAGGTGAAACGGTTGGGGGTGATATGGGGGAGGATGGTGCCGTTGTAGAATGTATTTGTTTGGAGACGTCGCCAGTTGCGGGATTCTTCGTTGGTGAGTGCAGGGTGTGGGGGAGGGTATTCTCGGCGGGTGTGACGATAGTGCGCTAAGATGTCGGAGTAGGTGGCTGGTAGTTGGTGTAGCGTGTAAGTCAGGGTGTCCAAGTCGCCCGGCCTCGTCGGGAGGGCCCGGAAGTGAAGTTGATTGTGTAGTGTTATTCAATGCGACGGGGCTATGTCCCTCCCTTGTCGTTGTTGCGCCGTCCACACCCCTACTGCGCATGCTCGGTTTGCTGAACGCCCGGTGTGGTCTTACCCTTTAATGGCTCCTGGAGCGACAGTGTTATTGGTGTCTTCCTGGGCCGGCCCAAGATCAGCCGAGCATGCGCATTGCGTGTGTGGACAGCGCCATAACAAGGGGGAGACATAGCCCCGACCATGAGATGCTGGAGCGACTGTGTTGCCGGTGTCGTCCGGGGTTGGTACGAGACGAGCACACTTCCCCTCAAGGGCTCCTGGAGAGGCAGTGTTGCCGGTGTCTTACTGGCCGGGAAAAAAAAGAAAGGGAAGCGGAGGTTTGAGAGGACATTCATGTAATTAAATATCTTCGGGGAGAGGTGGAAAAATTTATCGACGATTTCTGGTACGTGGCAGTGAACAAACGCCACGGTTCCAAGAAAAGCCGTCGACGTTTTTTGCAGACCTTCTATAGGTTGCAAGGTGCGCGCCAAACAAAAACGGAGGTAAAACGTATTGAGGGCACAGCTACAGGCAGTGAGAAAGTAGCCAAAGCCTTGGCGGACTATTACACTGATCTATTCTCCCTGCGAGTAGTCCCAGATACAGTGCCAGCACAAAATGCTGAATGAAATCTCCAAAATGCTCAATTATCATCACTTCCATAACAGAAGCGGGCTTTGAGCGTACCATGTAGAAGATCCCACAGAAAAAATCTCTAGGGCCGGATCGAATCACTTCTAAGGTGTATGTGACCGTTAGAAAGAAACTGAGTCCCACTATAGCCATCGTTTTCGAAGACGCAAGAAAGCAGAAACGCCTACTAGCCTCCGTGCGCACAAGCCACTTAGCCTTAAATGGACCCTGCAGCACTCTTCGATCAGTGCAAGTAAACCTGCACGACGTTTAGATTACACTCCCAGTAATACCTGAGCCAAATATTACACGTGCACGTGAAGTGGGGAGCGCGCAAATCGCTGTGAAAGACGCGGAAAAATGGACCGCACCTTCTTCTGTTCTCCTCATTATGCACCCCCGGCATGGCCTATACGACGTCATTGGGGCCATGGCTGTCTGATCGGCTGTAACTGGTCAACTTTGCGGCTAAGTTCCCCATTTGCTCCGACGATCCGCTGCCGTCGGGGGTGGGTCCATCCCTATTGTGTGCCTGATCCTGTAGGCCCAGTTTTGCCATTTCTTTTGTGTTTTTAGTGCGCGCGGAGTTTGTGATGAGCTCAATACTACCCTTTCAACCAGACCACTCGACAACAAACGTTTCTTGCTTCAAAGACGCCCTACCAGCCCGAGCGCGCGCGCTTCCGAGCAGGGAGCCATGCCTGCTTTTTTGTTGCACCTAACCGGAAATAGACCCTTCCACGTTCCGGAGAAAAGGGGAAAACTCCCCGGCATGTCACATATCGAAGGCCGCCGGAGGAGACGAAACCTGCCGCCCCCCTCTCCGGGAGAGAGCTCACAGCTTTCGTCCTATTGTCCGCGGTCGAGTTGAGAGGGAACAATTATGCGCGATTTTTCATCCCGCGTAGTTTCAGTGATAGTCACCGGAATTTCATACTTCTTGCCGGAGGAGATTGCTGGGAGAATGACCTTTCAGAAGTGCGAGCTTGGCTTGTTGGTACATGTTCATGGTGGGAAAAGCGCTACAACGACGAGGACAAGCAAGTACACAAGACAAAGCGCTTTTCTTACAAAAGCTAAAGAAATCTGTGATTAGCGCTTTCTCCCGTGTACTTGCTTGTCCTCGTCGTTGTAGCGCTTTTCCCACCATGAACGAAAGACTTTGCCTTAAAATACATTCCCAGTAGGCGACGGTAAGTGTTGCAGTGTTCCTTTAATACCTAAAAGAGCACGCACCAATTCCGTACCCGAAGTTTTTGATTATGGGCTCACCAACCTGGCTCCCATAGATTACAAGATACCCGCTCAAATTCTAGACAGCCGACTGGAGAGTGTACTGAGCAAGTTGAGTGGTCTGCATTCACCATGTGGTTTGAAGAGAAGCTTCGTTACTCGAAACTGCACCACATGAGAGCCGTCTGTAAACAAATAGAATTGCATTGTACCTTTAATTTGGCAGTTGTTCAGATCGACCTAGGAAATACCTTTCAGAAGGTGGGCCAACGATTTCTACGTGATCTTCGAAGCTGCAGTATTGGGGACGCAATATTTGAATGGATCTTAATATGCTATACGGATATCCATACACGCGTTAATTGCCCGGCCATACACATTTTTAGGTATGTGCACCAGTTCCGCCCCATTTCTCTCAGCCTATTAACACTTTACCTTTTAGCTACTGTGCCGTATGACCCATGCATCTAAGGTGATAAATGGCCTCACGATGGAAACGGAGGTGGTGCGTGATCTCGCCCTAATATACACAAACGTATCCTAAGGGGGCGAGGTAATCAAGCTGGCAAACCAGTTCGGTCACTTTGCAGAAGCTGAACCTAAGCTTCTCAATTCGAAGTTAGACTGTTTCCTTGAAGGGGATTTCAAACCCAGCACACTAATCAGAGTGACCTGGGTGGAAGAGTTATCCAGTTACCTGGGTATCAACCTGAACCAAAGTGCCCCTCGCAAGCCGATGAAAACCCAAGCTGTCAGTGGCGAAAACAAAGCGGCAACTGTAGATAAACTGACACATAGTTCTTCGGACCAGGGCTCATTTTCTCAATGCCAAAGTATACCCTGCGGTGTTTAGAGACCTTGCATAGCAAGCATTGGCCCACCCTCCACCAACAAGATGCACCGGTCCAAGGCGGTTTTCTCTGGCATTCTACGTACGTACACATACGGCGTTAAAACTCTTTTGGAGCCTATATAGGGGTGGGTTGTGTATTGTGAACGTGGAGCCCAAACTGACCATCCAACGATTGCAAAACTTTCTGTACCGAATTGATTGGTTCCTCGGGGCAGCCACGCAGAGCTTGTGTGCCAGTCATTTGGCACCGGGGCTTGGCACCAGAGCAACTGTTTGCTTTGGCAGACGCGCCTCCATATATTAAAAAAAAGCCCTTGTCCTGATAAGCAGAACCTTTTTTGGGGTATCTAGTCAAAGCAACATCCCACGAAACGGTACTGGGACCTCGTAGAGGAGGCCCGGCCGCCTCCTTTTTAGTGATAAACCAAACATCTGAAGACGTATAGAAACAAGAAGTCTCCCTCTGCCCTTCAATTGAAAGGGCTTTTTCTACTGCCTCCACTTGTAGTGCTGCCCGCGAAGGCTCGTTTGGAAGATCGGGGTTTCATCCTTTGTGGTTGAGCTGGTTACTTTCTTTGGGAAAACGGCAAACAGATGATCACGTCTACATTGGGTGTTACACCGTGGCCGTCTTCCGCGATGAGCTTCAGGCTGCGTTTACTGAGTAATAGGACCTGTCGTGGTGAGAACTTAGACGCCTGAGTCCACCCACAGTGATCAAGGTTCTTGGAGGCTACGTGTTTGTCTTTGGGCTCCGCTCTGTGGAAGGATAGAAGAGAAGCAGTCCTCTGCGCTTGTGGCCTTAAGTCTACCTGGGGGCACTCAACGGCAACGCAATGGTTGAATGGACCTTAAGCGCGACTCACTGCAAAATGTATGCCATTCCCTCCATCATTTTAAAGAAGTAATGCATTGCTGCCAACGACTGGGACTTGCGGGTTATTATATCATGTCAGCATAATGCTGTCCTCTACCGATAAGGAGTCCTTGACATCAACCAGAGTATAGACAAAAAGGCCATCACGGTACATTCCCGGCAATCTCTGGTAAGTCCTTAAAGGTGTCACTTTTGTACATTGTCTTAGTTCCCTGTTCGATCCCTAATTTGCACATGCCGTCTAATGTATAGGTCTTTTGTAACTTACCGAATACTCACTTGATGGTGGGTGATTGTACATAGTCACAGTAGCCACGCGCACAGTTTTCAAAGCCTCGTGCGCGCAACTTTATCGCGTGTATACGAGCATCTCTCTAAATAAATTTCCCCAACTGCACTATCATCCTCAGTGACTCGCGGACTGCAGTCCTCCGCTTCGCCAAGAACCAAGTACATCCGAGTCTAGTGAGGGTGTACTTTGTAGTGAGAGTGTACGTAAGACCATCATCGATGGGCGTGTGCGTTAACACATACGGAGAGATGCTGAGATGGTTCAGAGAAACCAGAACACAGTACCCAGGTCCCCACTCCAACCTCTTTAGGCAAGAGGCAGTGATCCTCAGACATATACAAGTGCGCGCGACATGGACCCCGGTGTGGGCCAAACACGTCCATCCTGAACTACAACCCAGTGACATGTGTGTGCTATGTGGTGTTATTCGCGCTACTATGGCGCACATGCTACGGACATGCTATGTGACCCCGGAACCCACGGATATGCTTCCTCCTCACCTTGCTCATGCGGTGTGCAAGGAAGACTTTGACTCCCAACGAAGGGCCGTCCAGTTTGCTCTGCAGGCCCTCCAGCGCCAGCAATCGAGGGCGCTGCCTCCCCTTCAGGAGGCTTGATCCCCATGATTAACATCTAGCCGGCCAATAAAGATGTTGTTCTCTCCCTCTCTTACAAAAACCTAAACGCAATATTTAGGAGAGATAATCAAAACACGCGAAAAAGGGACCAAGCGACTGTAAACTAAAACAAATGACAAAGAGAGCTTTTTTTTGTAATGAAGGAAACAAAACCGCCGTACTCTCTTTATATTGCGCAAATATGGCCGTAATAAATTCCACGTGTTATAAAAACGAAAGTGTATTCAGGGAAAAAATGCCGCTGCTTGGGGATTTCTATATAATTGGTTCGAGTAATATATATTTTCGAGCGTATAACGAGACCCTACATTTAACCAGCAATTTCGTGCAACCCACTTCTAGTCCACAAGAAAAAGAAATTAGCCCCTATTACTGACCGCAGTTTTTATAATTCAAAGGCTGGACCAAGGCCTATAAGGCAAGATGGCACATTTCTTGGCTCAATAAAATGCAGAAAGCTCACACTAACGTGTAACACTTGCTGGTAGCCAGGCTCTACGAATACTTCACTACCCTTACAGCGGTTCAAGAGCACGATTGCAGTCGATTTGCTATTCTGAGCGGTGGCCATCTATGCTCGGACGACCTGTCTCAAGTACTCTCCATACGAAGCGGGCTGAAATAAATGACCAACGGCGAAAACATGCCTATATTTGTCAACATGACAAGCACAAAACAAGAAGAGCGGCCATTCCATTGTGAACTACCTCTGCAGTTCTAGCGCCACTATATACCCATGAGAAATCTAAACTTGCTTCATACCTTGTACGACACTTCTCTTCCAGACACGGTGGCAGGCCTTTCCCTATTTATAGTTGCTGAGCGTTCGGATGACCTCTCATCGAGCCGAACTCCATTACGCACTTAGGTAGTAATTACCCTTGATAATTTTCGACGCCGGTGTCACGGGCGCCCTCTGCGCCGGTGGGACTGAACGTAACATATCTGTGGCTCTCCACCACGTCGCGCATAAATACGCGACGTCGTGGACTTGCCAGAAAACCTGTGAGGTGCAGAAATGGTATCCACGGTAGCCAATCCCATCTTTAAACACGTCAGCCCACCCAGCACTAAGAATCCACGTAATCTATAAACAATAATAACGGAACTTCCCGGATACACTTTTGATAAACTTTAGCACTTGCGCTCAGTATCTGGCCCCGGATGAGACGTTTTCAAATAAATGCAAAAAAGGCTCTCACGCTGAGTTGCAAAAGAGTACACGAAACGACTTCGCGCCAATATACTATATATTGAATACATTATCTCAACGGCCGTAGCCATAGCCGTCCAAGTTCCCGCACATTTAAAACAGGGCAGGCTGCACCAAAAAAGTATAAGGCAATATGGCACATTTCGTGACGTAAAAAACTAAATAAATTTTTTATATCAGATGCATTTTCTGCACGCCCAAGGCCACAACCCCTAATGTATCTCCCCCCGCTGGGGTTATCCGTTGAGCCACAGTAGTTACTCTCATTCCAAATATCATGTTCACTTCTGTGCGCGGTGCTTTTAACACAGAATTTTTTAAAGATCTCTGAAACCGTCTAACCTGGAATACATTTCTGTGCTTTTAAAAGTAACTCACAAAACCGCAAGAAATCACTCCCACGGACGCCGCCTGTCACCATTATGTCATAGAATCTTTCGGCCATGCATTAAGCGTAATGAGTCGTTTTTTGTTTCCAATGAAATGTCAATGGGCTAAATCGTTTATTCAAGAAAACATTAACAGGCGTCGCCACCTACTATTCTTGTATGAATGCAGGATAGAATTTTAAAACAGCTAACGCTAAAAGGTACACCCACTTTACTATAAATTAGGCAGAACAAAAGCCAACTGTGGTGGCGAAGTCCCCAGCCCCATTTAAAAAAAAGTCAACTGACACTATCAACATCAACGTATGCAGCCGTGTTCTTATGGTATTCTGCAACGATGGTACTCACTCTCGATCTCTGACCTGCGCTGTTCCTTTGCAGAAAAAATGAAGCTGATTTGCGCGATATTTTTGTGCATGTTGCTATGATGGCAAGCTGCGCGTTATAAGTAGGATAATGGTGTTTGAGTAACTTTTGAGGTTGCAGGCGCCTCACCGCACAACGTGTACTGCCATTAGCTTCCCGAAGAAAATATGTAGCATATAATACACGCCTCTACTCTATCACTAAAAGATTGATATTTTAAATGCCACAAACTCGTATGCCACAAAATAATACAGACAAAGTGCATTCGAACAGAGTATAAAAAGCCTGCGCACGTATGCTCACACGGCCGTATCTATGGCTCCGCGTTTCAACTACAAGTGAGGGCCACTACGGGTCATGGTTTTTAAATTTGCGCAAACAGCAAGCCGAGGAACGTCAATGGCGATAAAGCTGTTATCTGTTCAAGGGGTTTCCTAAACTCTTATTAAGATAGTTAAGTGTATCATGATTTTATTACCAGCTGGTATGTTTTGCCATGCACGCCTAGTAACTTGGAATGCACTAAGAAAACTTTAATAGTACAATTTTGTGATGAAACTAGAAAAATGTATATGGTCCAATCCAACCAAAAGGTCTTCATTTTCCTTTTTAACAAAGAAGTGGGCGGATCCAGGAAGCCGCTGGTGGAGGTGGCGTGACAAGCGACGGCGGCGAATATAGGAGCCGGTTACATACCTTGATAAATATGAAACAAATTGAAAATACACTGCGATAAATCATGTGCATCAGATTGCTTTCTGTCAACCTTAGGGTACACACATAATTAACACAAATAAAGCATAAATAAACAAAATCTTGTAACATACATCAGCATTTAGCAAGTTCAATAATAACCGAAGAACATGCACAGATATACACACTTAAACATAATTAACTTTGTCTCTTTAGAGGCTGATACAATATATTAGTAAGCTTATTGGCCTCCAAGATCATTTATAGCATGTGAAAGTCAAAAATAAAAATAAATAAGAACATCATAAGAATGGTTACGGTAACAGTGCAAATTCACATAAAATAATAGGCTAAGAAGTGTAGGTTGTGTTTTTCTTCTGTAAACTTTTTAATGGTTTATATTAACACCAAATGTGCTAGAGAACTTATTTCATCCTGCAATTTTATAAATTATTCAGCCGCTCTGAAACAGGAAAGTTTGCCTGTCATAGTTTTTCCGCGCTTTGGGCTGATGCCTTATTATGCGCCGGAGTAAATACGGCAGAGTTGATGCAGGATCTGTTTTCAGGGCCAACTTTTCATCGTACAAAAATTGTAGTAGTTTAGGGAATAGGCCTGATCATCTATAAGCATGCTATACTTCAGAAAGAGTGCTTGTGCTTTTAGGTCGCTCATGGAATGTTTGTATTTCATTTAATGCGAAGAATGTTTTTCGCAATTTATTCAGCTTTGTATAGTTGCGGGTACTTGTGTCCGAGACTACCGTACCATAGTTGGGCTTGGAACAAAAATATAGCGTTACAATGTTTCTGTTAATCAGACAAGCGGTCGTGGTCAATCCAACTGGAGGGTTATGTGCATGGTGAAGAAGGAGATCTGGCGTGGGACAGAATTGAGATCAGAACCACCACCACATTCCGGCAAGTGCCGCGCAGCCGGCAAAACAATGTGCGCGCAGCCGGACTAGTTGAAGAGCGGACCTTGCGGAAACGGGTCTTCCAGTAAATGTGAGGTTTCAGGGGACGCAGCGTCTTTCAGGGAAACCTCGGCCGGGTCCAAGGAACCCGGTGTCGCATTCGGAACCAAACGTGGGGCCGGGCAGGGGTCGTGTGAAGGGCATTTTGGTCTTCGTTGTGTTGCTATTCCGCGGGGGGTGTTTTGCGTGGGGAATTTATTTGGCATTCTTGAGTGGCTCTCGCGATTTTTCGGTAGCCGTTGACGTATTTTGAGGCGCACGTTTATGGGTTGTGTTGTGTATAATCAGTTTTTCTGCCTGCCTTCCCTGCGCGGCAAGCGAGAGTGTTTCCTGCCAGGGACCTGCATGGCCGTGGAGCCGCTACTTGTCGGAGCCCTTTGGGTGCTCTGTGCGAGGCCACAGGAAATGTGGAGGCCACTTGCCTCGTGGGCATGCTCCGCCCGATCATGGACCACTGCGAGGAAGCTCACGAACCAGCTGGCAGATGTTGGGCTAGGACGCGGTGGGTAGCAGCACGTGCCATCGGTGCTGCCGAGCCTTGCCGGTCCACGGTTCACAGGCTACGATGACCACAAGACGGGGGCGGACTTCATGTGCCACCTCACCGTATGCAAGGTGGCGTCGGGTGCCACGGACGAGTTTGTCCTGGCCCCAATCCTGCTGTTTGCTTTTGAGGGGACCTTCGGTCGCTGGTGGCGTCTGTAGTAAGTTCGGGTTCTTGGCCGACTACGAGGCGCGCTTTCGCGAGGCGTTCTTGCCCTCAACCACGACCTCCGCACCCGCCGCTACTTGTAGACATATACGCAGCCCCTCGCAAAGGCTTGCTCGAATACATTCGCGCTATTCAGGAGCTAACCCGGGTGCGTATGACATAGAAATGGTGATTCGTGTCTTACGACGATGCCACATGTGCCGCCAACCTTACCTAAGAGGTCCTGAGTACTCGATGATGACCCCGCATGGGGCACCTTGATCAATCTTGGTGACGGTGTTGGCGACACTGCGGACCCCGGTCCCCCACACTCACGCTGTAACCGACCGTGGTAATGAGTTTGAAGTTAAAGGGTATAAACCTGAAATGGTGGCCATCAGAGCACAGGTCAAGCTCCGGCGGATGGGCTCCCTGTCGGTTTACCAGGACGGAACTCCGGGACCTCTTCAGCTATCAGGGTTAGGCTGACGAAGTAAGTACCCCCGTTCCCTACTTTTTTCATGCCGTGTGTTTTTTTCAAAATTCCCCAAACCCCGTGATCGGCCCCCGAAAAATGGCCGCACCGAAGAGAATTTTCCACCTCTACCTACCATAGAATTCTCCAGACCTGACAATTTTCCCAATTTTTTTATCATAGAATCCGCAGAAAAATCTGAACCTCTTACATCTAAGTCAGTCTTCCTCATTGCTAAGTTCCTTGAAAACATTCTGGGCAAGAACTACAAAGCAACAAACTAACCAGTCGTGAAAGCCTTGTTGAAATACAGAATCAACAACAGTCTAAAATTCTCCTCGAACAGAGCATGATCGGTGACTTGCAAATTAAGGTCACTCCTCACCGCATTCTAAACACATGCCAAGGTGTAATTTGTCAATTTGACCTAAAGGACGAAAAAGTCTCCGAGTTTCTGGAGGGCCCGCGTGAGCAAAGCGTTACTGCAGTAAGACGAATCACCATCTGTAGAGACAACCATGAAATAAAAACAAAGCTTGTAGTCCTCACTTTCGACCGTTGCAACCTCCCTAAGTATGTAAAGGCCGGCTTAATCCGCTTTAAAGTCCGTCCCTTTGTTCCAAATCCGCGTTGGTGCTAGATGTACCAGCGGTATTGGCACGGCACTTTACAGTGTCGGGGGAAACTGACATGTGCCAAATGATCTGATCACGACCACACTACAGACAATTGTAAAGCCAGTAGCATGAAATGCCAAATTGTGAAGGACCCCATGCAGCGTACTCCCGTACCTGTGACAGGTCAAAACTCAAGAAACGCATGAATTATTTGAAGGTAACGGAAAACATTTCTTACCCGGAAGCACGCAAAAGTTTTGCCTGCTTTGCTTCTTCAACGTACGCCGACGCAGCTCGCCGGCGGGCAGAGCGGCGTCTGGTCTCGGTGGCGACCCAATTCAGTCAGCCTGATCTGGTCCCACCCCCGCCCCCCACTGGGTTGTCTCCAACAGCCCAACCCGGCACCACACTGCTTGTTCAGTCACCAGCCGCTGTGATAGCTACTGAGTCAGTTGGGGGGGCTGCTGCATCCACAATTTCTTCTCCACCTGTCCAAACCGCAAGTGAGGGTAAAGAGCTGGAGATGGAGGATCCCGCAGCAGCTCCCGCTCCTGGCGCACCGCCTGTGCCACTTCTGGCAGTGCCGATACCATCGGTGGCGGCGGTTGCAGAAAACAGCAACCACAAGGGTGCCAGGTCCAAGAAGCCCAATCCTTTGGCACTCCGAGGATGTCCGACGAAGACATGGACGTTGGACCCCACTTGTCTGCAGTGCAGCGGAAGGAACGGGTACCATCGTCCAAACCATCCGGTAAAACCAAAAAACCAAGATTCACAGCCACGAAAGACAATACGTAAACACTCATTCTCACACATTTCCAGTTGCTTTTGAAAATATGGGAAAGGGAAAATATTATAGAATGGAACTGTAGAGGCCTCATAAAAATTTGATGTTATATATCATATACTGCACACCAAGCAGCCAAGTATTATGTTCTTCCAGGAAACTCATCTGAGCAGCAAAAAGACAAACTTCCAGAATAATTATATGGTATTTAGAAAAGACAGAGATGGATGCAGACACTCCGCTGGAGGTGTGGCTTTTGTCGCTGGAAAATGCATTGCATGTTAACCATCTCCTTAAACACTGTCCTTCAAGCTGTTGCTATTCGTTCAATAGGATTTAATAGATTAAAAACAGTGTGCTCCCTTTACATACCACTTGACTTCCAGCTCTCAAGCTCGGATTTCGAGGGGCCGGAAGATCAGTTGCCTGAACCTTACATCTTGATAGGCGACCTGAATGCACATAATACTCTTTTGGGCTCTTCCCGCCCCGATGCCCGAGGTCGCCTCATCGAGAAATTCTTAACATCGTTGAAAGCATGCCTTTTCAACAAGAAACAGCCAACATATTACAATATACGACACAACACTTACACCTTGACCTGACTATAGAATCGGCAGTACCTCTTCCGTCTTTTGAATGGGATGTGGACACGAATCCATACGGTAGTGACCACTTCCCTACTTTATTAACGTACATAGGCAAAGGCCCTACCAGTTCACCCTCCCATATTAGCTTCAATGAAGCAAGAGAAAGCTGGAATACATTTCCAGAAATATCGAAATTACACTGCACATCAACAACACCTACACGTATATGAAGCCACCCAACTCCTTACGGCGCACATCCTCGAAGCCGCTCAAAAGTCCATTCCCCACGTCACTGGTGCCCCGCGCAACCAACTGAGGCAGTGGTGGAATGAGGCCTGTAGGCGGACGCAAGAGGCCCAGAACAAGGCGTGGAATATCCTTCGTGTGGTACCCCACGTCGGGTAACCTTGTTATGTTCAAACGGGCAAAGGCGGTTGGAAAACGTGTGCGCCGTGAAGCAAAAGCAAGAAAAACAACCTTTCTGTCAACAAACAAGCTGACTGTGCAGACAGGAATGAATTTAAGCCTAATCCAGGCAAGACTACCTGTGTTGTATTTTCAAAGAGGCGCGGAATCCATGCTGATCGTGATATTAGGCTTAAAGGTGTCGCAATCCCTCCCAAAAAGGAACGCAAATTTCTAGGCGTGATGCTAAAGGAAAAACTGACATTTATTCCCCAGATAAAGCGCCTGAAACAGAACAGCCTCAAAACCATGAATATTCAGAAGGTCGTTTCGCATTGTTCCTACGAAGCGGACAAACAAATACTCCTCCACGTTTTTACCACCCTTATTGACTCCTGGTTGGTCTACGGGAGTGCCGTCTATGGGTCCGCCTGTAAAACTGCTCAGAAAATGTTGGATCCAGTGCTGCACTTCAGTCTCGGTCTTACATAAGAAGCGTTCCGGACGAGTCCCATTGAAATCCGGTATGCAGAGTGTGACCAGCGTTCTGATACTTGATTGCTGTATGCTAACAAGACCACTTCTATAAAAACCACCCATGTAGTCTTATTATAAGCAACACCTCATCCGATTCGCTGTTCGCAGCACGGCCATGGATAGCCGCTCCTATCTTTATCCGAAGGAGAGCCCTCGCTGAGGAAGTAGGGATTTCATTTGAGGAGAGCATGAAGTCTTCTGATGATGATGATGGTTGGTGTTTTATGGCGCAAGGCCAACGAGGGCAAAGAGCGCCAGAAAAGAAGTTATATAATGAAGCGAGGTGATTACCACAAAAAGGTAGGTATAAAAACATGTAAATCGGACATAGTAAAATCAATTAAAGGTAATGGTGATGGCTGGTGTATAGGGCCAGATTTGATTATGCGTGATATGAGATAAGGTTTAAAAACTTAACATCTGACAAATAATCAAACACACGTATCATAGAAACACTGCCATCGTCACCTAGAAACTGCGATGGATGCAGTAGGATATGTTGTCTGTAGAGTTCTCTGAAGTGTTTGTGTTGTGTTGTGTGAAGTGCCTTGCATGTCATTAGTATGTGGACTACGGATAGGCCCTCCCCGCACCTGCTACACAGAGGTCTAGGAGATCCCGTGAGCAGGTGGGAATGTGTTGCATGCGTGTGGCCTATCCGTATTCGAGCCTGCGTAACTTCGTTGTGTCTGTTGTGAGTATCAGTGGTGTATGCTCCCAAGAGTGGCTTTATAATGTGTAGTTTGTTCTCAGTCTGTTGATTCCAGTGTGCTTGCAATGTTGTGCGAAGGTGTTGTCTGATGTGTGATTTGAGGTCGGTGTAGGGTATTGTTGTTATGACAACGGTAGTTGTAAGGGCAGCAGCGGCCGCCATTCGGTCTGCGGTCTCATTACCTGGAATTCCAGAGTGCCCTGGCACCCAGCACACGGCCACCTAAAGGTTTAACGCATGCACAGACATAAGAGTAGTAATGACAGCATTGACCACATGGTTTTTAGACTTCTGTGAGGATAACGTACGCACAAAACTTAAAGAATCAGTATAAATTACACATTTCGGAATTGGACTTAAAACAATATGTTGAACTACAAGAAGTATGCCTTAGGCCTCTGCCGTAAAGATACTTGTATTTCTATTCATAGCTCTACAGACATTAAAGGTGTCACCATGCGCAGCACAGCAAACTGTTGTGGCAGTTTTTGAAGCATCCGTGTAAAATTCGGGCACACTTATATTTGTGCTGCAGGGACAAGAAATGTTGCACGATCGCGCTTCTAGGCACTCTGTTTTTCTCAACACTTATAAAAGATACATCACATGATATCGGGCGAATATGCCACGGTACTAGAAGTTCAGTAGCGGCGGTTTTGATGGTGTCTGAGAACATGACATCAAGTTGCGACGCTTCTTCTCTTACTCTAAAAAAAGCGAAGGAAGCAGAGACTGATGGACGATTAGTAAGAAGTTGAGATATGGATGTATAATAAAAAACTGATGTAAAGAATGTTGAGGCATTGATGAGATTTTAAAAGCATAAAGCAGGTCTGTGTATGTACGCTGACGTTCTAAGTTCCATTTGTTGCACTCTACATACAGACTTTCGACTGGACTAGTCCGAAAGGCACCACAAGACAAACGGAGCCCTAGATGAAGCACAGGGTCCAGCATTCTGAGGGATGTTTTAGTGGCTGACCCACAGACAACGCTACCATAGTCCAGTCGTGAGCCTATCAAGCTGGTAAAAACACGTAAAAGAAGTTGTTTGTCAGCACCAAAAGAAATGTGCGACAGAACCTTCAGGATAGTCATTGTTTTTAAGCATTTATGTTATAGTTGTTTTATGTGTGGGAGAAATGTGAGCTTTTCGTCAAAGATTATACCTAAAAACTCGTGTTCTTTCTTGACAGGAATCGAGACGCCATTGATATGAATGTCTGGATCCGGCCGGATGCCAAGCCTCTTGGAAAACAAGACACAAGTGCACTTCCCGGGATTAAATTTAAAACCATTGCTGTCTGCCCAACCAGCTAGCTTGTTAACACCAAGCTGGACTTGGAGCTCGCAGACAGACAGGTTACAAGACTTAAAGGATAATTGTACGTCGTCTACATAGAGTGAGCAGGAAATCGACGGTGGCAATGCCTTCCTGAGGAAATTCATTTTCACAATAAAAAGGGTGCAACTTAAAACTCCACCCTGTGGCACTCCATTTTCCTGCACATGCACCATAGAGAGTGCAGTTCCAAGTCGCACGCGAAACGTCCTTTCGGACATGTAACTGGAAAGCATGTTCATCATGTTACCCGTTATGCCAAAGGACTTTTATATACGCCTCTAATGCAACGTGTTGATGTTGATCGTTGGTAGATCGCCCCGCCCTGAAGCCTGCCTGGCAACTCTCGAGAAGACCGTTGTACTTGTGATGGACTCGGTTGGCCTTGTGGGTGTACGACGCGTAAGAACGGCACTCGAGAGGGAAGAGAAAAGAAAGTATATTAACAGCGCCAACAGAAAAACGAGACAGCTGACAAGCGGTACAATTGCGAAGCACAACAGCAACAAGACACTAGTCCGATACCCCTAACCAGCGTTCAATAGAGGGGGGAAAAAAATGTTCTCACAGCCGCCTCGACGGTGGATGTTCGGCGACGTCGATGGCGGGTCGTCGCCGGTCCGAGACACGGTCGAGCGCTGGCCGTCTGTCGCCAGCTCTGCCCGAGCGAGATGGAAGAAGATGCACCACGTCCTACGTGGCGGCTTCAGCGCTGGTTCCGCCCTGGGCCGTGATCCCGAGCCTCGGCCAGTCGCACGATCACGCCCCGGTCGTCTGCTGGTCCCACACGGTTTGGCGGGCCCCGACTCACACGCCTCGAACTACTCGACCGGGATCACAGGAACTGCGGGTCCGCCCCCGGTCCTTGCCCGCTCGTCAGCTCCGAGTCTCCGCTGCTGCCGGAACCGCGTTCCACCTCCAGCCCTCTTCTTTCTCCTTCCCGTCTTCATGCGCCAGCGCGTGGTCTACTTTTTCCAACAATGATGGCCAATCCTCACAATCACCCCCCACTTCAAGAGGTTGTTGCGCTCAAACAACCTGCTCAGGCGGTTCGGAGGTTGTCCGTGGGCCTTGATGCGGAGCGTTCAATGTCTTTGACAGCGCGCACACACACAAGCGCGAGGATAGTTCAAATTAACGGGTATAAAAAACACACACACCCGTTGATAAAGCGAAGCCAGAGATAAATTTAAAGCAAAAATCACACATCACTGCGACCACAGCAAAAAAATGCACTATGGTAGTGTTGCGGAAAAACAAAGTCAAGGGCAGTACACGCCACTAGAATGTAAACCAACGTTGAGCAGACAGTATCATGCGATGACTGGCGCCCGCTGGCATATCCAACGAGATGGGCAATTCTTTTCCGCCACTGCAGGAGTACCCTGCCGATCAGTGCGGTAAAAGGGCCAGTTCGAAGGATAAAAGCTTCGCCGGTTCACGACATACGTTCGGTGAAAAGAATGTCCATACGGCTGTTGCCATCCCGCATCCTCTGTTTGGAGTGCTATAGAAGCTTGTCGGCGTGTTTGTTCAGCTGCAATCCGGGGTTCATACTTCTTCAACATGTTTATGTGGAACAAGCTGGTTCGCGTTCCCAAGTCGATGACGTAGTCGACAGCATTTTTTCTTTCAAGCACAGTGAAGGGCCCCTTCCATGTCAGGATGAGCTTGTTCGTGTCGGACGGGAGAAGAAGCAATACTTGGTCTCCAGGGCTGAGTTGGCGCCTTTTCGCCCTTCTGTCGTAGTAGCGTTTCTGCACTACCTTGGCTTTGCTAAGCTGTTCGTGTGCAATGCGACAGGTGTCTTCCAGGCGCCTTCTCAGATCGACAACATAACCGTACGATGTCTTCGTGTCCTGGTCGATTCCTTCTCCTGTCCATAACTCCTTCAAGATGGCCATAGGACCCCTGACGTAGCGGCCATAGATCAGGTCGAAGGGCGAGAAACCCAGGCTGGCTTGAGGCACTTCGCGGTAAGCGAATAGTAGCGGCGCCAGGTACCTATCCCAGTTTTTAGGGCTCTCCTGGCACATGCGGCGAACCATTTGCTTCAGCGTGCCGTTGAACCGCTCGACAAGCCCGTTGGCCATGGGATGATATGGTGTCGTGGGCAACTGTGCAAACGTGAGGAGCCTGCTCAGCTCCTTCATCAGGCCTGATGTAAATGACTTTCCTCGGTCGCTAACAATTTCTCGTGGAAAACCAACGCGGGAAAACATTTCCATCAACCCTTCGGCGACCTTCTCCGTCTCAATACTCGGTAGGGCAACTGCGTCTGGATAACGTGTTGCAAAGTCTACCATTGTGAGGACGTACCGATTCCCCTTCAGGGAGGTTGGGGAGAGAGGACCGATAATATCGATCGCCACTCGCTGAAACGGGGTCTCGATGACTGGCATACTTCCAAGAGGTACGCGCCCCACCAGATGTTTCGGTACCGTTCTCTGGCACACATCACACGATCTTACAAAGCGCGTGGTATCGGATCGCACGCCTGGACAATAAAACTCCTCCAGCACCCTATCCGTTGTCCTTTTGATGCCTTGGTGGCCGGAGAGAACCCCTTCATGGGCCATTTTTAGAACAAAGTCCCGGAGACCGCTAGGAACGACTAGTTGTTCCATCTCCTTCTTCGATGGGAGCCGACATCGGCGGAAAAGAATTCCGTGCACGAGGACGAAGACCGTTTCTGCGGTCTTCACGGTAATTTTCCTGCCAACCGAGTCGAAGCAGGACTGAAGCGTGCGGTCTTCTTTCTGCATCGAAGCGAGCTCGGTTGGGCTTATGCTGAGTGGGCTGATGGAAGCCACAGGTAGCTGGTCCACGCGTTTCGCCGCACTTGCGCATTCCTCCTCCTGCTCCTTGACGGATGGTGGTTGCGCAAATTGGCTTGGCCTACGTGAACTGTCGTTGACCTTGCTGGACTTAGACTTCCGCTTGGAAGAGGGATGTCCTTTCGGAGAGATGGAAGTGTGTTGCTGACCCTTCCAGTTGACGTCCGGCGCTGCAGCATCACGAACGCCAGCGACATTTCCCAAAATCACCTCGTAAAGAGGGTTGTCCATGCAGGTCGCTGTCACGTGGCCTGTGAAGAATGGGCAGTCAACATACACTTCGGCTTCAGGTAGGCACAGAGCAGTGCGGTCAAGAAGGTGCACAGTGCTCATTCCTCCTGTGAGCTTCGAATCGGGAACCAAAGAACGGTTCACGATTACAGTGTTACAGCCGGAGTCGCGTAACACGGTTACTCGCCTTCCTTCCAGCAAACCGTTAGCGGTAGGCATTCGGTCCTTGGAAGCCTGGGAGGTTTTGCGGCTGAGGGCCAAGTTCTTTTGTTCATAAAGGGTTGACATCTTGTCCTCATTACCATCGCGACACTCCGTTGGACGGCTCAGCGAACATGACGCTTTGTTGGCAGAGTCTACGTTTGGGCATGTTTCCGCTTTGTGACCGGTTTTGCGGCACTTAAAACAGGAAACAGTCTTTTGGCCAGTGGAAGCCCTGGTCTTCGACCAACGGTCGGCTGGCTTGTGCCCTCGCTTGTTACAAAGGAAGCAGTGAGGCTTTCTTTCGACATCCTCGAGGTCAAACATTCTTGGAGGCACTGGCGGCTTGCCAGACTCTTTCTCCTCTCGGCGTTTCCCTAGGTTTGTAAGACCTTGGGCCTCGAGGTAGTTGTCAGCATTCTCGGCTAACTGGTCTAACGTTTGACAGCCCCTTTCCTTCAAGAAAATGGGCAGCTTATCATGACACTTGCTTAGAAACTGCTCCGAGACTATTTTGTCACAGAGAGCTTCGTAGGTTCTGGTGGTCTTAGCCAGTTCCTGCCAGTTATCAAAATAGCCTAACAAGCGACCAGCGAATTGGCGGCCTGTCTCAGAGTTCTCTGGTTTGGCTCCACGAAACTTTGTGCGGTACCCCTCTTCAGTGTAGCTAAATCGCTGAAGCAGGGTCTGCTTCAGCTTAGCATAATTCAGCGCATCATCTGCAGCCATGCGTCCGACGACACTCAAAGCTTCACCAGTGAGGCACAGGTTCAATGAAAACGCCGACTTGTCCTGCGGCCAGTTCTGGCTCGTTGCCACGCGTTCGAAACGCCGGATGTAAGCGTCAAGTTCATCGCGCTCTTCATTGAACGTCGGGATCAGCTTGTGGGGGCTGTCGTACCCATGGGCGACGCTTGTAGCTGCAGACGTGCCTGACTCCGCGCTAGCGTTGGGCTGCTGCTGTCGTATTTGTAACTGGAGTTGAAGGACCGACCGCTCCGTTTCTAAGCGAGCTGCCGCTTCGCGATTCGCTTCCCGTTCCGCTGCGCGTTCTTCCCTGAGTCTGGCACGCTCTCTGTCAACGAATTCTTTCAACTCAGTACCGGAGAGGCCAAATTTCTCCCCTAGGCTCACCAACTTCTCGAGCTCCATTTTTGTCCGTCACACACACCGTAACAAGGCAAGGCTCTTTAAGTTGGAATTAAGAGCAAAGTCCTGTCGCGGACGCCAGATTGTGATGGACTCGGTTGGCCTTGTGGGTGTACGACGCGTAAGAACGGTACTCGAGAGGGAAGAGAAAAGAAAGTATATTAACAGCGCCAACAGAAAAACGAGACAGCTGACAAGCGGTACAATTGCGAAGCACAACAGCAACAAGACACTAGTCCGATACCCCTAACCAGCGTTCAATAGAGGGGGGAAAAAAATGTTCTCACAGCCGCCTCGACGGTGGATGTTCGGCGACGTCGATGGCGGGTCGTCGCCGGTCCGAGACACGGTCGACCGCTGGCCGTCTGCCGCCAGCTCTGCCCGAGCGAGACGGAAGAAGATGCACCACGTCCTACGTGGCGGCTGCAGCGCTGGTTCCGCCCTGGGCCGTGATCCCGAGCCTCGGCCAGTCGCACGATCACGCCCCGGTCGTCTGCTGGTCCCACACGGTTTGGCGGTCCCCGACTCACACGCCTCGAACTACTCGACCGGGATCACAGGAACTGCGGGTCCGCCACCGGTCCTTGCCCGCTCGTCAGCTCCGAGTCTCCGCTGCTGCCGGAACCGCGTTCCACCTCCAGCCCTCTTCTTTCTCCTTCCCGTCTTCGTGCGCCAGCGCGTGGCCTACTTTTTCCAACAATGATGGCCAATCCTCACAGTACTTAAAGAAGTACACGAGTCTCCTGTTTATCATCTTCTCGAAGAGCTTACACAGGCAGCTTGTCAGGGCAATGGGACGATAACTGGCAGGAGAGGAAGGGTCCTTCCCTTCCTTTAGGACAGCTACTAGTATGGCCTCCCTCCAAGAGCGTGGAATGTGCCCCGAAAGCCATATTTTGTTGTATAGGTGTAGGAGTGTTTCAAGGGTGTCTGGGTGTAAGAATTGTATCATTGTGTAAGTAATCTTAGCTGCACCTGGAGCTGAAGGTTTACATGTGGTCAAAGCAGCCTTCAGCTCATAAATTGAAAAAGGAGAATTGTAAGAAGTGTGCGACTCATTGCTATCACGCAGTGACTTCTTCTCTGCAGATGTTTTGTGTTTCATGAAAGTGTTTGTGTAGTGTGCTGAACTGGACACGTCTTCGAAGTGTTGTGCAAGCGTGTTAGCCTGGTCTTCTAGTGTGTCCCCTGTTGTACTAACCAGGGGCAGGCTGTGTGTCTGTTGTCCTTTTAGTTTGCGTATTCGTGTCCAGACTTTGTGAGTGTCGGTGTATGAGTTGATGGAAGTGAGGAAGGCGCGCCAACTCTCCCTTTTCGCCTCACGACGCACACGCTTCCCAAGAGCTTTTGCCCGTTTAAAAGAAATTAGATTATCTGACGTCGGGTACCGGCGAAGGACACCCCACGCCTTGTTCTGGGCCTCTCGCGCCCGCCTACAGTCCTCGTTCCACCAGGGCCTCCTTGGGTGGCGGGACGCAGTGCAGGCCTGGGAAATGGACTTTTCGGCAGCGTCGAGTATGTGCGCCATGACGAGTTGGGCTGCTTCCTCAATGTGTAGGTGTTTTATGTTCGTGTGGTGTAGTTTAAATGTTTCTGTGAATGTACTCCAGTTTGCTTTTGATTCATTAAACCTGTTATGGGAAGATGGACTGCATGGGCCTTTAACTATGTTTGTTAGGAAAGTGGGGAAGTGGTCACTACCATATGGGTTCGTGCCCGCGCCCCACTCAAGACATGGAAACAGAAATGCAGAACCAATACCCAAGTGGAGATGTGAGTACGTATTATGTCCTAAGTTATGGTGTGTAGGCTGTTTTGTGTTGAAAAGGCATGCTCCTGAAGATGTAAGAAATTTCTCTATCAGGTGACCTCGGGCATCCGTTCTGGAGGAGCCCCAAAGAGAGTTGTGCGCATTAAGGTCGCCTGTTAGGATGTATGGTTCGGGCAGCTGGTCGACCAGTGCCTCGAAGTCAGAGCTCGAAAGTGCGTGATCAGGAGGAATATATATGGAGCACACTGTGATCAATCTATTGAATAATATTGTGCGAATTGCTACAGCCTCAAGGACAGTGTTCAAAGTGACAGGGTGGCATGCTAAAGATTTCCGGGCGATTATGACCACACCCCCAGAAGAGTGTGTGCAGCCAACCGTGTCCTTTCTGAATAGCATGTACCTACTTAAGAAATTTGTCTGTTTCGAATTGAGGTGTGTCTCTTGGAGACACATGAGACTTGGCTGATTGGCATGCAGGATATCATACACATCATCGAGATTTTTAAAGAGGCCTCTGCAGTTCCATTGAATGATGTTTTCTGTTTTCATTATTTACGTTTAAGAATGAATGGAGTGTGTGTGTGTGTTCATGTGCCGTCTTTCGGGGCTGTTACTCTGGGATTAGACTTTTTAGGCCTGTCTGTAGGCTTGGAATTCGGTGGCCGCTCCTTGCGCTGCGTTGCAGGCAGGAACGGCCCGACATCCATCTCGTCGTCGGATGTCCGAGGGGTGCCCTACGGACCGGGCCGCCCGGACTTGGCCCCCCCCCCCTCGGGAGCCCTTCGTTTGAGCCGCCACCGCCGAGGGCGTATGGGGCACCAGAGGTGGCACAGGCGGTGCGGTGGCGGTGGGTGCCGGTGCGGGGCCCGTGGTGTCCATCACCTCGGTACCCTCCAACGCACTGGAGGACGGGGAGACAGAGGCGGGAGCGGCACCGGTCCAGACAGAAGTGGTTTGAACCACAACCGCTGCTGCCTCAGCCAGCGGCGTGGTGCCGGGTTGGGCTGCGTGAGGCAACCCAGCGGGGGCGGAGGCGGGACCAGGTCAGACTCGCTGAACTGGGTCCCTGTGGACACCAGACGCCGCTCCGCCCCCCGGCGAGCTGCGTCGGCGTACCTCCCCAAAGGGAAAGAGGCGAACCTCTTTCTCGCCTCTGGAAAGGTGATGTTCTCAGTTACCTTAATGTGTATAATCTTTTTTTCGAGTTGGAATTTTTCGCACTTGCGTGAGTATGCCGCATGCGGCCCCCCGCAGTTTAAACAAGTGAGAGTTTCAGATGGGCAGTTCTCGCTCGGGTGATCGTGCGCCGCTCATTTTGCACACGTCGTTCGGCCACGTCAAGAGTTCGTACCGTGCCCGAACCGCTGGCACTTAAAACAGCGCTGCGGGTTCGGGATGTAGGGACGTATCGAGAACCGGATAAAACCTGCATTTATGTGTTGTGGGAGAACTGCGCGGTCAAAGGTGAAGATAATGTGCTTGGTGGGAATCTCCCTGTCATCTCTGCGGATAGTGATGCGTCTCACGACAGTGACGCCCTGATCCTTCAAGCCGGCAAGGAGATCCGCATCCATTTCGTTCAGGAGGTCTGTCTCGGATATCACACCCTGCGAGCTGTTGAGGCTCCGATGGGGTGTGACTTTGATGTCGAGATCAGCCAGTCTAGTCTGAGCTAGAAGCTTTGCAGACTGCAGCAGGGTTTGTAGTTGGGCAAGTTGGTACATACCTTTAACAAAACAGCGCGAAGCACGGGACAAAGGGACAGCGGGACAGCGCTTGTTTTGTCTTCATCTTCCCTTTGTCCCGTGCTTCGCGCTGTTTTGTTAAAGTTAAACTTTGCAGACTGATGCTTGTCATTTATTTCAATTAGGAGTTCACCACACCTTTGTTTTTTGCACTTGTACGATTTTCCTACTATGGCTTCAAGATACTTGGCGATCAAGAAGACTGACTGAGATGCAAGAGGGTGGGTTGGGTTGAGGGATTCCATGACAAGAAATCGAGAAAAATGATCCGGTTCAGGGAAGGTTATCGACGGCAATGGAGGAAAGGATACTTCGGTGCGGCCCCTTTTCAGGGACCGATCACGGTTGGGGGGGGGTTTAGACAATACCATAAAGCATAGTATAAAAGCAGGGAGAGGGGGGTACTTTCTCCTTTGACCTTACCCTGGTATTGAAAGAGCTCCCGGAGCTCCCTGCCTGGTAGACAGGCAGGGAGCCCATCGGCCGGAGCTTGACCAAGGCTCCGACGGCCACCGTTCGAGGTTTCCACCCGTCACCTTAAAAACACATCACCACGGTAGGTCACAGCTTATGTTGGGGGGCTAGGGGTCAGTGGTATCGCCAGTACCGTCACCAAGATTACTCAAGGTGCCCCGTGCGGGGGTATGAAGTCTTCTATTGCTGACCTATTTCGCCTTGGGAGAGGTCAGCAATTTTGTGTGATATTTATTTTAAACATATCAACAAACAAAATGCGCCTAGAGAACTTATACTACAGCACTTTCTTCAGTTACAACACAATACCCCCACACCACTTTCTACACCTATGCTTCGAAGTCTTCTTCAGCCGTCGCATGCGCTGCACACGGCCCGAACTTTACCAGCACGATGACGTTAAACCGAAATAGCAGCTTTTTACGGCAGAAGCACATGATATCTTATTAGCAGTACACCACATTACACAAACTAGAACAGAACACTCCATTATCTATATAGACTTTCTAAGTGTGGTAACAGCCTTACATTGCTTCAGACCTACGGAAAATATTGTCCTTCAGCATCTAATCAAAGCTTTAACCTTTCCTCATCAATCAAAACTGAAAATAATTGTTGCTGGGTTCCACGTCACAGTGGCATTCTGGAGAACGAACTTGCTGACCAGTATGCCACTGTGGCTGCTCTCCGTAGTAGCATAGATGTACCATGTGTTCCCTACCTCGACCTGAAGCCACTGGTACGGACAGCCTTGCGCAAATCTTGGCAGGAAACATGGGACACACAAACAGAGAACCAACTCTACAATATAAAGCCACACTTAGGTAGATAGGTAACTGGCAAACAAGGCAGACACACAGAAGTAGCCTTAGCCAGGCTACGGATAGGCCATACTTATGCAAACACATTCACACTAGCGCACTGGGTCTCCGAGACCCGTGTGCAGCAGGTGTGGAGAAGGCATATCCGCAGTTCAAGTACTAATCACATGCAAGGCACTCCACCCCACATGACGCAAACACTTTCCAGAAATCTACAGACAACAAATCCCACTCCACCGATCGCACTTCCTGGGCGTTGAACCAATGTTTGCGGTCAAACGTGTTTTTAACTATGTATCAGAAGTTCAATTTCTGAAACTCATATCATATAATGCAGAACCACAACCTGGCCCTCTACACCAGCCATCGTTATGGTATTTATTTGTTTTTACCTCTGTTGCTATTCAATTTTAGTATTCACTTTTAATCTGTTGTAGCTAAACATCTGTTTTTGGTGCTCGTTGCCCCAGCTGGCCTGGCGCCATTAAAATGCAACCATCATCATCATTACTCAATGACGACCATCGATGATTAAGATTGATAAACATCGTTCTTGACGATGCATGTTTTAAGTACTCGATCACCGATATGGATGACGTCGTCCCCTTTTCGCGTACCTTTAAAGAGCATATCGTACATCTTAGTGATGTGCTTGATCACATATAGCGCACCGGTCTCCCCATCCATCGCAAAAAGATTCAGCTCGCGACAATCAAAAGTGACTTGCTCAGCTTTGTCTTGTAGATCGAAGAGTTTTATCCTAATGGTGCAAAATGGAAAGCAATCACAGAATATGCGAGACCGCGCGACGTCAAAAGGTTGCAGCGCTTCTTGGGCATTATATACGTTTACCGTAGCTGCATCCCTCTTTGCGCAAAGCGTTCATGTCCGCTGAACCAGCTTCTACGAAAGCCGTGAAATGGCAATGGGAGGTGGCTGAACCGGAAGCTTTTGAAGCTCTGTCTCTCACAATCGCAGAAACAGTGGCGTTTAAAATACAGGACCTTATCAAGCCCTTTGTCTTGCATACCGATACTAGGAACTATGGGCTGATGCAGGGGTTTCATGGCGTTCTCCGACCGGTCTTATTTGCTAGCCACACACTCACTCCGGCTGAGCGCAAATACACGGTCACAGAACACAATACTCGAGCATTCGTTATTTTCACTGAAGAAATCTTACGTGAATCTAAACGGCGGCTTTCACACAACTCACACACACTACCCGGCATAAACGTGGGTGCAGCATTTGCGGAACCCAGCAGGCTATTTGGCGCACTGGGTGCTTGTGGTTCAGCGGTACGATTTTACCATCTAGCACAGGAAGTCCCTCAGCGCGCAATCACGCACGCTGCTGCGGTTATGTTCGGACGCAGGACTGGTGGCACTGCTTGTTGGTGCGGATACTGATGCATGCCGGGGTACGCTGGTGAGCATTTCAGACCTGCTTCCGGCGCCACGTGCTGACGAACTGTGCTGTAAGATCATTGAGCACCCCGGGGCACAGGGCGCTGCTCGCACCAGCGACAACGGTGAGTTTGGTTCATATGTCTGGGCGGAGAACGGTCTCCTGCTGCGGTATCTTCCGCAAGAAAATCCAGAGGCTACTTCCCCATTGTGCACAGTTTTACTGCGTAGGCTTCGAAGAGCTTTCTTCCGTTACCTTCACGATTCAGCTCTGGATAGACACCGCTCTGGCGGCAAAACTCATGAGAAGTTAAGACGGACTGTCACATGGCCAGGCCTGAGACATGATGTGCTGAGTTATGCCAAGAGCTACCACGTGTGTCAGACAGTGAAACCCAGAGTTGGTTGCCCGCCTGGATTGAGGCCACCTCTCGAGAGTAAGAGCCCCTGGCGAATTGTTGCCTGCGATATAATGGGCCCTTACCCACGAAGTCCAAGTGATAATTGGTAATTGTTTGTGGTGGTGGAGCATTTCAAAAAGCGGATAGATCTGTTCTGGCTGCGTAAGGTGGATACCAACCATCACGTTGGGTGTAGATTGGATTTTATGCCCAACTTATGACGGATGACGCTACGTATTTCACAAGCAACTTGTTTGAGGATAAGAGTCTTACCTTAGGCATCAAACACAGGGTACGACAACATGCAACCCTCAGGCAAACATCACTGAGCACGCATATCACAATCTCGAGGCACGGTTGATTGTCCACACTGACGAAAAATGATTGCGATGCTAACCTGCCTGAGATGATGTTTGCCGCTCTTACAATAGTGAATCATTCAACTGTGATCACGCTGGGATTCCATTTCCTCTGGACAGGACACATCTGCCGCAAACCAACGCGGGTTCTGGTCTTTCGCCCCAATTTGGTCATGACTAAGCTTTGTCGAGCTGTTGCCGCTGTCCCCGGAGTCGAAGTATCGAGGCTATGAATCATTTCTCTACAGAAAGCGCTGTGCGTAGTCTGCAGCAAGCTCTTGACACGTTCACCTGTCTCCTCCCAGCTGCCGGAATGACGGTTTCTCTGGCAAAAACCAACTTTATCATCCTTACATGTAGGCCAGAGGAGCAAGCCCTAGTTGCTCTCGCCATGAGAGGTGAAACACTTCAGCGGGCCCCAGAATGGTCTATCATGATGCTGGGCTTTTTCAGAATTTTCAGAATGCCTTCAACTGTTGAAAGCACAATCGATTCCTCCGCTAAGCTTAATCAGAAGAAATTCTAATACCTTCGGTGGAGCGTGGAAAAATATCGGCCACCGACATGTTCAAGACATTCGAGTGAGGAAAACCTGTTACGGGGTCTGTCCTTCTGTCTCACGAAACGTTAGAAGGAACAGCTCGAGACGATTTGCAGTGCAGCCCTTCGTGTCATCACGAGGCTTCTGAGACACACAAAGGTCACTCAGCTGTACCGCCATGCTGGCCTTCCTACTCTCGAAGAAATGGCCCTTGCCCGGTCCGGAGAAGTGAACGATCGCCACGAGCTTACACCGCAAGGGCGCCAATTACTGACCGCTGATGGCCACATTCTACCGCCAGAGACGCCACCTATACATAAGCGTATCCCGCTATAGGAGGACGTGCTTTTTGCAGCGCTAATACCTGCACCCTCGAAAACTGCGTCGGAGTCACACGTCCCATATGACCTTGCTGGTTGTAGCCGGTGTTACTACTTGCAGAAGTACAACACTTGAGATTGCTGTGACGGGTCATTGCGGGCCGAATTCTGTATAGCGGCAGGGGCCGCTGTGTCGAACTCCGATGACCACCAAAGCATTCGGCTAATTTCCGCGGACGTCGACTCCGATATAACGGAACTGCAGCTTTTAGCTATAAAGGAAGGCATTCACTTAGAATGCCAGGTTGTCACCGATCACCGACGGCGTTATGACCGGGTGGAAATATTGACTGCCTGCACTGAGGCACTGAAATGCCTCATTGGACCACCGAGGCAAAACAGCACCGCCCATGCCATCAAGCAGACATGCGAGGAACTCAAGGCTGACTCTTGGGTACTGGTGACGGTACGCTGGATTCCTGGTCATCAAGGACATCCAGGAAACGAGAAGGCTCATGAACTTGCGAGCGAGTCTTCTTTACACCATTCCCAGTTCATGCAGCCTGTAAGACCGTATACGCTGCTTACAGATCCAGACGTGGAGGGCCGCCGTCGACGTAATCGAAGGAGGCAGCAATAGGTAACTACTATTCCCCAATGCGACAAAACCCAGACCTGTTCTACCCTGGGGTGCTCAGTTGTTCCTCAACCGGGCGTGGTCGGGGTTCGCTTATGCAGACGACGTGGTTTCTTGATAAAGAATTTGCCAACTCCAGCCTACATCCCACGATGGAAACCTCTCTAACCGTGTTGCCGCTGCTGCGTTTCCTATACCAGTCCGATGTTTCGCCTGCAAAACAGAAGTGACCCCCACAATCCGCCATCTCGTTTGGCACTGTGGTGGACTAGATCGGCTTCGCCCAAAATATCCGCCGGCCTGAGTCCTCTTCTATGAGGACTCAATCAGGCTACGTGATGGGCACAAAGGGAAGTTGGCCGCGTTGTGGGACTGCGTTTGTCAGGAAGTGCTGGCCGGACATCATTAGCCCCCTTCTTTAACCCTGTGGCATTGAGCCATCCCAAATAAAAAAAATGTAAGTCTGTCGCCCCATGCTTTCGCCCTCCGCCAGTGCCTTGGCGACGTGATACAGGCTGCCCGAGAGGAGCTTTTACTTGCTCGTGTGCAGCAGGCGGGCAACTACAGCCGGGGCCGTAGAGATGTTCGGTTTCCGGTTTCCGACCTTGTTCTCCAGCGCACTCATGCGCTGAGCAACGCTTCGCGCAAGTTTGCCGCGTCGCTAGCCCCTAAATAGGAGGACCATTTTATCGTAAGCGAAAAGCTGTATTCATATCTACATTTTTTTCTAAACCTCAATACGGTTAAACTTGGAGGCCCGCTGAACAAAGCAGACCCTAAACACTGCCACGTAGACTAATCTGCTTTTTCCGAGATGCCTCTTCTTACTCAATGGAGTGTGCGCACACTTATAACTTTCTACTTGATGTTTGTTTAATGCTGATGACTTTTAAGTTTGTTTTTGTTTTCGTTTGTCTTTTCTCCCCCGTCAATCTGATGCTTAATCAGTCCCACGCGATGCTCTTCTTTATTTCCAGCTAGAATGGCGTTTGTTTCCCGGCATTATTTCTATTTCTTTCGCGTCCAGCACAGATTTTGGCATTCGTTCAAGCTGCGCCCGCTTTCACCACCGCACCGTAAGGAGGGCTGTGCACTGTGCATTATTTGTGGAATATTCCAATTATTTTACCTAAATTACTACAAAATTGGTTTACCTTTGTCCTTCATTTTGAATAATCTTGAAACCATACACTTAAACATTTTGGCGACTTCACTCTAGTAATCCCACAGCATCCAAACTTAATCGAAGGTAGTCCTTCTAGTACTTTATTGATAGGAGGAATATATGGTAATTGGATATGGAAGTATTTATTTGAAGTTGGTTTTTTCTAACCAGATTGATAGAAAATTCGAGAACGGGTTGACTTTATCTACAAGGTCGTCTATTCTGTTTGATGTAAAACGCATTCTTTAAACACATTCATGATTATTTGCGTGGAATTACGTACGCTTACAATATCATTCACAAGGAACAAAAACACAAATGGGCGTAATTTTTACCCCTGTGGTAAGCCTTCTTGAAGTGTAAGGGTAGTAGAAGAGCTGCATCCGGTCGGCTAGAACAGCCGTCTACAAATCAAATAACTGTCAATCAAGTCAATTACAGTTTGATTAAGATTGTGTGATTTATGGAGTCAAAAGTCTTTCTTCTGTCGAAAAATAGTCCTTAGTGAACTGTTTTTGCCGATTATTCTCAATTACATTTTCTTTTATATGCAGGACAGCTTTCTCAGTTGATTTTTTTTTCAGGAATCCTACCTGGCTTTACTTGAACTTGCAGAAAAACGATTCCAGCCTGTCAAGTAATATGTCCTCTAATATTTTTTATAAGATAGGTGTTACATGTGTTGGGCAATTATTTGAGAACTCTTCTTGGTTTTCCCTTTAAAAACGGCCATTACACAAGCCCATTTTAGTTAATCCTGAAATATCCAAATCCCAGTGAAACAAGAGAAATTTTTTATATACAATACGCCAACGTAACTTGATCACAAACATGTTTAATTAGTCATGCATTATTCTGCCAGCTTCTGAGGCCATAAGGTTTTTTCGGTTTTATTATCGACGCATCTACTAAGACAGCACTGGTTGGAATCAAGAAAGTTGACTGGCGGGCTACGTTGACAACCATTGCAGTTCACTGTAATCTAATGATGTTTCAGCTAGCTAGGGGCCTTCTTTTATTGAGTGCTCATTCATATTATTGCTATGTCGGGACCTTGCAAAAGGCGCGAATCAATGTTATCCCCTGCTTGTTGTCGGATCGTTTAGAATTTATTTAGTACGGACACGCGTGGTGTTCGCCTTTAGCCGCTTTAGGCCCAATGTCTCTGCTTACAATCACAAAACTGTCGTCGACATAATCAAGACCATCGCAGCTGGAATCAAGCTTCTCATGCAGGGTGAAGTAAACGCACCGCACCCGTTCGACACGATAAATAATACCTTCCTGAAGCCGAACTTATAAATTTCATTGGATAACAAGAAGTTACCGTGTAAATGAACCGACAACGCCCACTAGAGATAGAGGTTTGCGAACTTGAGATGCACACCCAGACGTGACTATACTGAGCCCTGGAATTCCGTGTCAGTGGTGCGTCACGGAAGAAACACTGGGGCAGACCAGCCCAGGATAATGACAATTGTGTGACGAGACGTCTACGAGGCGACCCCTCGCACTGCTCACACGGCAGTCTGGGGTCATTTTTGAGAACACCGTAAATGGATCAAGACCACCCTGGAGGCTGCAAGAGATGGAGAATATGTAACAAGTTACGACAGCTTAGTGCAGGACATTCTCGACAACGTCCAGAAATGTACGGAAAATAACCCTCGCAATTTGATGAAACCAGAAGCCCACTTCCGGCTAATCCTCGTGCGAAGGACATGTATACAAATATTTAAAAGAAAAAAATAACAGGAATTCCAGACTTCGACTAAGTACAGGAAGTATCACGAGGCTAGCAGAGGACCATGCTAACAAATTACATGACCGATGGCACAATATCTGCGTAAGAATGAAAGAAAGCCCCCGTCTCCGCAAGATATGAAACTACCTAAAGTACATCTTCGATCCCAACTCAGAGAAAACGGTCACAGGTCGCAAAATGGCCCTAATTTTGGTATATGTATAACGGCTGGAAGCATGGCCTCTTCGTTCAGCTTACACAACTCTATGTAGAAACGGCCAGAAAAACCCTTCACCTTTCTTATACCGCCCAACCGAACCCCAGATTGGGCGCCGTTATAGAAATACAGGAGCTGAGGGTCAAAATTTTTGGCAGCTGAAAGAAAGTGCTTCCTGTCGTAATCAAGCTCGTCCCACCATCCTCACGTAATGTATTAGAAACCTCAAGGCTAGAACATTTTTTCGAAGTTACCGGACAGCTCCACAACACGCTGTTTGGCTTCCGGAGACATATTTCTTCCCAATACGTCTCGATCCACCTAAAGCGTCAAGTGATAAATGTGCATGTACATGTAAATGCACCTTAGACCTTTAAAGACCGTTCGATATTGTCCTGCACAAGCTGTCCTTTCAAACATAAATGACACCCGGTGTGGCGCACGAGTACTGAAGGAATTTCTCGCGAGGTAAACGGCGGCATATATTATGATCTTGACCTTCACTTCCAAATAAATCTACATCCAGGTTTAGAGCAACACCTCAGGGAGAAGTGCTGCCGCCACTGTTGTTTAACCTGGCACTCTTCAAACTTCTCGGTCAACTACAGACAGTAGAAGGCGTACAGCAATTATCTACATTGACTATATTACACTCTGGACCACCGGGAGGTAATACGAATCACGACCATAACCCAAAAACCACAAGATGCGGCATCCGTTGTTGAGGACATCACCCGTTGCTTCGGTCTTGAATGTTCTCCACAAAAATGAGGGTTGCTTCCACTGGACGACCACAATCGCCTCAGCAAGGTTCGCAGCTCTAACAGACCATCAATCCAAATAGGTGGTTATGTGATACTTGTTGTGGCCAACATTCGCATCATCTCACTGCACCCTAAAAATCAAGAACTAATGCCATCACTATTCAAAAACTTAATTCGACATACGCACAAGTAGGTGAGTTTTTAAAATAATCGCAAGTAGAAAACGTGGTTTGGGAGATTGGGAGATCACGATAATTATCGAGGCCTTCATATTTACACGAATCATTCACAGCACACCATTCCCCCTCTTTCGTCTCGTAAAACTGACGCGATAAACGTCAATAAATGGAATTGCTATAAACAGGTGCAGGCCTGCCATAATGGTCCACTACGGGCAGACTTCAAGAACTGTGACTCCGTAACACTATCGATGAACTAATCTACGCCCATCTGATGTGTCAATAAAGAAGGCGCAAAAAAACACAGGCGGGGGCACACGTTCTCCGACGCCGGGGCCTCCCCACGTATAGACCCCCCGAGATACTAGTAAAGCACTCCTTACAGACTATTTGGCGTTCTAGAATACATGTCCATCTCATGCCCAGAAATATGCATCCAACCAAACATCGCGACCGCAGGTCGAAATAAACTTGTACCATCAAAGCTCCCCTATCGTTCATCCCGCTACAACCGGTCCTCTACACGGATGCTGCATCTCTGCCCATGCGAGGCGCCCGCTACAATCAAAGACCTCTGGTTGCAGTAGTGGCCGGTGGGAATCTCCTCGGCTTTGACAATCCTGCCACAGGTGTCTGCCCTTGAAGTCGATGAATTTGCAATCGCCTTGGCCATATCCAAGGCAACAGCAATGTCCTCAATCAATTCATGACCCCGCAGAGCCATGCCGAGTGTATTGATCAGAGAGAAAATAGCTGACGAGAGGCAGCAATCACGATTCAAGATGGAGCAGATTCAGCCTTTATGGATTGTCACTGGCGATACTGCTGACTGTCGCTTGTCTTTGTCTTCAACACTGGCGGTGCAACTAATACTATCGTTGCCACTTACACAGACGCTGCTCATGCCACACAGCCATTCGGATGTGACTGAACTAACCCCACCGTTTTTCCTAAGTAGTGTTTATTTATGGCTTGAAAAATAGTCTATGAGGAAGTTGTCCTTCAGATCCAAAAAATTCTCTTCGCATTTTCAGCCGACTACAATCTTAAACCAAATAAACAACAAAATATTTTGTAGTTTATTGATGCAGAGGATCACAAAACGACAATATTAAAGGGTAATGCTTTTCATATAGTACATTCGGGGTGTTAGCAACCCTATTCACAAGGATCCGAAGCATTTGAAACTTTGGTGCAGATTCTGTCAAAAGCATCTCGGCATTCTTCGAAATCTTCACCAATGTCTTTTGTATTTTTGTATTTCAGCCAGCATTTGCTATAGCTTTCTCCTGAAAAAAAAGTAGTTTCTCATAATAAAGAAGTTGGAACAAGAAAAACATGTTAACTGCCAGCAAAAATTCAACAAAATATATATTTAGTTGTTTTGTTTAGTATATTATGCGAACTTTGTGTAGTAAGCTAGGTTGGACAGTGCACTTTCTTCTGTAAATTGTTTATTTAAAATAGAACAGATAAGTAACGCCAAAGTCTGGGATATCGTGGCTCAGACGTTTTAATAAAAACACCGCCACTTATCGTCGCGCAGAAACAAGAAACAAAAACACTCAAGCTGGTATTGCAGTGTCATAAATACTAATATTATAAACAAATACTCCTGAGTAAATACCAAAACTTTACTTGTGTGCCGTACCCGGGAGGATTTGTGAACAAATTTAGGTATGTTGCGATCAATGACATGCAAAGTTACGGCTATAGTGGCATTTCAAGTTTTTTTAAGAAATGGCAAAAAACCGTCAACTAAAGAGGGCACAACTAGTTCAATAGTTCAATCCACGTAAAAACTTGTATAAAAATTTTTTTGTAAAAATGTAACTCCTTTTGAGTAACCCTTTTTTTCTAAGAGTAATTCGTAACCTGATTACAAATATACACTTTGAATAGTTCACTAGCAATATAAAAGGCAGAGTTGGCAGAGTTAAGCTAAACTTGCGTTTCTAGATAAGTAAGCAAAAATTGTTTTTGTAACTGCAACAAAGCGGTTTTACAACACCTAAATAAAATCACTGTTGCGACGTTTATTTTATGTATAGGTACCATTTTTTGTACGTAGCCAAACATTGTTTGGCTACGTACACTGCCCCAAATATCGCAGTGTAAAAAAATAAACTGCCCCAAATATCGCAGTTAAAAATACCTGCACTAAAATAGCGAATTCAAGCTTTCTGTAACAACTTCCCAAGCATTGTCATGACCTTTCACAATTTGCCACATTACAAAATATGACTAATAGTAATTAAGATAGCACGCAAAATGCCAGATGCGCTACACACAATCAAATCTACATACCGCCAAGTCATCTGTATGCACAGGTAGCGAAATATCGTAACTTCTAAACTTATTTCCTTGTCTAGAAGCCTGAAAGGAGTTTCTTTTGTAAAAAATTGCGCATAATTATATAATAAATTAGAAATACAGTGGCAGGCCATTCTGTTGAAGTTGAGCAGATAGGTTAAATTGTGGTTTTACCAGACGTAGTTAGGGTAATGATACTATTAGCTTTCAAACTATACCAGCGCAAGCAAAGGGAAATCGTGTGCGGTGCAAACCAGCATGGTAGTTTATTATTCTATCAGACCTTTTCTGTGTTTGATAAAGACTGTACTTCAAATTGTCAGAAAAGACCACCTTGTTACTTGTTTTGCCGTGTTAGCTGGGGAACATACAATAGGAATTTATTTCAAATCGTTTCCACGCGATGGACATTCAAGTAATTTATCCAAGCAGACTGCATACAAGGTGTCATAGCGCGCTTCGGTGGCCTCTGTCACAATTCTTCTATAAAGAAACCTATGTACAAAACTGTGTATAGCGGGCAGTGAAAATGTTGTTTTCGCCATCTTGGGAGTTACATTGAGTTAGCTAAAAATATACCATAACAAATAGCTTACCGCCAGTATATTCAGACTTAAAAATTAAACTCAATGCCTAGGAGCACGAACACAGAATCGTTAAACAGTCTCGATTTACCTACGCAATTTGTACTTGGAAAACACTTTTTCGTCTTGGTTCTCTCACTTATTTGAATGAAATGTGCATTGATAAAAAGCAGAATCTGGATTCCGTGAAGTAGTCCACTTCAGGCAGACAGGAAGCCAAATATGTTTATAAAGTGTGTGAGAAGTTTGTGCGAGAAACTAAAAACCTAAAACAAGCATATTCCCGTGTTCAGGTGAGTGGGTTGCAAAAATACCATTCGAGGTGTGATTCCATAAGGACATACCTGCATTATTGTTGCTTACAATGCGCGTCAGAATATTGCTTGTAACTTGTCCAATATTCTTGTCTTAAGCTGAAAGATTTAAAGTGACTGCATCCGAAATTTCGGGCAAATACCGCGGCTCAGCATAGCCGATTTGTGTACCAGAAATATGCTAAGATATGGAGCAAGCTGGACTGTGTATTGCTGGGGTCCGTGGCCTCTTAGAGGCCGTTTGCCAATGTCGGGAGAGTATGTTTGACGAATTTAAACACGGGTGATTTAATACATATTTTTTTCAAAGATTCGGTGCCTCGGAGCCCCTCCAATGCAAGGCAGTTTCAAATGTATGTAATCAGTTTGGAGTATCTCTGTCATATTTTGATACAAAAATGAGCCTATGATGACAACTAAATTGAAATTATTCCTGATGCCATGTTCTGTGACGAAATACTAGTGGCAGTTTAGCCTGTGAAAAAAGATTAACTGGCGTAACAGTCCAAAAAATTCGGGGATATCAGCAGTAGGGCATTCGTCTGAAGCCAATTGTTATTGCATTGTGGCTGTCGTGTTGCGTTGGTGTGATTGGAGTTATTTTGGCCAGTGTGTGTTCGGCTGCATATTTTTGGCAATAACTTTATGCAAATAAATATTCAGTGTTCAGAAAGTAGTAATACCCTATTTTCACTCTTCCGTTCGTGCCTTGGTGTGTTGGTTTTACACATAAGTTGGGTATGAGACGATGTTCGTCATTGCCCCAGCTCACTTATAGCCTCTCAGCCAACTCACCATGCGACCACCAAAAGCTCAACGAACTCCGTTTCCAAATGTGGCAAATGTGTGATCAGCTGTAAGTGTTGGGGGCCTGCTTTCAGCAAACAAATAGTATGATTTGTTTATTATATGTGTAGTTTGGTAGAATTTATAAAATCTTAACATTACTCCCAGCTTGGAGGTGAATCCTATGTGGTCACCCGACGATACATTTCATCACCACTGCATTTTCACATAAAACACATAAGCAGCATACCAAAATAGCTCCTTCACTTCTGACTCAATATATTCCCTATGTTCTTTCAGTTATAAACAACTACGAGTATCTTTAGGGGATGCTACTTGCGTGACTCTTAAGAATAATCGCAGCTGTTCTTACCGCTGCTCCCACAGTTGAGCAGCTTACTCAACCAATAAGGCCACCATTCCTTTTCACTGCTTTGGGTGAAGGTGTCAAATGGACAGTTTGAGCTATAAAAATACATGTCTGCTTTTCTAGTGCATACCTACCTTTTCCTGCATTTTTGAATGTGACAAATACTGCACAGTTGCCCTTTGAGGTTCGAAACACCATCTTTTCCACCTTTTCGCCAGTCTTTCCTAAAATAAATTTAATCGTATGACATACATATTAACGGAGGGTTGTTAGAGTGCAATGAAATATTTTCATGCGCACCTAAAGAGGAACGTCGGGGCTTTCAATGTTTTGGGAATGCTTTTGTTCAAATTCTTGCGTTGTTCTCAAATAACACACGAGTTGTTTTGATATCATGCACAGCTTGCATACAAAAATCGAACTAAAAATACTTTTAGAATACAATAAATCTATACAATCTCTGAAATGTGAATTCGGGTTCAGAAGCTGATACATCAATAACACATCATTTATCACGGCGGCCTTCGCTAACGTTCCGCTTAGCAAAAATCAAACGTTTGTGGGTGTTTATGTATGTCATCTTTGTTTATTTGAAGTGTGGTATCAAGGTGTTACGTATGTTTCTGCTATGTCATTCACTTTGAAAGTTAATTTTTTGCAACCTTGTGATGGACCAAACATTTTTATTGTGACATTTCAAGCTGCCCATTTGTGCTCAGAGACATTTTGATTCCAAGTGAACGGACACAGTTCCATTGAAATTTTGTCATTTTGTCCATCAAGCGTACACATTGGTTGTAGTCTCAGAAGTTGCAGGCTTCACGCTCAAACCCGGCCTATTTATGTTAAGGTAATATATGGCAGAATCTCAAAGGTTCGGCGTTGCGAAGCCTTGCACAAGATATATAATATAACGTCACTTTCCAAAAGTGTTTAACGAAGAGCTTACAGCTCGGCTATCTAACGTATTTTAGGCATTTTCAGGTGCAAACGCGATTTTATCTTCTGTATCGAGACGTGGGCATTGAAAAGTAAAGGAGCTGTTCCAAACAAAAAAATACAAATAAAATTCGATCCAACTGGCTTGACAAGCAGTGCAGTACGCCTAATATTTTTTTAATTGCGTGGATATTTCTGAGTCTTATATGTGAAGGCATAAACTTACTTATTGTATTAGAGAGGTAAACATAAGTGAAATTTTTGCCCTTAGAAATAACACGTCTGCAATAGTAAGATAATTAGGCATCGATAACCGCTTAAGCGCACGGTGACACTGCGGCCTTTTTCCAGCAGGCCGCTCGGCAAACTCTGTCGCTGGTGCCATAAACTCAGTACCCATACTCATAGGTTCAGAGTGCTTTTACGCTGACGCATGGACGCTTCACCTCGGCAGAAGTGGCCTCTTTTATGGTGCGGCTCTTTGCATAGAAGTGCATGGGGACATCTCTGCCGTTCGCTTAGCAGTGACGGCTACCATGTGCCAGAGCAGGCAAACAATTTTTTAGGCATACAGACGGCAGATCTCGTATCTCTGCAAACGACGGGCGCGGCACTCGGAACCACTTGGACTTTTTCTAGGCGCGGGAAATTCATATTTGGGCACTGCTACATCTACGGCAGTCACCTAGAAGGCTTGTAAGCGGTGTGAACTTGTAGTCAACCCTGCCTGTTTGTCTGGTACACACTGTGCACTCACGGATTCGTCAACTCTGTTATACAGTTGCAGGCGTGAATACTGCATCCTAGAAGCCCAGATAAGGATGATCCGCCGCCCGTTATCTGGGCAACAAAGAATCTTTCTATGTACTACATTCGTGAAACGACAGCCAGAGTGGCTGATCTTGCAGCGTTTTTATTGCGTATAGTTGTTCGAGTATTATGCTACAAAGGGTATTTTAGCAGCACAAATATTTCAGCTTGAGATTATTCCGGGCATGCTTAGAGAAGGAGATCGCAAAATTACCCAGCCTACTTGAGCGCGCGCCTCGTGAGGACCTGTCGACGACGTCTAGGCTTGCGCCTGGGTTTCCGCCAGATAAGGAGCTAAAAAACAATACCAAGACAATAGTTCCCGTGCGCTGGTGCCGCAAGTTGGGAACATAGGATAGCTGGCGCTACAAACGCAGACTGCGCAAAGCCCACATGCGCGGGTTAGAGTGCGTCCTAACGCGGTTCACTTTCGGAGAGATTTGAAAAGCTGCCGAAAAAACTACCCCGACCTGCCAGTATTGCAGTACTTACCAGGGAAATTTTGGAAATCTATGTATAGTGCAACAGCCGGTGCTGCGATGAAGGTACAAGGGCCGGCTACTGTGCTGTTTCCGCATCCTCGCAATATTGCGAGCTACGAAAACATTTTGATAAACTTCCACTATTTTATTGTTCCTATAAGCGCTCGCTCTCGTTTTGTGCTCGAAATTGGCAGCTCTATATCCGCGATTGCAGATATGTTAGAAGAAATTGTATCAAGTAGCAAAATTGGAACCATAAAATGTATTGACTGCGTAAGAAGAGAGTTTTATATCAAATATTAAAATGAAGCAAACCAAATAGTAGGTACAAAACTCTGCAACAAATAAAATGGGATAAAGAAAATGGTTTTTGAAAAACGTTTGCACTGAAAGCTTAAGACCAGGTGTTCCAGAATATTTTATGCTATAAGACAAAATCACAAGACCAAACAGAGACTAATCAGAAGTTAACGGGTATGGTTAGTAGTGCACAAAGGGGACTCATTCCCTATTCTATGTTCGAAGTCTGTCACAATGGTCAATGCTGATACAGAGTGAAATATTTAGGTGTTCCAAATAAAAGAAGAGCTTTGATAACAAAAAACGGAATTTAACTACGGAGCTAAGTTTACGTTGAAGAACGTTAGGCATGAAAATGTTGAAACGACGATGACTGCAAAAAGATGGCAAAATTATTTTTCACATGATAAAATGAGGTTAAGGTTTGCTGCAAAAAATACGCTGTTTCGGAGAAGTTTACTGCAGATTTATTTTCCGCAGTGAAAAAAGTGCACTCAATCAAAGCGTTGACAATTCGCTATGCATTTAAATGTGTTGTTTTCTATTTTGGCGTTTAAATTATAATTTAATATCAACATGAGCAGTGCGTGAGTCTTAAGAACATTCAACGCTCTCCTAGAAATAACATTATTCATTCAGCAACATTTTGGGAAAAGTTTTTTATTTTTGCGGGTACTCTAAATATTAGTGCGAGGGCTGCAGTGTATTAAATGTGTTACATCCGCCAAGCCACAAACAAAATGCTCTTTTTATTTCCACAATACCCAGCATTTTACCGCTTATAAAACTGCTTCTTGCTAATAAAAGTGCACTAAAATATTTATGGCCGAAGCTAAAATATATGAAATTTCGAATAGTTCTTATTTATTATGATTGTTACGTTAGTGTTACGAAACGTGCAAACATATTTACTTGTATAAAAGCTTTAGACATGCAATTTAAATTTGTTCTCAACATTTTACAGATACCTCTGTGGTTGTTGGATATTTCCGCATCGTTTTGGTTTCAATATATTTGTTGTAACGCGTTCGATAAAATACGTAAATCGTGGTGGGCACGATCAGTGGGCGCGATCCGTATACCGAGTCACTTCATTCCCAACAGAACTTCCTGTGATAACGTATAAATAGTGACTGAAAACATTCCAGTACAATTGGCCGCGAAGAGTACGTGTAGCTCTGGCCTGTGCGTCATTTTTGACTACCAGACAAAACGCTTCGTTCACTTTTCGCGGAAGCATCGTGGCCCCAGCCATCACAGCCATACCGGTTTCTTGTCATTTCGCGGGTTGTGATTTTAACGCACTTCCTTGACAAAAAGGGTAACAATTGCCGTCCTTGTCGGTAGTACACATTATCCCCAAGCCCAAGCTTGTCCGCCTGGTGACGTAAGATATTCAGGCCTCCACTGGCATGCCAAATTTGAGATGCGCGTCGGATGAGGAATGTGGCACTTCAACAGCAGGGTTTACCAATGCGTGGTGCAGCTTCTGCGATAGTCTGGGTCACATAACCCGGAATCCATCGAACGGCCACGTTTCCTGTTTGTGGTCCCTCAAGCACTGTTTGCATTTATTGCCCATTTTCTGTAAGCAAGAATACATTGTGACGCGCAACCCTAGTTCGACCGAAACTTGCCGTCTGCGCTATGCCACTGGTGGAAGAGCACGAGAATGACTACGCTTCTCGTAGTCGCGCTGCCGGTTACTCCAACGCTTCACAGTTTATTTGGACTTGTAAACGGCTGAAAATATACGTATTCTTGCCGTGTAACAAAATCATCCACAAAGTTCCAAATGCTCAAGTGTACCCCTGTATTGTTAATCGAATGTTTTCCCAGTCAAACATTCTAAAGGCTGCACCAAGAAATGCTGGGAATGGTTTTGTAAAGGTGGTATCTCGCTATCTATCTGTCTTTCTGATAGGAAATTTATTGCGTATGTAGTGTTAGCCTGCCGTGCTCTCCTTTTGTCTTGAAGAAGTGTTGAGAAGGTGTTTTCAATGGGTCACGGACCACGCAGTTGGATTGGAACGCGGTTAACAAATCGAACACAATATTTAAAAAAAGGAATGAAAAGTACGAGATAGTAGACGGTGAGACAATATAGGAAAAATGGGTTTGGGTCACAAGGAAGCAGAGTCAACACTTCGATAACACGCAAAATAGGCTCGCGGTTCTTAAGGTACAAGAGCAATGTCTGATTTGCAAGTCAGCTCACGTTCCACCGGGTTGCGATTCTAGCGGCCCAAACAGCACGAGTGGCAGCACCCAACAGCCGGAATAGAGATTAAGCAATTGGCCCATCAGCACCGCAATCACGGTGCCGAAATTCGCTTTCGAGCTCTGGCCGAGGGTAGCGACGGTCCAGTACAAGGTGGCCCACGCATCTCACGGGGTACTTTCCACGAACCGCGCCCTATTCCGCCGCTTGGCTTCCAGCCGCTGTATTTCAAGCCGTAGCAATCACTTCCGCGCGCTCCTCTTCTTTTCGTCATCGATGAAGCTCCGCCGTCTCCATTCAGCAGCCAATCACTCGCGTGGCCATTCATCACATCACCCATACCTTAAGAAAGCTGTTAGGGTTCCAAACAACTTTTCTACTAGTCACTAGGCAGGAGCCTAAATTGGTCACGCGTCACAGCGAACCCATGCACAGCATTCAGACAAATTAAATTCAGGTGTATGATAGCTTCATCCCCTGTTTGTCCACGGACGGAGTATAGAAACGGAAGCAAGGTTTGTTCCCTAACTATCAAAGTGGGTTGCATTAGCCGCTCTCGTTGAGCGTGCATGCAGCAGAAACTTGTCAGTCGTCCTTCTGCTGGAGATGTGGCATGAACTCACATAGTTTTAACAGCATTTGGCAGATCCGGCCAGTAAAAAAGCCTCTAAAAGTATTTAAACCCATGAAACCATAAAAACAAATTGAAAGCAGTCTTGTGAATTCCCGCATCTCAAAGCTTGACGCGCTCATGTGCGGCTCGGATAATGAACTCCTGGATCATATTCGGCACTTTGATCTGCTTCAACGCATTTCCCGCTTCTAAATGGCACTGTCTATATAGTAGGGCTTCGATTTCAAGAAAGTGTAGTTTTTTCTCCCAACTAATCGGTAACAGGACATCAAAGTGTAGTTCGGGGCTGCTCTTTGGTTTAGTCCAGCTCGGTTGAAAAGGAGGGCAAGAAAACGCTGGCAAGTTGAAACTTGTGGTCATCGGTGGTTGAGTCCTTGTAACGGCGAGAATCCGCAAGGCTACGAACGTAGTGTTTGTTCAAGGCTGTTCATCGTATTATCACTGTCGCCAGCAACTTCATACTCCAAGTCACAATCTGGTTCGTGAGGCTCCCTGATGCCTTAAATCAGGCCTAGTCGTACATTTGACGACTCATGCAGGGTACGATATTCTCCACCACCAAATACGGCGTTTGGACCTGTATTTTTGCCTCTGTGAGTTCCTGTATGCAGCCGTGAAGAACTCGGCGTGTCATCCCAGTCAAACAATCGTCGCCGAGAACATCCCGGATGACGATGGCTGTCTCGCTTCAAGTTTGTCGGAGCACGCTGGCGAATTTCCGTAGCACTCGTTGAGGGACAACTGCCATTCCCTTGATGAGAACTGGTGAATTTCTACCGCTGGTATTAATATAGTTTCAGCGACATCCAGTTGCGCCCGACATCGGGCCTCTATGGGACTTGATTATCGTGGCTCTCCTTGGAGACTCATAAATGGCACATTCGGTCACTTTGTCTTGACATCCTGAATCGCTTCGACAATTGTCGAAACTGTCACCTAGCCTTCCACACTTGGAAGAGTTTTCATCTTCTTTGGTCACACTGCGACAGTCCTGCGAACTTGTGTCCACAACGATCGCATAAGAATGCTTCTATGTTGCCTTTCCCCGGTGTGTTGGCTGCACCCTTCGTCATGCCCGGCGTGTCAGTTGGAAGCTTCCCTAAGTTAACTAACTTTTTTGCCTCCAGGAAACGGTGCGTGACGTCTGCAAAGACGTCCAGGGTGGCGCACTGGCGTTCGGCCGGTCTCAGTTGCAACAACAGTAGAATTGCTCCGAGATTAACAATTTGCGGAGACCTTCGTAGGTTTTCGAAATATTGGCCATTTCCATCCAATGGTCAAAGTAGCTCGAGAGGTTCGCCGCAGACTGTCTTCCCATCCCGCCGTCTTTAGTGCACCTTTTCCGAAACTTCTCCTTGCGCCCCGTTCCAGTGAATCTGAACCGCTGGAGCAACGCTTTCTTGAACATGCTGAAGTCAACCGATTGTCCTGCAGTCATACGGCCAATCATGGTCAGGGGTTCCCGAGACAAGCACTTACTGACACCTACGGCCTATTTTCCGCCGACCACCCCTGTCCCGTCCCCGCGTGCTCGAAGCGCTGCAAGTATGCGTGTAGGTCATCGCCTGTTTCATAAGAAGAAGAAGCTTATCCGGAATGACGACGGGCACATTGGGGTGGGTTTCGTTCCCGGCAATAAGGTGGTGGTGTGTCCCGACCCTTGTTGAAGACGCATCTTCAATTCCAGGATTCGCATTTCCGCCTCAGCAGCTTCCTTGGCTTCCTCGACACCTTGTCGCCGTCATTTCTTTTCTAATTCTGCAGCTGTCTTGGCTATCTCGGCAGCTTCAGTGGTAATCTGGCAGCCTGTCGCCGTCCGTCGTCTTCGCGTTCTGCAGCTTCACTGAGTGCTTCTCTCTCAGCTGCCCTCTCTGCATGCTGGTTCACCCGCTGGGTGCCGATCCACTGGCAAAGTCCCAACCCTGAGTGACCCAGCTGCATCCCGATCAGAACTAGGTTTCCTCAAATCAGTCCTAAATGACGTGTTCTCACAACACTTCACTTCTTCCCGCCCATCCCAAGGGTGACATCCTGGCAGGCTCGCCACATTTGTTAATAATGATGCACGAACCACGCAGGCGCACTCGAACGCTGTTGATACGTCGAATACTATATCTAACAGGATGAAGGACATGCACAAGACAGTAGATAGTGGGATTTTATAAACCAGGAAGGATTTGGGACAGACGCAAGCACAGTAAACAGTTTGAAGGTACAGAAAATATATTCGCAGTTCGGAAGGTGTGAGAATCATGCATGATAAGCAAGTCAGCTCACGTACCGTCGCGATGTGATTCTAATGGCTGAAATAGCAGGAGCGATAGCACCCCACACTCGGAATGAAGCGTCAGCAATCGGCTCACCAGTGCCGCGATGTCGGTGCTCAGATGAGCTCTCGAGCCTTGGCGGAGGGTAGCGACGGTCGAGTTCAAGGAGGACCAGGTTTCTCACGGAATAGTTTCCACGGATAGCGCCGTGTTCCGCCGTTTGGCTCCAAGACCCTGTCTTTCAAGCCCTCGCGATCACAGACGCACGCTTCTCTTGTAAGCTCCACTCTCTTCATTGCACGGCCAATCGCTCGTTCGCGATTCATCACAGTAGGATTCCTTTCTCCTCCGGTTCTTTTTTGCTTCTAGTACCTCTGGCGTCATTACGGAATCAAACGCTTTGTCATAATCTATAAATCAGGGGCAAACAGGGATAAGAGAGGAAAAACAGGTTATGGTTTCTGTATTTCTGCGAACGACATCCCCATACTAAGCTCCACTTGTCCTCTTCCGTAAGCCGGACAACACTATGCGGCTGTGCGTTGGTTAGAGTGAGCTAAATAAACGTATTGTTGCTGACAGTGAACCGATACCACGGATCGACGTCATTCTTGCAGAAGTCAGAATTATTACTCAAAATTTCATTTCATGAAAGGGTACCGGCAGATTGCAATGCCGGGTAAAAACCGCATTCTTAAAAGCCGTGCTTAATGCCGTGGAAAAGCTGCATTTTCACAGCAGCCAGTGATTCTACTATTTCAAATTCAGGCACTTTCGAATCAAAAGCGCTTCCGTTGTATACGCTAGACTTATGCGGAAGGTCTCTGAAGGCACCCCAATTGTGTTTAACTGCTTTGACGATGGCTTTATGACAACTGAAAAGTGCAGTGAGCACTTAGACATCTTACAGAGGGTTTTTCGGCAAATTCAAAACACGAGGTTCACCATCATGCCAAAAAATACTGCAAACATGGCAACACAGTGTCTCCTTTTGAGGACACAAGACAGGGGATGGTCGAGTAGAGCTAATGAACAAGGCACTGCGAAAAGGTCCTTCGTTCTAAACAACCTCAGATCTAGAAGAATGTGGCGTCATTCGTGGGACTCACGGAATCGTACGGTCAGTTTATCGGTAAATTCGCTGAACAAGCTCAGCCCCTTACAAAATGACCCGTAAGAGCGCAAGAAACCCGATTCTGTGGAATGGAAACCACGAGAAAGCTTTCTGGGTCCTGAAGAGAAACTTTGTTCTGTTCCTTTCCAGCAAACGCCAAATATTTCGGAAAGCTTTGTTTCGGGACTGACGCATCCGACTATAATCAGGGTGCCGTCCTTGTACTGGATTTCATCCTGCATCGTCCTGTCTCTTTCATCTTGTATCCTGTATCATCCTGTATCTTTTATGCTAGCCGAACTCTTTCCCCTATAGGTAGCACGTATTCAAAGGGCGAACGATGATGCTTAGCGCAGCAGTGAACAGTAAGAAAGTATCACTTATACTTATACGACAACGAATTTGTTTTGTGAACCAACCACCAACTTCTAAAGTGTCTGGAAAGTGCGAAACATTTTGAACATCCGCGTGCTTCAGTTCCTACAGAAATACTCCTTACTGTTCAGTAGACTGAAGGGCAGTGACGAGGTTGGTTTTGATTTTCCCAGTAGAGTGTGAATATCCGCAAAGTTCCTTCCCCCACCAGTGCGTGTTTTTTGGTGAAGTGGAGAGGGGACAGGTTGGGAAAGTGTGTGTGTCTTCGCCAACAACTTTCTTCGAGGGCGAGACATGTTATGAAGTACCGCAACTTTCTGCTCTGAGACCATACGGTGTTAGAGAACACAGCGAACCAGTGTTGCATGTGTATGTGCCGCAGAAAAGAGGAAAAGAAGAAAAAACGATGATTCAGGCCCGCTGAAAGACGGGGTGCTCTGGGCTTACAACGTGGAGGTCGTAAGAAAGCAACAGGCAGCCTTCCGATAGGACGCCGCTGTTCCCACTACTCATGCGTGACCGCGGTGCCCACGTTGGGGCCTAGAAGACGCCACCTAGAGAAACGAAAGAACGGACCAGCATCCCACCCCCCGAACACGTTCCAGAATGTTCCAACAAAGCAACAGCCAAGCTGCAGCTAACCTCCAGCCAACCTGAGCTTTCCCGACCTGACATCTCGTAATCACGGGAGTTCACTATAGGGGACTCCTGTTCTGTCGGATTAGGTAAGACGAACAACATTTTTGCTCACTTGACACATGCACGATGAGAAAACTACCGCTTAAGAAGAATCTCTTACCGACAAACAAATTTCCATGGTCTTATCCAGTTCATATTATCACACATTCATCTTCACTGAAGCTCTTCTACATTTGGGACTTTAGTACAGACCAAAAATGTTCTTCGTCTTAACCAAAACCATAGCGTGTGTTCGTCTTAACTGAGTTCGTCATAACGGGTTTTCACCATATATATATATATATATATATATATATATATATATATATATATATGTATAGCAAGGAAATGAGGGGCTCGTTGAGGAAATACAGAAAGATAGGTCAGCAGTCTACAATGCCCAAGGAGGCATAGGGGTGTGGTTAGGTTCTTTTCTTTTTTACTACGGTTAATGAAGTACACATATTTTTAAATATACAGAAGAAAGAAAGAAAGAAAAGCACGCGCCCAGAGTGGGGACCGAACCCACGCCTTTCGATTACATGTCGAATGCCTTACCAATTCGGCTATCTGGGCGACTGTGTTCTCCTTCACTTTCTGGGCTATTTATATTTACTAGAAGTGTATCTGACACTTGAGGGTGGTAGCCAGCGCCACTATGACCACTATGACTATGACGTGTATGAAGTGTAAAGTAACTGTAAAGTGTAAAGTGTAAAGTGTAAAGTGTAACTATGAAGTGTAAAAGCCTCGATCCCTAGAGAAGGCAAGCGTGGCAGGCGGCTGCAGAAAGTTATTCGGGCAGATGAGATCAAAAAGAATGCGGGTATAAACTGGTCGGAGTTAGCGCTGGACCAGTATATTTGGAGGTTATTGATACAGTCTTTTGCCCTGTAGTGGGCATAGGCAGGGTGGTGGTGGTGGTGATCATGACGGTGGTGGTGGTGATGATGATGACGACTATGATAATGATACGTCTAGTGTCCCAGATAGTAAACAAAACGTTGCGGGGAATGACGATAGATGAAAACGAAGCAGGCCACTTATCAAGACACCACAAGTGGCTTACCTTGTACTGTGGAGGCGTAACCCGGGTACATTTACAAGTCAGTACAACGGGAGGTAGTAATTCAAACAATAAACAGTTAAAGATTATTACTTATATGACGGAATACAAAATCAGTAAGTACTCAGGCACACACTGGGATAACGACGGAATTATCGGGTTCATAAAGCCGGAGATGGACAAAGCCAAACAACGAAACCGATGGGAAGGGAAAACACATCCGACAAGCCGTTGCAATTTTGCAATAGGAGGGGCTACGGACCGGTGTAAAAATTCGTTGGGAGTACATATAGAGGCAAAGAGAACAAGTATGACACCAGAGGTAGCTAGGAAAATGGGATATCTACCGGGATACAAGACTACAAGTGCAGACATTCTTGCCCGCAAAGACTAAAAAGAAAAGCAAACAATTGGTGGGGAAATATAGAAGAAAAAAAGTGAATTCAAGAAGTTTTAAAACCACATAAAATCAATAAATGTAAGAAATGTTATCCACCAAAATGTTTGATTGATGAGGAGGGAAACATTAAAGGGAATAAGGTATTGGCGCATATTCATTGCGTGATTAGTGAGAAGCTTTGGGAAATAGATGAAGTGAAGCCTGCACCCCGAAGAACAGCATGGCCAAAGACCGCGGAACGGGAAAGAAAATTGAGCAGCCTTGAGTAGAAAGAAGCAGCAGAAGTAGTTTGCTCACAAGAAGCATTGGGCCCGAACGAAATACCAATGCAGCTGATAAACTTGCTTGGACAAAAAAAACTGATATTTTAGGAGGGACTCAATGAGGTAATAGAAATCGAGAAAATACGAGAGTATTGGCTGGACAGCGGAATGAATTAATTATATAAAGTCGGAATAAATAAAGCCCGTAGTATTTCAAACAGTAAACTCAAAGTAACGGCAGTGCTGCACAGTTTCCTATTCCACGCTGTAGAATCATAAATTCAAGCATGAAGTAAAGAAAATGAATATTTGAGGTAATTCACAGTAGAGTAAACAAGATAGGTGATTAGATCATATGGGGATTGTGATAGCACAGTGCATTCAAATTGTGGAAGCGGGGAATTGACCATTATGCATTACGTCCTTGTACATTAAAGCGTCATGTAACATAAAGGGGCCGAACGCAAATAGAGAAATGCTGTTGGCGCTCAAACTCCACTGCTAAGATGAAGAGATATTACAGTTGCTTATAACAAACTATAAAGATTATATAGTGCACGTAACATGGGAAGGTCAGACATGCGCAGAGCATTTCAATATTAATCGAGGAATGAAGCAGCGATGCCTTTTGAGCCCTTCACTGTTTGTATGTTGAATACTACGTTTAGGAAGTAACTGGAGTAAAGTCAATTGTGCTAAAATGTAGAGGATCTGTGGCAAGGTAAAGTAGTACAACAGCGTATTTTGTTAATGCCCTATGCAGACGGCATTGTTCCCTTAGCTGATAGTCTTACCGGTATGCAGTGCTCAGAAACATTTTTGGGCAGAAAGGCACAGACCGTGGGTTAATTTTTAGAAGAAAAATGCGAAATATTGGTATTCAATGCCCCAGCACTCACTCACTGTCACTTAAGCGAGGCGAGTTACCCAGAGTCAAGGAAGATGCATATACGGCGTGTCGGTAAACGAGGGGTATTACTTAAGAACTCAATAGGAGCACCTTATGAATAATAAAGGAAAGCGCAACGCAGTTATAATAAATCATTGAGCTCAGGGGGGTATAAAAATATAAAGTGTGAGAGGATTGTGGAAAGAGTAATGGCGGCTGGCCTCATGTTATCGAATGCAGTACTCTGATTAAAATCAGACGCTTTTTCATGCCTTGAAGTGAACCAGAGGAAGGTAGGTCCTTGTAAAACAACCTAATGAGGCAGTACAGGAAGATCTGGCTAGCCAAAGCTTGAAGTTCGAGAAGATAATAGTAAAATAGTTTTGAGAGGAGGTAGAGAAGAAAGGGTCAACGCAGGTGGGCCACTAAACATTTTAAGTACCGCTTGAAGAAAAGCTGGACACGTAGTGGTTAAGGAAAACTGGAAGGCTATCTAGAAATTCGACAAAAAACAGCGGACAGTTAAAGAAAGCCAAGGTAACCTGAAAAGAAGAAAGCCAGGCAGAAACGAATAGGTGGAGACAAAAACGGAAGCTAAAACGCTTTTATAGATGTAGAGGGTGGCGACATAGGCACCAGAAAAGAAAATTTCTACGATAATTGCAAGGGCAGCACTTTGCCTTTTGAGGCTGAAGAAGGTTGTTTGAGAACTAAGACCTTTGAAGGAAGAATACCAAAAATGATGGGGTATGCGTAGCGTCCACAAAAAAAAAAACATATTCGGGAGATAGTTTTATAAAGTGGGTGCATCCATCGAAACTCTAAAAAGGCTAAATTCGGCAGCCTGAAGCCCTTGGATTTAGTGGTTGAGCAGCGGGAGTTACCTACAAGCCTGTCGAAACAACTAAAAAAGATTAGAATGCTAACCGAAGAAAAGCAGAGAGGAGAATAAGGCCTAGGAAAGGTTCCACTTGCCACAGAAAGTGTTCTTGCCCATGAGAAGAGCTATTAATAACCGAAGATCATAAAAGATACATATTTTTTTTCTTGGTGAGATGGCGTGTCATCAGCGAATTATAAAAGGTATACCGCAAGCATTCAATGTACCAATCACGGAAATAATCAAGTTTTAAGGGCTGGGACAGGCTGTCTCAGAAAACCGAGTACACCCAGATTCTGATAACAGAGCTGCCGTAAATAATTTCCTTCGACCACTACAACAAAAAAACTGTGAGCTTGCTTTGTTTGGCATCATATTTTTCACGTTTTATACGTAACTTCGCCACACGTGCGTGTTCTCTATACATCAGCTCTTACGCTCCAAGATGCATTTAAACTGACGGTTAACCGGCAATAAGCACAGCTCCTACTATCTCGCACACTAATGCTAGCGCTTGTGGATTGCTGCTGTTCTTCTTGAGTGCGACGCTCAGCTTCGGAAAAGAGCAAGCGCTGGGAAAAACTATATCCTAAGGGAGCCATTAAGAAAACCCATGGTCTGGCCTAATCAAAACTATTGCCTCTGCTTGTTAATTCACCATTGTTGCCGATCAAGACACCCTCTGTTGACTCTGAAGGATAAAAACCTTATCACGGCTCATATGCCGATGGATACCGCGTCTAGAACAGTTTGACTGACCCGTTACGTGTAGGATGTGTAAAGAGCTTTCCGAAGAGCTTGCCCTTTCGCAATGTCCACTATCGCCCGTCGGAAGTCCACTGTCTTGCCCGGCGCGCCGCTCATTGATTCTCTAGTAGAGGCGGTCAGAAAGTTGCCTTCGCATCAGAGACCCATACTTACTACCTAACTTTATTAGGCTTCCTTGTGGCTCGGCGGCACGACCCAATAAGTGAGTGCGACACCACCATACGGATTCCGGCTTACGGATGGCGTACTCTACCACTACAATCCACGTCCTTCGAGCCATAAATGAGCGTCTTTGCTTCCTCGCAAGCACTGAATTCGTTTAGCTTCTGATGATTGCGCAACAGCTGAACACCTTCAGTTGCCGAGAATTTACTGTGGTACACGGGGCCGGTTTTTCTGGCGGATCCTCTCCACAATTGTACACACGTGCATTGTCTCTCAGGCATCGTGCCAGTACTGCATGCGAACAACGTACTCTCCTGTCGATTTTGTGAAGCAGGTACCTTGCCCTTCTGTTTTATTTGAAACAATAGCCATTCACCTGTACGGAGTACTGCGTTTAACATCGACTGGGTGCCATTGAATTCTGAATGTTGTGGATCACTTTACTAGGAAAGGAGATACCCCACCTTTCCGGTGGGCGGGGCACATGACTTTTTTCAGCGCAACACTGTCTGCGATATGAAGCGCCTCCTATTGTGCAGAGTGAGTGTGGCAAGTTCCAAAATTGTTGCAGAGTTGCTTCGTGCTGCCAACATCATCCACAAAACTTGTTCTAGCTATCAACCTTAGAAAAATTGACCAATAGAACGGTACCGTCACACACTCTGTAATATGCTCTGCATAAGAGTGTGCTGGGACCCGCGAAATCTGGGCGTTATCCTACCTTTCACGTCGTTTTTTTACAATCCCACTGTGTAGGTCCCAACCAGGTACTTACACTTCTTTTTTGTGATTAAGGCCAGCTACCCTGTTTGGCACTCGGCATCGTTTTTTTTCTGTGCTTGTCATGAAAAGTCGGCAGTGTGGATCCCAACCATAATAGTAGGGCGAAACATAACACGAATACGAGCGAGCAACAGCAGATGGCCGGGTATGAGGATACCTAGCACACTGTTAGGTTATCAGAAGGACACGAGGTCGTCCTTTGGACAATTATTCTCACACCTGGACTCCGCAATACGTTGCTTCACAGATAAGCAGGCCCATACATCGTCATCTGCCAGACTCCTCCAGTCATTTTTTGCGCGTCGCAAGTCATTCCTTCGATAGACAACCGTAACCATAAACCGAAACCTTCCCGGTTACACCCGCGGCGGAAAACGTGTGGGCATAAGGGATGTTTTTTAGAGGTATTCCCATGTTAACAAGGCGTCATCATCATCCATTGTCGTCACCAGGGGGGTTTGCTTAGCGATCCCAAACAGCCATACGCCTATCGTCATTTTGATCTGTGCCTAACCATCATCATCTTGCGATCGATCTGGTCGGAAGGTTTGGGGTCATCGGTCAAGTAAAAACGATCTTTTGCAATAACCCGTCACCATTAAAATGAGCACCCAGAGCGTAATAGGAAATAAAACCCGTCTTTATAGAGAAAAGTAGTTCAAACGCGACGCTTTCTTTGTTACAACATGAGTCAAAGTGAAATCCAGGGTGCAAACTGCTTTTACCCTTTGCGCAAAAAGATATATGTTGGCTTCGTAATGTGAGAGGCAAGGTTCTATTCTGACAAAAAGATGCGCTTTCTTTATGCCATTTCATCTGCGTTGGTTTAAAGTATTTGTGTCGTATAGATGGCACCAATCAGGCAGAGAAACCTTAATAGATCATCATAATTATTTTTGTAATACTTCATGTGTAAGTTTTAGTTCCCTGCAGCGGATTTGCTCGGGTTTTCACTTCACCAGTGGGTCATAGGAAGGTTGGTTTGAACAATTATTGGTTGTGTTTATTATGTTTTACGACAATTCATCAAGGCATATAAAATATATGTCATATATATTTTGTGTTTGTATGTTTTTTCTCTACATATCCACAAATGTTAAGGTATGTAAATGTACATACTTGGAAATATATTCCCATATCTTACCTTGTTGTAATTGCATCGCGTTAGGTCCACCAAGAGAACCGTGCTTTTCATAACGGAACGTTAAGTCAACTTCTCTGTTTGGAAGAAGAAGGAAAGGGTAATTTCTTTACATTTTCTAGCATGCAAATTCAACTACTTACCGCCATGAGGATGGAAAACCTTCTCTGTGGAGAAATACTTCTTTATACGTGTTAAACAGTATACTATCGTTGAAACAGAAATTCTTGCTTGGTCCAGCTTGGGTTGTAATCGTAACAGTTGTGTTAAAAAACTGGAAAACAGAAAGACACGCAACAGATAGATTGACTTCTGTTTTCTACAGATATTTCTATCTTGGACAGCATTGCTTGAAATGTTATTACCAATGCTTATGTTAGGCAAAACAATTTTATTGGGTGTAAGTAACTACAGATCAACTAACTTATATTTATAATAATCTATTAGGATGGTTGCAATAATGTCTTACTTCTATTGTAACCGAACATTTCGATGACTGCTTCACGGTGACAATTGATACACTAAATACTTTTCTTGAATGTTTAACTACTCACAGAGCGAAGGCCGTTGACATTGCGGAAAAAAACAGAATTAGTTGCTGAAAAAATACCGCAGACACTATTTTTCGTGGTCAAGCGGCAGCAAAACGATTTGAAAGACACAGAAATAGCAAAATATTACAAGAAATAAAAGTAAAGAAGGATTTAGAGCATTGTTAGTACTAGCATTATGAACGAATTTGTTGGAATGCGTTTGCTCGTAACACACAGACATTGAAACATAAATATGGGTGTATATGAGCATATGGCGAATGAACATAGTGTCAGAGCACCCAAGCGTTGTGAACACAAAGCACACAAACCTGATTATTAGCAGCCACGTAAGGTTTATTTCACATTTCAGCTGAGATTAAGGGCTTCTTCAGTCTTAGGTTCTCTACTAGACTCCTGCACAGGGCGAGAATTGCGTCCGCAGCCCACAGAAGCGCTTCAGCTGGGCTGTTATCGAGGATACTTTGCATGCATTTATACCTATACCACCAAGGCAAGGTCAGGGTACGCCGCTCCTGAGTGGTGGTATACGAGTCAACACTGCATGCTTCGGGCAAGAGTACGCTCGCTTATCAGATCTACACTGTTTACGGTCACAGGAGCATACATGACCACAAGAGCGGCTGCTCTAGAGGTAATAGCAAATACGTTACCTCTAGACATACACCTAGACATCCAAGTACTTATGTTTCCCCTGTTTTCTGAGCGGCAATTCAACACGTTCAACTCGAATAATTGCGAACCATCCGACGTAGACCTTCCGATTGACTCTCTCACTCATCCACCCAGATTGATTCGAATTAGCAGCGGGGGGCTTAATGCTGCCGATGCTAACCAAAGATTACGAATCCCTGTCCTAGACGCCTACACAGATAGGTCGCATACTTCTACTTAAGCTGGTGCTGGCTTTGTTATCATGTCTGGGCCTTATTCTATTACAGCAGTGCCCCGTTGCCGGCTAGTTACCCCAACCTCTTCTTTCGACGTAGAAGCACTAGCCCTGAACAAACTACTTCAGTTTTTACTTGATAATCTACCTTCTTCTCCGGTTCACATCTACACCGACAGCCTCTCAGTCCTAACCGCCCTTGACAACCCGTTTAATCAATCCACTGTACTCACCAATTGAAAATAGTCTTGCTTTCTCCAATGAATGTTGTTTCTGTTCATCTTTATCACGTACCGGGAAACCCAGATGTTTGGGGTAACGACTTGGCGGACATGATGGCGGCAAGTGCGGCTACGAAAGTAGAAGATGCCCGCAGTAAACTGTCCAAACGCATGATGAGATCTCGATTAACAAAAGAGGGTCACCTGCAATGGCAGCGAAGGTGATCGACGGAAAATACCGACACAGAACTGTACAGATGGATACCCAATGTATTGGACATTCGCTCATTCTTCCCTCCACCAAAAAAGCTAACTCAGTTGATCACTGGACATGGACGGTTCCCACATTATTTTTATATATTACAACTGACGGTAACATGTCGATGCTTCTGTGGAGAAGACGCACCTTCCATTTTTAACTGTTTACAAGATGGTACAAGAACAGTTGTGTACGTTCGACGATTCCACAATGTAATAAGAAAAGCACTGGAATCACCTCACTTACGGACAGTATTGAATGACTGTGTAGCAGTTAAAATTTTAACGCAACTTGTTGAGTTTATTTCAAAGGCACTGCCTGAAGTGTGAATGATATCCAGCATCCCGAGTCAAGATGTAGTTTTCCGCGCGTGATGTGCTCAGTTTTTTTTCCGTGTTACTGTGACCGGCTTTTGTTCTTTGCAGTGTGCGGGGCTGCAATACCACATGAACAGCATTTTCTAGTATGGTGTGTGCAGTGTGCGGGGCTGCAGAATTGTGCTGGCTACCATATCCTGATTCGCGGTGGGACTCGAGTTCTCTCGTGCAAGCGAAACATGCACTGAGTGTTGTCTTTCTTTCTCCTATGCAGTGTACAAGGATATAGCGGCATGCTGTTTCTCTCCGCTTTTGAAACTTTGCGAGATATGCTTTCACAAGCTAGTCATAGGTGCCACTTTTTGTTGACTGGTGTCAGCTATATAGCGTTCTAGACCGTTTTTCGGTACGGTGCGATGCCACATATTATGTGCACTGTTTACCTTTTTCTTTTCGCAGTGTGCGGGGCTGCCTTAGTGTGTATGTTTTATTTGTACTGATTCTGATTTGTTTTTGTTATTGGTGCTTCACCAGTTCGCTATTAGCCTGCTGCCTGTGATTTGGGTAAGCATGGAGAGTTTGGTATGGTGCTAAGTCTCATTTTTTTCTCATCTACAAATTGGTTTCTACAAAAAAATATTTTTGGGCTATCGCTCCTTTTTATTTATTTTTTATCGGCTGTTAACCTGCCATAACTTGGCTGGAGCGGCTTTCATTCCACGATTTTTTTTGTTGCTTTTTGATTATGGGGAACACGGAAATAATAAAGGAATAAAGGGAAATATCTCGCGATGCCCAAGGGAAACTACTGTCATGGCACCTATGAGTGAATATCTTCTCGACTTTTTGTGCTTTTTTATTGCACCTACAAGAGGTACGTGGGTATAGCGAATGGGTGCAACTCGTGGTTTGTTAAACTAGCCCCACAAAAACAAGGCGACCTCACTGTGCTTGTCAGTCTTTTCAGGATGTGAGCTTTAGAGAGGATTTATTAATCAACTCAACAGATCGGCGGGAACAAGGTGTACAGTCCCAAGACAACAGGTGACACGAAGTAACTCTCTTATTTGCGGCTTTCATCGCAAAAAACGTCAGGAAGGAGGTAGACCACTCAATCTCAGTACAAACAAAAAAAGCCAATATTATAACAGGCGAAGTATGCTAAGGGAGAAGAGCATGAAACATTGACAAGAGGTAATAATATAATAGTACAAATTTCAGATTTAACATGGTAGAATGATGCAAAGAAGGAGCGCAAAACAACACACAATAAGGAATTTGCATGAAAAGTGAGATGCCAGTATGTGACATAGAATCGATTATCCGGCCTACCGACTTGGCCGCATGATCCATCGCTGTCGGGAGGCAAATAGCTAAGTATGCACCGTTGAATCGCTGGGGGTTAGGCCATCCGATGACGAACTGTGAGATTCTGTCCGCGGGTATGTGGTCCACCGTAGAGCCCGGACTTTCTATGCGTCGGGAAGTTGCTGGCTTCGTGTTTTCCGGCCGTCGTATTGAAACTGGCCCACCTTCAGGTCGATCTGGCAAACAGTAATGAGGTTGTTCGGTAATCGAGGCAGTTTCTCTTCCACGACTGAGGTCACTGGAGTGTCGTAGAGAATGGTGCTGGCGTGCTTTCCTTGCGCAGTATGGTCCCGCTACTTACGGGGTCCTCGGAATTTTCCACCCAGCTAAGAGCACGGTGCTAGGCTCGTTATTCTGTTTGTATTTTCAAATTAAATCATTTTTCACAGTGGATGAACTGCTACCGGCGTCTTGCTGAACGTCCAAGATTTCTTTAAACAAAGTTTCCTCCACCGATGGCTCAAGTTTGTTTAAAGTGTTTGGGCCGGACGTCATAATGACTGGGGTGCTGTACTGTGCTGGAACGTGGTGGTTTTGGGTTGGCCATGCTAAGAAGAACGAAGTGAGGTCCTCTATGATGGAAGATAAAGACGAAAACGTCCTACGCTCGAGACGCTTGGGGGACTTAATCACACCAATGTGGGTTTTGGTGCCTGTTGTGTAGGATTCCAGAATTCTGACTGCAACAACTTCACCTTTCCTGTCTCGGACCATTCTGGTGGATGCTTTCGAGATGTTCCATGAAGCCCTGGTCATCCCGTGTCTGATCTGAAAGTGGTTCGCGTTGTTAGCGCTAGCTTAGACTTCGATCCGCGCCAAACACCCAATGCATGACGTGGGGCGTGTGGTACACGGCAAGCGCACCGCGACAGCGCATCGCCAAGCTATCCCAGCGCACAGTCCGTGGGTTAGCGGTCCCTCCTCCTTAGCGAGTCTCTTCAGCTTCTTTCACCAACATGGCTGCATTTTATGACACACTTATTCTGGTGTAGTGAGACGGTCCATGTTGTGACTGGCATGTAGACCAGCGAACACAATTTCAGTCTCGCGTGACTGTGCACGTAGGGCGCCTCGTTTGCACCTTCTACCCCCTGTCTGCATTTTGTGCCTGTTATCGTATTCGCCCTCCGTGATTGAAATATATCTCCTCGACTATCTACACGCATCCGTACGAAGGCCTAGTGCGAGGTGCTAGTGGGAGCCTTCATCACAATGCCGTCTAAAGCACGTATTTTATAAACATTATTAGCCTCTGCAGATCCAATGGTAGGATTGTGTTCTGGTGATTCCTGATGTGGTGCGCTTAAGCGCAAAGCTCGGAGTGTTTCGATGCCGCTACTGTATACACTATCTGTGCCCCAGCTTGCTTGTTCATGAAACTGTAGCGATGCCATAGCCATCCTGTTCATGAGCGCCAACATCATCATTAGCGGCGCCTGGCCAGCGTCAGCAGTTCCACGCGATGCAGAGAGAACACGACTGCCCTTCTGCCGCATTCGCATGTCTACGCCGCTCTTGATGTTCCAGCCGGGCTTGCACATCAACAATAAAAGTAGAAGAGCCACAGCATCACCGAGTCCACGGCCCCTCTCCCACATTTCATGAACCGGGCGTGATCCCCGGACAGCGGCACACCGACATGGCGACGTGGGGGGACTCGCCGATACCGCTGGTCGAAGCACGACACCTCAGAGGTTGGTATTTAAAGCTTGAGGCCACCGTTTCACTGAACCACGAAACCATTCAGCCGCTCAAGCACTCCATTCTCTGGGAGACGCTTCCCCTCGATCTGCGCTGCGTCCTCTGGCTACCACCGCCCAGCGAAACCGTCTACAATGACGTTCGCGCTGCCGTGCTCACGCACTACAGCTTCGGGAACGACTAATGCGGGCTTGGAGCCTGTCGCCATAGTAGACTCCACCTCCAGCGCGGCAGCCACATATTCACCCACGGGACTGGCAGCCGACGACATCGCGAATGTCCACCGACCCCCGCCCTGCTCACCCCCTTCTGCCACTCCAGCGAAGGCATCGGTGAGCCACGCAATATCGAGGGGGCGACCTCACTTCCTCCTCGGCTGACGGCTCCACCCCAGGACGTCTCCACCTCAACGCTACCCCTCAGTGCGAGACTACTGGGCAAGTAGAGCCAAGCACGAATAAGATGCAGATGGACGCATCCACCATCGGCTGTTATGACATCGCGTCTCTTGTCCCGGTAAAGCAATAGCCACACTGTGACTCTTCCAGGCACGATGCTCTAAGCCGCCACAAGAATCTCGACACAGCTACCGTTACCACACGTGACCCATCCGATAACCACAAACCTTGTCGGCTAGCCAACGTGGAGCGAGCGACGGAAGACGCCCCAAAACTTGCGGCGCAATCATCTCTGACGGCAACAGCGAGTCAAAACCTCGATAAGTCCCCTCTTCGAGCACCTCGCTATCCCCCTGATGCACTTGCATCTGGTGCTTCGTCAAACGACGCTGTGTCTTCTGGTCTGAGTGAGGGCAGCTAGCCGCGAAGTCCGTGCTCCTCGTGCCCGACTCGTCACGCCATGTGAACCCAATCCTTCCACGACCGTGTGGACGTCACAAGCTCTGTGGAGGCGACTCTTCATCCGTCCCCATTGACGATTCGTTCGAGTTCAGAGGGCATTCACCACTCATTTAAGTAACTCGCCTGCTTTGACCCAACATAAGCTGCGTCACTTCAAGCCACCACGACGGTCAATAACTCATAACTTGTACATACTTACACGAACATGGTGGCAACTGCGCCACTTACGCCGCACACGTGGGCGTAATCCTCGCATCGACAAAGCTATCTGCATGGCGGAGGTGCCCAACACTCGTACGCTGTGTCCTCCCGGTTCCTTGGCAGGTTTTGTCGCTCCGACAGTGCACTCAAACTTTGGGGGACATCACTCTCATCTGTGGGCGCTGCTTTCAGCTTCCTCACCGCATGAAGCTAGCTTCTACCAACGACCACTGCGCCACACTCGGGCAAGGCCCCCCGAGACAAATGCACTCACTTGGCGCCCTCCCTAGACCGACTAGGACAGTATAAGGACATTGACCGTAGACAAACCTTACTTATCCTCGGTGTTGTACATACCTGTACATGATTTTTTGTTCCGCCCAACATCCCTCCTCTATTTCTCATAACGCTCTACGTGCTAGGGAGGGAGCCTTGTAGCGACACCATCGCCAACGTCATCATGAGCGCCAGGATCATACTCAGCAGTACCTGGCTAGCGTCAGCAGTTCCGCGCGACACAGAGAGAACACGACTGCCCTCCAGGCGCGGTCGCATGTCTACGCTGCTCTCTAGGTTCCGGCTGGTGCCTGCACACCAACAATAAATATAGGAGAGCCATAGCATGAGCAAGTCCACGGCCCCTCTCCAGCGAAACAAACGGGAGCCTTAGGTCTTATGAAATCCCTACGGTCGTTAATCAGAAGCCTTCCTGGTACAATAAACGGCTAACAGAGAAGCAATGACTCTGGGCCCTCCTGTCCGCCTCTGCATTTCTGTACTTTCATTGCTAGGTTACGTTAGAAGGGGAAATCTATAACTTCCAATTTTAGTTCTCACTGGAAACGTGTAGCGAACATAAACTATCTCGCATGGCGTCGATTTTGAGACATTGGAAGACACTGGTTGTAGCCGCCCTCTCGGCAGGTGGCCCGGGGTTCACCAGTTTGCGGAGCTGATACCGCGCTCTGCTCGCAGATTTTTAGCCTTTAGGTTTAGCCTTTAGGCAGCCTTTAGGTTGGTTGGTTGGAACCAAAATCAGTGGCGCGTATCCACTCTGGCGATTGGCCAAGTCAGATTTAGGAAACTGGTCAAGAATTCAAACTAATGGTAAATAGAGCTGTGGAGTGTGAGGGAAGTGATGTTGGGAATTTAGAGATACTGAAGTAAAAACAGATACTACACACACCAGAGAAAGAAAGTACGAAGTGTCTTTTAACAGGGTAGGCAACCGGATATTGGAATGAAAGCGTGAAGGGAACCTTGTTCGCTCGAATTCTTTTTCTTCTTCTCGCTCTGCTTCTTAACTCAATCTTGTGGCCCTTCTCTTCCTCTTCTTCGACGTCACTTTTTTGTTGCTTCGGCTGTTTTGACTGTTAACTTGCGGCAACAGTCTTCGTGGCACATACCCCCACATGGGTGATGGTTCGTCTTCGGACATCAGATTACAACATTAAAACAAACAATTCGATGCATTGGTGAGATAATAAAGACCCTAAATAGTGACAGACCTGTACAGATGTTTCACCGATGGTCGGACGGAAGTGGCTACCTATGAAACGTTGCTTTGGTGTTGGCCCGGACGTCGTACTCGTTCTTACGAATAATCAAAAGTGTCTCCAAAACTCATGAAGACTTAGAAAAAAGAAGGTTTAACATCACGACATTACAGCAATATTGACTGGCCTCTTCACGGGTGCTGATTTTATATTCGCGGTAACGCGCAGAAAGAAAAACAACCCACAAACCGCCGGCCTTAGTCGGCTGTCTATTTTACTGCTTTCCTCAGTTTCGAATCCTTCACCGCTAACCTCTGAAGACTGTTACCACAAAGCGGCAGGTTTTACTCTTGTTATTTACTTTGCTTGTGGTCACACGTGAACGTGCTGTTTCGTGTTTTTGCGTGCAACTTAAGTGTGAGTGATACATGTTCAGTTCGAGAATTTTCGCGGCGCTGGAAGGGGGGGGGGGTTGAAATTAAATGCGCAGTGCATACAACAGGTGTGTGGCCACTATAAACAGTATATAAAAATAATATGAAATTGTGCGATAACATTAGATTCTGTAAGCGGGAGTTTGTGGCAGAACTGAAAATACTGACGGTTATGATGATGTTTGATTTATAATGGCACAAGGCCAACTAGGGGAAGCACCGCCACAGAAAGACATATATTACGAGATACAGAGGTAACTACTAAAACCTAGTGAAATACTAAAGCATTGTTATACGAAATGAAAGACAATTGGGATGGCTGGTGTGTGGCGCGAGGATGATTACTCGTCATATAGCAATAGCTGCAGAAATGGTATCTCACGTAAATACATACGAACACGTTGAATAGAAAACATTGGTTCATCGGATAAGAAGTATGGTAGGTGGAGTGGAATGTATAATCTGAAGAGTTCAGGGAAATGATTATGTCGTGTTGTGTCAATTGCATTGAATGTGGTGGGGATCTTGACTACGCATTGGCGCTTCCCACACCTGCTCCGCAGGTGTGTTGAATATCTAGTGAGCAGGTGTGACTGCGTTGATGTGTGTGGTCGTTCCGTAGCCTTGCGAAGATCACATCAGGGCGGCTGTTGTGTCAGTCAGTAGTGTTGCTGCCTAAGTCTGGTTTTGTTATGTGTAGCTTGTAGTCTTTGTTAACTCCGGTGTGATTGCCAGATGTTACGAGGCTGCTGTCTGAGTTGTGATGTGAGGTCAGTGTAAGGTACTGTTGGTATGTCAAGTAAATACACGACAGCAGCCACAGCTGTCGTTTGATTTGCAGCCTCAATGCGAGGGATTCCACAGGTCTCTGCTGCCCAGGTTCTAGCGATTTCAAGATTTGAGGCATCCGCAGTGATTAAAACATTCAAAAGAGGATTGACCGCATATATTAAGAATCCTTCTTAGATGACAGTGCCTGCACAACGCTTATAAATTTTGTGAACACGATGGAGTTCGGAATTCTTTTTTGAGGATGTAAGATGCTATACAAGTAAGATACCATTCACTTTTGCCGTTTAAATACTCTTATACCTTCAAAAGAGAATCGAGCGCGTACTTTTGGAAGGGTTCTTAGATGACAGTGCCTGGACAAGGCTTAAGAATTTAGTAAACACGATAGAGTTGGGAATTGTTTTTGATGATGTAACATGCCATACAAGTAAGACACCATATACTCCTGCCGTCTAAATATTCCTATGAAAATTCATTGTCTTAGTGCTGCTTAAACTTGGTCCGTGGACTGCACAAGTGACACTAGATGCAGTTTTCGATGCGTCGCTGCAAACTTTTGTGAACGTGTACTTGTCAGGCAGGAAAAATAAAGGCCACTAATTTGAAAGGCAGAGTACACTATGTTTTACTTGAGTTAAGGACAGGTCACTGGATATAGGGTGCAGATGTCATGGTGACACAAATATAATTTATGGGTGTCGTCTGCGTGTCTTAAAGTGGTTCTTTCAGTTCAGCTTTTTGCTCACTCTAAAAGAGAGAGGTAAAATATAGATGCGCTGTTTGAAAATATTTGTAATTATGATGAGTCGAAAATGATGGAAATAAAAGGGTGGTTGGTAAAAGACAATTTTTGTGGCGTACAGCAAGTCAACATACTCCCGCTGATGCTCTAGGTACCCTTTGTTACACCATACATACCGACTCTCGACAGGGCTTGTGCGGAAAAAGCTGCAAGAAATGCGAAGTCCAACATGCACCAATGGATCGAGCATTCTCAGTTTTTTAACGCCGACCCATACGCGACTCTGCTGCAGTCAACCCGAGGCATTAAGGAGGCAACGGAAAAGCACAGGAGGAGTTGCTTGTCGGCCCCATAAAATTGTTGGGAGAGGATCTTCAGAATTTTCATTGTTTGTAAGCATTCGCATTTATTCCATTTCATGTGTGAAATCAATATTTCCTTGTCATCAAATATAAACAAAAAACCTTGTGCTCCATGTTCACAGGAATAGGCAGGCCGTGAAGAGTAATGTCTCGTTTACGGTGGACCCCAAGCGTCATGTAAAACCGAATTCCGGTTCACAGGATTAGGTTAAAGTCATTGTTCTCTGCCCATCCGTGACGTTTCTTCACGTCAAGCAGGACTTCACTTACGCAAATTGACATATTACGCGATTTAATGGACACCTGGACATCGTCAATGTATATTGAATAATGGATTATGGATGGCAATTCCTTTCAAAGAGAATTAATTTTAACTAGGAAGTGAGTGAAACTTACCTCTGCACATTGCGGCTCGCCATTTTCTCGCACATGGACCTTTAAGAGTGTGCAACCAACCCTCAGGCGAAGTGTTCTCTCTGGCAAGTAACTACCAAGGCTGTTTTACATATTAGTCAAAACACGCAATGACTTGACGTCACTGAGGATCCCGTAACGCCAAATGGTGTGACCATGTGGTTTCACACCAATTATCCACCGGTTACCGGCGCCCATTAAAGATAGTTGATGTACAGTGGGACTCCAACGCGGTCAAAGGGTTTCGATGGCGACACTAGAGGTTGCAACGGGGTCGTAGAACGAGGAGGTGGTGATTTGCGGTGTTGACATCCCGGGCACGAGCGAAGTAGTTCCGCATGTAGTTATATATATCCCTTCAATAAGAATGGACGCGGAGTCACTTGTACGTTTTTTAGGACGCCAGCGCGAGCGCAAATCAAGTTGGTACGTTAAGAATTGCAGATGTTGGCACGCGGATGGCATGGAATAGCTAAAAACCTACCTCCTTGCGTCTGAGTAGTACTTCCGACGATAAAGGTCTCCACGCAGTTGGTAGTGAGAAGCGTATCGCCGGAAGGCCTTGGTTGCACCAGCAGCTCAACTTCCAGCAAAGCTGCCCATGACGGAAGCCAACACGTGGTCCTCAGCTGCTCCGCAGGAATGTTGGTGAAACTCAGCAACGACAAGCTGCAGCCCATTTTGGCAAGGTGGGACACGTCATCCGTCATTGGAGAATAAGAAAGCGTCAGCATCCGAATGCTGGCGGCCGAAACGGTTACCCACGTGGGTATCATATTCTTGCAATCGAACAACCCACCTCCGAATGCGACCTGAAGGTTTTTTCAAGGGGGCAACCCACTAAAGAGGGCGGTGATTGTTCACTAGGTCAAATGGGTCGCCATGCACATTAGGGCGGAACATTCCTAGCACCCATTTTATAGCCAATCATTCCTCCTCAGTGTTGTACTAATTCATTTCTGCGTTCGCCAGCACCCTACTCGAATACGCAACATATTCCTCAGTGTCGGATATCTGCTATGCGAGCACGGCAACCGATGGGCAAACCCCCTCGCGTCAGTGTGATTACGGTTCCAAATGCCGTAATATAGGCGGCGAAGTCCGCAAACGACGCGGTGTTGCAGACGCATAGTCACATGACGGTACCATGATGTAATGCCGCTCTCGCTACCTAGGACCTTCGTAAGAGGCGAAATAACCGTGGGAAAGTAGCGAAGAAAGCGTCGAAAATAAGAGCCAAGCCCAATGAAGCCTCGAAGTACCTTCAGTGTGGTGCGCTTCTGGAATGCCACAACATCTCGAAGGATTGTCTTGTCAGGGCTAACGCCATCCTTGGAAAGAAGACGATCCAGGAAGGTTAGTTTGCGAGCGCCGAAGTGGCACCTTTTTTGTTTGAGCTGCAGCGCAGCATTTGTAAGGCAAGTCAGGACTTGTATACGATTTAAAAGAAAAGGACTGCGTAGTCTATGCAACAAAGACACGTCTTCCACTTGAGGTCCATAATTCTTTCGAACGTGGTGGGGGCGTTGTAAAGCCCAAAAGGCATAACATTAAGTTGGTTAAGGCTACATGGGGTAACAATTGCTGTTTTTGTGCGATTAGCCTTTGTCATGGGAACTTGTTTGTAGGCAAAGCGTAATTCAAATGGCGAAAAAATTCTGCTCCCTGCAGAATCCACCGCATCGTCGATACGCAGAATAGGGTGCATGTCTTTTCTTTCGATGGCATTAGGAGGCGATAATAAACGCAAAAGCGAATAGAGGCGTCTTACTTCTTAACCAGAACCACCGGTGAAGCCAACGGACACCTCGAGGGACGAACGAACACTCTGTTATTTTTACATTGATATAGTCTTCTCTTTCTGTACAATCTTTCAAAAAGAAAGTTGATCTGTATTTGCTGGGGCTACCGTGAACAAGCTATGATATAGATAAGCGTGATATTACCGTTGATTATCGCTCGGTATTTCTACTTTGTGATCTTGTTTATACTTGCAATGCCAATTCTTAAGTAATACAAATTCTACCTTTACTTGTGCTATGTAAACGTTGTATCAAATGGAGTTTTTTTTCTGTATTATGTTTTCTGTATTATGATTTCTGAGCTCGAAAATTTCGTTCTTTGTCACGTTACTGCTGAGTGGTGTGTAGGGGGGGAGGGGGGGGAGGGGGAGGGGGGGGCCGGGGGATGTCGCTTTGTCAGGTAATTCGTTTGCCTTTTCGGCATCCCCCGAAGACAGTCGCTTCTGTGATGTTTTTATGTGGTCATTGCGATGTTTACTCGGTAACATCTCCCCTTGTAACGTTTTTCGGTTGTCTGAAATAAAACATTCACATTCACACATTCACATTCACATTCACAACACATGGGCTCAAATGGTTCGACGCTCTGTCGTGGACACACAAAACGGATGCTGTAGAAGTGTAGCATGTGAGCCGGTGTCGACTGCATCCTAACAGTGGAAGTGTGGCTCAGTGATGTCTGCGTGTAATTCAATGAAGAAGAAAACTTCGAAAGCAATATATTAGTCGTTCTCATTGGGCTGCACCCACATTGGTGTCGATGCAGTGGGCACAAGCATCGGCTGGCAGTAGTCTTAGGATGAAAAAATCATCCGGTACGCCAACAACTACACAAGCACCTACAAGCTTTCAGAATTCACGTCTTTCTCTCTTAAAAGAGCAGCCGGGGTCGCGAATGGTTTGGCCACCAACGTAGTGGTAGCACCATCACGAAAAGTTAAAATGGTGGAGGGCAGATGTAGGTATTGGCGGTAGAGGAAAACGTCTGAACGCAAAAATAAAACAGTTGCGTCAGTGACTGAGTTACAACACAGGGTTACAATGACGGAGGAGCAGGGGGGACATCGGTGTCTTCAACTACGAGTAATTTCGTAGGGGTATGACCGGAATCTTCCAAGGGAACTACTAAAAAATGCTCGATTTCAGCACAGCAACAAATATCGTCGAAGTTATTTTTGTTAAGAAAGTCCCACCCGACGATGATGTGAGAGCATGAAGGCAGCACGATGAATGAAACGATGCACGATCTGTTCTGGATGAAGACACGAGCAGTGTAGTTGGCTAGCGACTTACTGGGCGGGTAATTGGAGGTGCGAAACAACAGTCCAGAAAGGGGGGCCACGACTTTTCGAATAAAACGATAGGATGACAGAAACAACGCCTCCAGTGTAGATGAGAGCAACGACAGGGACAACTTCAACAATTACGTCGATAACATTTTAAGGCGAAGAATGAGCACACCTACGATTTGATGGTGACGCAGCACTTGCCTACCGATCTGCAGCTTCTATATTTGCTTTTCGCCATTACTAGGGGGGTGATGCACAGGAAATACAGAGCAGCGACATAGAGAAAATGCGTTCTAATCTATCCTTCGAAGGTGGTTGGAAAGCAAAGCTCTAAGCGGCACCCTCAACGCTTACACATACGATGTCACCTACATTTACACACGTGGCTCTGCAAATAGTGAAAGCAGACCCAAGTGAAGCGCACCTAACCATACCCTTCATTGCTTGAAAGAGATATTTTTTGACCAGGTTAAATCAATGCATAATGCATGAATGGTGGTTGGCTTAGTTTTTTTGGTGTAGCAGATGAGTGGAACCTCTTTTTTATATAATTAAATAAGCTCAAAATTGTTGTTACTTGATGTCCTTCGGCATCTCTGCCGCCGCTGGTCGAGGCGGCGAAATCAGCGGCAGAGTCGGAGGAGCAGGAAAAGCAGGAGCAGGAGAAACAGGAGTAGGAAGAGGAAAGTGGGCAAAAGGGAAATACTTTTCAGATTTCAAATGGCCCAGAGGGCGGCGCAGGGGAGTGGTTCCTTCATTGGAGCCCATATGCCGTCAGCGCTGATTGTGCTCTATACACCAGATGAAGCTGGTTAGACAGAGAGGGACTGGATAGCGGTCTCTCCTAGTGCTCTTTTTGGGTAGTTGACTAGAAGAGACGAGGGTGCTCGGGGCTAAAGTCACACACCGCGATTATGTGGCGGAGTGTTCCTACTTCTGAGCAAAAGGTACATTAAGCGTCGCAGCAATTTCGGCGCAATAATTGAAGACATGTAAGGTGTGGGAAGTAGTAGCAGCATATGAGCCGTAAGGTAGTTTGCTGTTCACTGGAACGTTCAATGTAAGGCAAGCGTAAGGTCTGTCTCTGAAGGCGAGAATGCTGTGTTATGTCACTGAACGTGGCAAGCGGTTGACTGTCTAGAAGCGCTGTCTCGTTGGTTGGCGTATTCGATTGCCTCCATAGAAGCTTGAGCGGGTGTCCAGATGAACTGAATGGAACCGGTTTGGAGCGGTTTTTTAGCTTACAAGAGTGCAGCACGGGACACCCACCCCGACTGGCAATTCTGGTACGATTGTTAGGAATCCGTGACTGCCTTCCAAATCCCTGGTTGAGTGAGAGCCAAGGCGAAGACTGCTTCTTCTGCTGCCGTCATTACTTGGGTTTGGAGTGAAGCACACGCCAGCAGGTTGCTTCTGGAGGTAGCCACGATGATGGCGTACTGCTACCCTTGAAGTTGGGAGGTATCTGTGTAGGCAACTACGAAATCCCAGCCAAGGGTTGTGTTGATCGCTTGAGCACGTGCTTGTCGGCGACCCTCGTCATGTGAAGGGTTCATGTTTTTAAACAAAAGGAGCCTTTTTAGTTCTTGTCGACAGGAGACCAATGGTTGCTCAATCGCCATTATAATCATTATATCAAGCACCTTTGTGTCATCCTTTCGGAGAACCAGACAGGGGGTGGCGTGAGTGATTCTCGAGATGGCAAAAGCTCGAAATATTCGAAAGGTATCGGTTGCCTTGAGGCCTCGCTTCTTGGTGTCAACTCGCTTGATCATGTGTATGATTTGATTGATGCAGTGTTTGAGTCACTGGAAGGATACGTCACATTTGGTTTTGGCGTGCAGATGTAGGCCCTGGATCTTGATTCTGCGTCTTGGAATGATGGCCTGGTCATCCAGGAGTATTTGAATGTTTTCCTTAATGAGGCGTTTCACGTGAGTGCGGACGACAAGGATCTCTGATTTTTGTAGCGAACACTTGAGGCCACAGGATTTAGCACAATGGCATACTAGAAGGGAGATGCCACGCGTTGGTGTGAGCTTCCTTTATTTTTGTACCTCCTTCCGCATGCGTCATGCGCGCACACGACCGCGAAACGTCACGTGAGCGGAGCACATAGCGGTGCAAGAGGTGGCGTGATCCAATCACGTGGCATTCATAGAGACTGCAGGGATAAACCAGCAAATGTGCTTGAGTGCACTACCTGTCTTCCCCGTTTCTGCAAGGGCTATTAGCTCAATCGGTAAGACCGCGGGCTCACGGTTTGTTACTCTACTAGTTCCAGAATAGATTCCTGGCGTTGCCAGTAACTTCTTTTATTTGTTCGCGGAGGTTTTCTGTTGACACCAACGGTTGCGAAAGAACCCTTGAGGACTAGAGGTAAAAAGATTTGCCTTAAAGACAGAATGGCGGCGAGCGGACGTTGGCCGGTTATTCTGCTCAGAGGGCAAATTTTACGGCGATGGTTGAAGGCGATACGGAGAAAAACTAGGGGTGGCGTAAAAAGGCGCTTGGGTATAGCTAGCTGGTGGTAATATGCGGCGGCCAGAGCAACGAGCAAAATGCCTTGGCGCCGTAAATTCAAAAACAAAGAAGAAGAAGATCCTGCGTGCGCGATGCACTCGTTCGCTAAAGACTAGTCTCTGCCGCTGGGCAGCTATATATATATATATATATATATATATATATATATATATATATAAATATATATATATATATATATATATATATATATATATATATATATATATATATATATATATATATATATATATATATATATATATATATATATATATATATATATATATATATATATATATACTTTGATTGCGAGAAGGGCGGTCTTTGGTTGCCGTAGCAAATAGTAAAAAATGGGTATAGCTTCTAACAAAACTGTTTATTGGTCGACGTTTCGATCGGATGGAGAAAGATCGTCATCCGATCGAAACGTCGACCAATAAACGGTTTTGTTAGAAGCTATACCCATATATATATTTACGGGACTAAGGTGAAAAATGCCTTGAACCAACGACGATGACGACGACGACGACGAAGTGCTTGGCGCGAACCTTGCGCCAGCTGTGTCATGGCCGCACTGTACATAATGTGAATAGATCGCTTCACTCCATCGCATCGTTCGTCTCATCTGTGTCCTGTCGTCACGTAACATTTTGGTGGAGTGTGCGGTGTCATCCCCACCCTGGCCTCCACATAGCATCGTCTCGGCCGGGGCGGAATCGTCGAAGAAATGTCAGCTGTGTCGGGCAGCCCCAGCCCACTTCGACGAGCATTGGACCACGCCCCCCGCCCCGTGACCCCAGCCCGTGACAAGCCGATGAAGACGAGCCGCTAAATGCCGAGACCAAAAGAACAGAAGCCGCGTCCCCAGCCCTCTCGTCCGACGTGGTTCGATTTCCACCGACGGTCCGCTTCTATCTTCAAGACATCGCTTTTGCGGTGCCAGGCATCATCACGTGCATCATCGTCATCGGTGGTGGCAGGCGCGTCTTCACTGTACCTTGTCATCGCATCACTCATCCTCATCGCAATCCTCGCGTTGTCTCGGCCACGACCGGGTCAGTCGACCTCGAACCGGCGGGTGATGTTACGTGACTAAGGTGGACAATGCCTTGAACCAACGACGATGATGACGACGACGACGACGAAGTGCCTGGCGCGAACCCCTCGCGAGCTGTGTCATGGCCACACTGTACATGATGTGAATAGATCGCTTCAGTCCATCGCATCGTTCGTCTGATCTGTGTCCTGCCGTCCTGTAACAATATATATATATATATATATATATATATATATATATATATATATATATATATATATATATATATATATATTGTTGCGGTATTCGATACACAGTAATTTTTAGGTTATCTGTAACTTTCGTCAGCCGCCAATTGCCCCTGTAGGGTATGTGGCAGTGGAAATGGTTCGGGGGAAGGATCGCATGTTCAGAGTAAGATGGAAAAGTGCTTTTCTCTGCTTCCCGCTCACCGACCTTCTTTATACCACGCTTTGCCTGTGGTTTCGCACACTTCGTAAATAAAGCAGTGAGACCGAATAAAACATTTTTATTTATCCAGCCGAGGCTGGTTTGTGGCCTTGCGCCTTGGAAGGCGTCCCTAGTGCGGGATGCCTTCACATTGGCTGGCAATCCGTGCTCGGGTCACCCGTTTAGGCTGGATATCCGGGTCGGGACTGGCCAAGGAAGCCATCCACAGCTCCAAGATGAGGTTGCAATGTGGGTCAAGTCTGGAGTTCGTTCGTACTCCCAAGATAGAGCTTTCTTTAAAGACAATCTCGAGATTGGTCCTGCCCGCATTGAAAGAATACATAGGCTAGGGAATCTTGCCGCAAACAAAACAAGGCCGGTAATTCTTACGCTCCTCGACTTTCGCAACAAAACTCGAGTGTTCAATAATTGACACAAGCTAAAAGGATCTTTATCAGTTAGCGAGGGCTTTTCAGTGCGTGTACAGGACATAAGAAAAAAAGTTGTGGGGCTATGCAGAAGCAAAGAAAGAGTCAGGGGACAAAGTCTCATTAGCTAATGATAAGCTCGGAATAAACAACGTCCGGTATCTCTGGGATGAAGAAAAAATCACAAATTTGTCTCACGTCCTAATTGGAATGCTTCTTCGGTTGAAAAAAAGGGGCAAGTCGAGGAAATGGCACCATGCCCTTGGCGTCCACACCAACGTGCCAAAAAGTAACTTTCGCAAATGTAAACACAAGAATGCTTTTCAATAAATCAGATTCGGTTAAATCGTTGCTACTTGCCATATAACCAGAATTCTTAGCAAGGAGAGAAACCAGGCTCATGCACGATGTCATGGATTTTGAAATAACACTGCCCGGCCATAGTATCGTACGGAAAGATAGAGGAACATGAGGGGGAGGCGTGGCCATGCCTAATAACGAAAAGATGCCTTTCACTACTATGCCCGAAGCATGCTATGTAGAGGCAGTATTCTGCAAAGTGATATTTGGCTCATGCACTTTTGTGGTAGGGTGTGTTTTTCGATGCGCCAGTTCTGGGACAGACAGCTTGAAGCTCTTCATGTTTACATGCAAAACCTTATGGGTGTGGCAAGGATTATCTTGTTGGGAGATTCCAATCTACCAGCCATTAACTGGGAAACACTGCAATTCTCAGCACCTGCTCGCAAATGTTTCTTGATAATGTGTCTTATAACCTGGGTTAGATCGTGAAAGAACTGACACGTGTGCACGGAACAAAATCAAATATAGTCGACCTGGTTTTTACAAGCAACCACGTCCCATTATATGACACAAAAATAGAAATATTGAGTTGCAAAACAGACTACAAACTAATTATATGTACCATCCCCATTCAAAGAGGAAAAATTTATTCGATATCACCAAACACACTTCCTTATTTTGCGAACGCTCACGATACAACCATAATTGATTATCTTTCCTTCCAGTTACAGTCGTTTGTGTATGCTTCATATGAACCCTCTACCAACATTGAAATAATATGGCAATCATTCAAAAACATTGCACCGCATTGCTTTCCCAACTGCGTGCCAGTAAAAACAAAATGATCAAATAAGCATAACCCATGGATAACCAGACATGTCATCCATGCAAAAAGGTTACATTTGGTGCAACAGAAAAAAAGCTGGCGCACCAACACAAGCTGAAAATAACATAGTAAAGATAAGCAATCACCACAACAGGTTTCTTACAGCAGATCGAAATAGAGTCTCATCTGTTATCGTAGCAACATACGAAGGAAGGCGGTTCCAAATAGCGTCCGGGAAAACGACACTCTTTGCTTTCTCTGTGAGACACTCTTCCGGGACCAAGCATCTCCTTATGATGACAGTTTGGCTGCAAGGGTCACGCAGAACTGACATCGATCTCCCGGCCTGTTCTCCGACTACAACTGGAAGGTCTGTGGCCAAGAATGTGGTCTTGGTTAATGTCTGAGGGGTCTCAAGCTTTACGCTCTCCTGGTCTAGGCGGAAACTTGCGCAAGAAAAAGGAACCTGGGTTCGTCGTGCACGGTTCACACCATGTCTAATCGCGTTGACTTGATCTCCCAGTTGCTTCGATCGGCAGTTTTCAGCTGTATGACCGGCCTGTCGACATACAAAACAATGATTTTACGGGCCCGACACGCGGCAGTAAGCTGCAAGGTGTCCGATTTTATTGCAAAGGAAACACGTGGGAGCTTTTCTGACAAGTCCCGAGTCTAAGCTCAGTCCTTCTATTTCTTTCCTGTCTTACCTAGCTAGACTCAGGTTCTTCATCGCCTGAGCTTTCAGATATTGGTTGCATACTTCTGCCATCTCACTCGTGGTTTTAACGTCGCGTTCCTTGAGGAATACGACGAGCTTGCAGTGGCAGCATGTCAAAAACTGTTCGGCGATCAGTTTATCGCGGGGTCCAGGAAAAATATTCGCTACCCCAGATGTTTCTAGCCATGATCAAAGTAATCTGAAAGGCAGTACATGAACTCCGTTCCGGTTTCCCAGTCTTCGGCTTTGGCGTTCCTAACTTCTCGTTATGTCCTTGGGCAGTGAACCTGAACCGGCTAAGTGGCCTACCTTTACATCCTACCGATCACAGCTAACGCTTCGCAAGTTAAGCACATGCTAAGGCCAATTGTCCATTTATCTTGAGGCCATCATTCCCCAAGTGCAACCCTTTCATATCGCTCTAAGTAGGCATCGAGATTGTATCTGTGGTGATCAAATGGAGGTATAAACTTGTGTGGGCCTATCGGCGCAAGGGGTTCTGAAGCTGCTTGCGATGTCGACGCGGATCCTTTCCCTTGGGGCTTATTCCTGGCCTCTTCCTGATGCCTCAGTTTTAGTATGAGATTCGCGTGCTCACATTCCTTACTCGCCTTGGTTGCCTCTCGCTCAGCTGCCCTTTTCTTTCACAAACAATTGTGTTCCAATCTAACAAACTCCCATAGTTCTGCGTCTTTTACTCCGAGCTGCGTTCCGACGGTCATTATTTTCTCAACCTCCAAGCCTAGACTGTACTCAAATGATCTAGAGTTCTAGTTTTCCCCCAAGACGTTAAAGAAGAGTTCCTGTCGCGGTCGCCTGTTGTGATTGTATTTGTGGCTTGAACTTGAGGCTTGCGTCGCACATGCGAGACCGGCGCTTGAGAAGGACTCATAAGATGAAGACGGACATTTCTCAATACGAGAATAACTGACGATATGACAGTACGCTACAGCTACAAATAGACTGCGACAATAAAGTCAATCCTACAGACACCAAGGTCTTTAAGTGTGTAGATAAAATCAGAAGTTTATAGTTCCGTTTGAAGAGACCCCCGTGATAGATAAGACGCTCACTTATGGGGCGCAGTAAATGCTAAGGTGTTGGCTACTCCCTGTTCTCAGTGGCTGTCGGTAGATAGCCAGGGTGCATACGACGTCACACAGTGGATGATTCGGAAGAACACTGGTATGAGGGCCATCTGGAAGATGCGGTAGCCGTCGTCTACTGATGCCGCCGTTAAGGACGGCCGGAGACCCAGCCACGCTGCAGTGCGAGCGGCTCGCCTATCACGCATTGAATGGCCGGCATCGACTTTTTGACGCGCCCCCCCCCCCCCTGCCGATAGACCGACAGCCGCCGAGAACCGGGACTGGCCAACACATTAGCATTGAGTGCGCCCTATCTAGTGAGACGTTTTATCCATCACGGGGGTCTCTTCAAACGGAACTATGAACTTTTGATTTCTTTTACGCACTTACAGAGCTTGGTGTCTGTAGATTTGACTTTAGTGTCGCAGTCTATTTGTAGCTGTAGCGTACTGTGATTTTGTCAGCTCATCTCGTCTCAATAAATGTCCGTCTTCATCTTATGCACCAAGAAGGCAAGCTGGGCGAGTTGGTATGGGATCATGGTGATATAAAATAACCAGCGCAAGAACGACGATGCCGCTCTGTTTGTTACCTTCCTCGTCCTCGTCTTTTTTGCACTGGCTATTTTCTACCTTCATCTTATGAGCCCATTTCAAGTGCCTGTCTCGCATGTGCGACGCAAGTCTCAAGTTCTAGCCACTATTACCATCACAATCACAATGCTACCCCATTTGTCTGCGTGCTTAAGGATTATGTTCGTTCTCTAAGCTAAAGTATTTAGAGTGACTTCTCCTGAGGGGGTCCTGTTTTTACGTTTATTTATTTCTTCGTTGTCTTTATTTCTTTTAATACTGTTTTTATGTACAAAAAGAGTTCTTGAGATTCCTCGGCATCGGTTGTACAAGTGCTGAGTGCACAGAGTGCGTGGTCGTTGATCTCACTATTGTCTTGCTTATCGAAAAGAAATTGGTTTAAATTCATTCTGCTGGAAACTTCCGTCAGATCCTTGGGTAACCCGTATTCATTCACGTGGTTGTTGGTAGGGAAGAGAGTAAGGCGTCCTTCTAGGATATTATTTTGGGTTGTCGTTATTATTTCTGAAAAATCTATAACATTGCTGTTACACATCACGGGGGAGCCCTATACTATATTCTGTTTGAGCTTGGGTGACATGTTGCTGTTACTTCTAGTGTGGGAGCTAGATTCTACATTTTGATTAGTAGCGGGAGGGGAACATTGCACGGTAGCGGATTCTGATTTGCCTGCGGGGGACGTTAGATGATTTAGTGTCTCGGCTTCAGACTTAGCGAGGACAGGAGGTTCACTGGTGCAATGTGTCTCAGGCAAAAGCAGCTGGTCACGTTTAAATTTACCTCTTTGTTTCTTGCACATCTCGTCTTCCTTGGGGTCTCTAAACGCATCAAGAAAACTTTTTTTCCTGCTCAGTAGGTGGAATGATTTCAATCTGCTCATTTAAAACACTAATTTGTTTTTCACAGTGTTCTCTGAGAATTTCTAGGAAGGAAAGCGATGCACTCTTCGAAGTGTCCTGCCATTTAGCTTCTAGTTCAAGAGGGAGAGTTTCAGGGGTAAAAATAGCTTTAAGGTGGAGGGCGTTAAGGATTTTCGTTGCTCTGAAGTAGGAGGAATAGAGGGTGAGGTGAAATCTGTAGTTTGTTTATCGGCGAGTTTTCGAACACTAAGGAAAGTGCGGGACTTGAGGGGCAAGGCATGCGGTCGACTCGTTCTAGGTAATTTGCGATTGTTTCGAGCGAACCTATGTGATGGTTCTTTTTGGTTTCTCGGAGTATATTGTTTAGAGGGGCAGTTAAGGGTAATGTCGACGTCGATGTCCGTTTGGGTTCTTGTTTGCGTTTTAGTGCGTGTTGGTGTCTGCGTGAACACTGGGCGTGATGTTCTTGGTGGGTCGGGATATTGTCCTCCTATGTGGTGTTCAGCTGGTGTTGTGACAGTTTCCACCATTTGCGTGCTTACGTCGCATGTGGTGTTCTTGGAGGACAGGTTGGTTCGCTACAATTGGGAATGTCATGTTCGGTCTGCTGCTCACTGCTGGCCACTGACGGGCGGGTGATGCTGGTAGTTCAGAGAGCCACCTCAAATGACTGGCTCAGCCTGTACTTCACCTTTTTAGACATTATCCGAAAGCCTCGGAATTCAAGGTCTAACCGTCTTTGGCCAGATGCCAGATGTCCCTGATACATTTCTGTGGAATAGATGATGTCAACGTTTTGTTGGGTGAGTTCTCTGTCAAGGAGAGAGTGGTTGAGCTTAACTGTTCGCTCGCAGTGAGCTATGAGTCTGTGTACCTGGTGTGGGTGTGGCCAGTGATTGTTTTCAGAGCTGGGAAGCACTTTCGGAGGGGGGATTATGCTCACGTGGGGCCGTTTTGTCTGAACACCTCGTACGAGAGATTTGCCGACCTGGAAAGTGTTTTCACCGCAGTTGTACTTTAGGACGTTGGTTCCAAAGTGAAGTATGAATTGGGTGATGTTGCGTGGGGCGGCATCTATAAGCTTCCTAATGTTCTGGGTTGTGGCACTGCATTTGAATATAATGTACGGTGCATGTTGTCCAAACGGAAAGTGATCTTGAATGTATTTGAAGTGGCTGTCTCCAAATAAAGCCACGCGGGCCAGAGAGGAGAGGTTGCTACCCTTGTCCCGGCATCTTCGTGGATAAAATACCGAGAATGAGGGGGCTCTAAATACAGTCACCACATAGAAATAATACTTTGGAGAAGGTAGCAGCCTCAGACCTCTGCCACCGTTTCGACAAGGGGACTTGTCTTTTTCAAGGCATCATGGTTCATCTCTGGCACCCTTTCTTATAGAAAGAGATTGAGTTTGAGAGAGATGGGACGTTGTTGAGAGCGAGGATGGTAAGAGGAAAGCAGAGTGAGTCAACGGTCGGTTGAAAGGAGCGAAATAATGAGAGAGAAACGGAGGTGTGGTTATTGCGACAGCACCCAGAAAGAATAAAAAAGAGAAGACTACGAGAGGGCCGGCGCAAACAGGGGGGAATGGTTTGGGCTAGGCTGTTGTGGTTACGGGCGACCTCAAAGGAGGATTCCGGGACGTTTGGGTCCAAGGGGGGCGTCTTGCGGGTGCGATTACAAGGTTACTGAACTGCGTGTAAGAGAGAAAACTCGTAAACAACAAAAGCCTGTATAGTCCGAAGAATTACGGGTGGGGAGGCCAGTGTTCGTAGACGAATAGGAGGGGTGTCCACAGGTACGATCAACGGGGAGATTTGTGGTAGATTCAAGGACTTCTTTTCTTTTTCCTTTGTTTTTCTTCTTTTTCCTTTTTACGCGTGTGTGTAAAGCAGATAGTAAGACAAAATGCCGAAGGTCGAGGGAGGTGAGTGCGCGTGCTATGGCGAAATCGGCTAGGAGCAAGACATGAGAAAAGAAAGAAAAACAGCGAAAATAATTGTATTCAAGTAACAGCACTGGGGATGGGCAAGATGGGTTGTTGTGAATCGGGATGCCCACTTTTTCTAATAGCAATATTTTTCTGTTCGATTCAGATAACCCAGGGGTTCCAAGCTGCCTTTCAAAGCATTGAGTCGAGCTGGTTGAACATAACTGGGTTTATGGATTAGGTACGATTCTTTGTATTTACACCCTTAGAGACTTAATGTTTGACTGCCGAATATAGAGCTTGAGATCATCAAAATTGTGGTTCGGATGGTTCAAGTGTTGCGCGACTGCTCTGGAGGCTCAGTTATGAGTGTCAGCTCGATGTTCATTCAGGCATAAGTTCATAGGTTGACTCGTTTTTAATGTACTACATTGACAGAATAAGCATTCTAGCATATTCACAATGTCAGAAGAACTGCACGCGAAGCTTGAAATAATCTTATGAACGTATGGCTGGCAGTGCTTTTGACAATGCAGTCCATCTGCAGATGTTTGCCAGTCTTGCATCTACGAGGGAGGCAAGGGCTGATGACTAGTTCCTTGGATGCTCCAATTCTGGCATGCATAAAATCTTTTTAAAGTTGGTTTTTCTTATGTGAATAACTTTTTTGGGATTCAGGGAACGTATTTTTAGGTTGTTCATTACTGGCTAGAATTAGGTAGTGTTTCCACAGGATGTTGTTTATGTTAAGGAGCACGTTTGAGGGTTGTTAGGGCTGGTGGCGGGGCGCTTTCATTTACAAGTCGTTGCTTGAGCACTTCGTCGCTTTCTAGCTTGGATGCTCTTTCGTAAGGCATATCCAGCGAGCTTACCGGGTGATTCATGCTTGGGAGGGTGGACTTTATTTTATTGGGGTGTTTTATATAGTCGGCGTGATCACTGTATACATGTCGTAGTCTGGTAGCCTGCCCTACAAAGATACCTTGTTTGCAGAGTCGTGGTTGATGACTCGTGTAGTCGAGCCTCTCCATTATTTCCTATAAAACGTGGTTTTCACTTTACCATTGTCAAGGACAACAGCAGTGTCTACGAGGTTCACTTGTTTATCCGAGTACTGATATGACAACTTAATGGTCAGGTGTGAAGAATTAAAATGCGAAATGAATCTTTATAGGGCTGTGCAGCCGTGCTCCCAAATTATAAAGATGACATTTACGTTGCAAAGGTAAACCTTGGGTTTGTGGGGGAAAGACTTTAAGAGGAAAGCTTCAAGTGGTCCCATAAAAATGTTGGTGTAGGTGGGTGCGAAAGGAGGTCCCATGCTGGTTCCAAAAACTTCCAAGTAGTAAGGTCAGTCGAACTCGAAAAAGTTTAGGGTTAGAATTAATTTTATTAAAGTAATGTAGACTTCCAATGCATGTGGTGCCGGGTTTTTGCTAAGGCCTTTGATGGTGCTTCTATTCCTTCTGTGGTGGGAATGTTTATGTAGAGGGTGGAGATGTGGAACATGACTAGAAGGGCGTCACTGCTTGTTTGTCTACCATTTTGATTCTATTATTGCTTCTAACCAATATTTTGCGGGCTCATCACATTTCTCCCAAAACTGATGATGCGCAAAAAGTAAAGCCGATTTTTGCTAGAACCAAAAAATGTCAGAACTCCCCCCTTGCTTCATCAATACATGAATAGAACTTTCTCTGGAAAGTCTTGTTCATTTGACAGAATCATCTTCCCTTCAAATCGCGTTGCATTCCCTTATCACTCAAAATATTGACCAGTAACCCTTACGAACTGGTTAGTTAGAAGGTGTTTTAAAATGTGCATCTTTAGAGTTTAAGTGGTCTAGTACAATCCTGTAATGTGCAAATAGTTTGGAAATGTTTGATTGTATTGTATGTATGATTTGCAATTTGACTACGGTCGATTTTGATTTTACGGGTTGCTCTGGCTAGCACCTTATACATACCCCTGTTGCAGTAGTAAGTTATTTTCGTTCATACATGCCCTGTTAAACAAAAAAGACACGAGGAAGAACGATCAATGATGGATGTATTCTGTATGTCACGCCTCATTCAACTGTGAAATAGTGTTGTGTTTGTTTTTAGCCCCTTCCCGCTATGCAATGCCCATGACGGGCACTTAGAGTACTAATATATATATATATATATATATATATATATATATATATATATATATATATATATATATATATATATATATATATATATATATATATATATATATATAGCGAATCAGAAAATGGGAAATGAGGGGCTCCGTGAAATAAGACAGAAAATAAGGGTTGGCAGTCAAGAAAACCTCGGAAAGCAAAGGTGAGGTTGTGGTGAGTCATAGAAAGAGGTGAACAATTTTTTGAGTCCAAAAGAAAGTGGTGAAAAAATGCCCGCCGGGTGGGATCCGAACCCACGACCTCCAGAATACGGGTCTGGTGCGATAACCACTACGCTACCAGCGGGGCTATTTCCCCAGCACTTTCTCGGGTATTTATGTTAAGGTATTTTTGTTTCCTGCACTTGGGGGTGGTAGCCAGCGCCACTCGGACTACTCGGGGTGAAGAGGACCTTCTTTTTAACCGTAGCGTAGTGGTTATCGCACCAGACCGGTATTCTGGAGGTCGTGGGTTGGGATCCCACCCGGCGGGCATTTTTTCACCACTTTCTTTTCGACTAAAAAAATTCTTCACCTCTTTCTATGACTCACCACAACCTCCCCTTTGCTTTCCGAGGTTTTCTTGACTGCCAACCCTTATTTTCTATATATATATGTATATATATATACATGTATATATATATATATATATTTAAATAGAAATAAGGGAATAAGGGTCGGCAGTCAAAAACTTCTCTGATGCAAAGGGCAGGTTGCGATAGGTCATTGAGGCAGATAAACAATTCCGAAAGAAAGAAAGAAAGTGGAGAAAAAAATGGCCCCGCCGGAAGCGTAGTGGTCATCGCACCAGACCGGTATTCTGGAGGTGGTCGGTTCGGATCCCACCTGGCGAGAATTTCTTCTCCACTTTCTTTCTTTCTTTCCAAATTCTAATTTGTTTCAATACCTCCAACAACCTCCCTTTTGCTTTCCGAGGTTTTCTTGACTACCAAGCCCTAATTCTGTCATTTTTTATCCATCCCCTCATTTCCTATTCTTATTATATATATATATATATATAACCATATATATACATATATATATATATATATATATATATATATATATATGAATATATAAATATAATCATATATATACATATATATATGCGTGTGTGTGTGTGTGTGTGCGGGTGTTTGTGTGTGCGCGCGTGTATGTGTGTTTGTGTGTGTATGTGAGTGTGTATAAAAGTACGCTCTGCGTAGACTTTCCGAAGTCTCCTTAAAGGCTCCGAAGAGCGTACTTTCACTTTGTGCGTATTTTTGCAGCAACTAAGGAATATACTTCATGACTATACGTATATATATATATATATATATTTATATACATATATATCATCATATATATATTATAATATATATATATATATATATATATATATATATATATATATATATATATATATACATATATATATATATATATATTATACATATATACATATATACATAAATATATTATATATATATCATCATCACATAACTGTAGATCTTTTGACGAAGAGAGGATTTATGGTACAGGAAAACCTTGCTGTAATATTTTATAAATGCTTGAAGACACAAACAGTGCCCACAGCCTGGAAAAACCTCAAGAAAGTTGCGTCGATTCTTAGAATGGGCGATCTCCGTGACCTCAAGCATTACGGACCCATCAGCCTGCTCTGAGGTGTGTAAAAGCTGTTTACCAAAGTTTTTGTTAGCCGCATAGGTAAGTGCCTTGTTTTCTAACGACCCAAACAGTAATCTGGGTTTTGAAAAACTATTTATTCAAGAATCACCACAATGTTGTCAACTGAGTGATAGGGAAATCCCGAGAATATACTGAGAACTTTTTAGGTAATATTTATAGGTGACGAGAAAGCGTTTGATTACTTGCTAACCACTGCAGTTTTAAAAGCACAAAAGACCAGGGAATTGTGGATACCTACATATGATGTCTAGAAGTCGTATATAAGGAATGTAGGGGCAGGTTCTCTCTCCCCAAGAAAAGAGACAAATTTCTATATGAAAGTGAGTAAGACTGGTAGATTCTATTTCTCTGAAACTATACAAAGAATGTCTTCTGCATGGAGTATAAAAGCTTGACGGTAAATATAGCAATAAGGAGAAACGGGTAATACTTGAGCCATGTCAGGTTAGGAGACGACATTGTATTGCTCAGTGAGGCTGCAGAATAAACGCAAAAAATTATTGAGTCCCTACAATCAGAAAGTACTGCCGTTCGGGTAAAAATAAATATGAATATTTGTAAATTATTGAGGAATAACAATTTTAAAAATGTCCCTTCAAATTTGAAAACGAAACGCTCAGAGTAAAAGAGTATAACTCCTCGGACAGATAGTTAGTGCTGACTCCAACCACGAGAGATAAATCCGGTGCAGAATAGGTATGGGTTGGAGCGCAATCAGCAAGCGCTCCCAAATACTGAAAAGTAAGTTACCTGTGTCACTCGAAAGAAAAATCTACGACCACATCATACTGCCAGAGATGACATACGGCAATGAAACATGGTGCTTTGCTAACACACTAAAAAGCAAACTTAGAGCGGCTGAATGGGCCTCTAACGTATAATTTCAGAAACAACACTGAGGTATGGGAAACGAGTTACCTGGATCATACAACCCACTATAGTAGGCAATATCATAGTTTAAACAAGGGGAAGTTATGAAGTTTTGCTGACCATGTAATGAGACAAACCTTCAACCAGTGAACCATTGGAGTAACACAGTGGATATCAAGGAGAGGGGCTTAAAAGAAGAGGATGGGCAATGCAAAATGCAAGCATCCAATACGGAATTTCGGGGGTAACTGCTGGTGTCGAGCAGAGCCGGATAGAATCAGTTGGAGGTCAGAAGGGTTCCTTTGATCTGAAGTAGATCTGAGTAGGCTAAGGATATTTTTCTTTCATCATTTTCTTCTTCATCATCATCTTCTTCATCATCATCATCATAGTCATCTTATCTACACCCACTGCAGGGCATGCCTGTCCAATTGCCCTGGACGTGTGCTTATTGCCACCAACTATTCCCCGCAAACTTCTTGATCTCATCTGCCCATTTAAGTTTCGTCTGCCCCTGCTCAGCTTTCCTTCTCTAGGGATCCACTCTGTTACCCTTAGTGACCAACGGTTATCTTTCCTTCGCATTGCATGCCCCATCCAAACACATTATGTCTTCTTAATTTCTACTAACATGTCCTTAACCCGGGTTTGTTTGCTGAACCGGTCTGCTCTCTTCTTGTCCCTAATGTTACACGTATTGTCTTGCCTCGCATTGCTTGCTGAGTCGTCCTCAATTTACGTTGAATCCTTTTTGTGAACCCCAATGTTTCTTCCCAATGGGTGAGTGAGTGGATACAGCTGTCATACCTATTTTCAAGGCAATGGGAGGCTGCCATTCATTACCCAAGAATTCCTGCTGAATGCACTCCACTCCATTCTTGCCCTTCTAATCATTGGCATGGAGTTTTCATCTTCCCGGGGGGGGGGCAATGGTGAGCCATCCCTGCGGTCATCGCATATATATATATATATATATATATATATATATATATATATTGCCGCGAACCATACATTGGGTTTGTTATTTGTGTTTTGCTTTTACCGCCCGGCTGCGCCGGTCTGCGTTATCTCTGCGCCAAGGGAAGCGCGTGTTCCATTCTTTCTTTCTGTGCCGCATGTGTTATCTGTTGTGATAGGGAGAGCATTCCGATCTAACGTGAACAGCCCAGAATAATCTTCTTGGATCTACTATGTTCTCGATGCGAATCGACGTTTCGAGAACCACGCGCGCCGAAAGATAAAACGCCTGCAGTGCGGACGCCGGGGCATTTGATTCGATGACACTCGCCTGTGCAAGTCACTTTGTTGACCGCTGCTTCGCCGCCTCTGTATTCTTTTGAGTTGTTAGGGGAGCACAAGTTCGCTCCAATAAACGTATTTCTCATTCAAGACAACTGCTTCGTCCTTGTCTTCGTGACATCTGGTGGAGGTGCGGGGTACGCACCCTTCATGCCCACTACAACCTCTGGAAGCCGCCAAGCCAGTCCAACAAGAGCCAGCCTCCGCGTGCAAGATTTACCACCCGAGTTCGGTCTACTACCAGAGAAGGCGAAGAAGAAAGACGTCGCAACCAGCACCATGCTCAACCAAGCCAATCCTCCTGTCGTTCTGCAGCAGCCACGGGAACCGTCATCATTCCGAGGAGCCCCCGCAGAAGACCCAGATGAATGGTTCAAAAAACTGGAGCCCGTCCGGAAATTCAACAGGTGGGACGACACAGAAACGTTCCGGCACGTTTTCTTTTACTTCGAAGATTCGGCGCGCACTTGGTTCGAGAACCACGAGAGCTCCTTGACAAACTGGGCTCAGTTCAAAAGCGAGTTCACTAAGACCTTCACTACCGTGGTCAGAAAAGAACACGCAGCGCTTTTACTCGAAACTCGAACACAGCACCCCAACAAAGGGGTAGTGATCTTTGTTGAGGAGATGAAGAGGTTGTTTCGACGTGCAGATCCGGAGATGACAGAAGAAAAGAAACTAAGGTTTCTCATGCGAGGGGTAAAGCAGGAGCTTTTTGCTTGCCTTGTCCGCAATCCTCCCAAGACGGTGGCCGAATTCGCGTCTGAGGCGGCCGCGATGGAGAAGACGCTGGAAGCTCGAACGAGGCAGTACGATCGCCAGGTCAACGTGATGGTTTCCGAGACGATCGGTGCCGGGGCTACAAGCTCCGACACACTGCGTGAGACCATCCGAGCAGTGGTCAGGGAGGAGCTTCGGAAGCTTTTTCCGACGACGCCGCAACCTCAAGTGGCTTCCCTGACTGACGTCATCCGCGAAGAGGTTCAACACGTTTTGGGCACTTCTATGCCATCCGAGGCACCCCGCGAGCCACAGGCGATGACCTATTCTGCGGCTGTCCGTCGACCCCGCCCTGCTCCAACCCGTCTACAAGAAGCTCCACCATACCGCCATCCACTCTCGCCACCGTCCCCACTCTCGCCGCCGTCGACCGTACCGCCGTACACAGCCCAAACCCAGATGCCGAGGAAGACTGACGTTTGGCGAACGCCAGATCATCGTCCGCTGTGCTACCATTGCGGGGAGGCCGATCACATCTATCGTCGCTGCCCGTACAGGAGACTCGGACGGCGTGGTTTCTCTGTCGACGCCCCACGCCCCCGACCCGGCCAGCGCCCTACTGAGATTCGACGAATACCTGTCCAACACCAACCGAGGACCAGCCTGCTCACACCGATCGTCATCGCCCTACCTATACCAGTCGCCTAACCGCCGTAGCAATGCTGATTTCGCACGTGGAAGGTCCCCCAGCCCACGCGGGGGAAACTAAAAGCAGCAACTTCTGGAGGTGAAGTTGCTCTACGGCGAAATACTGGAAACCCTCCAACGACGCAAGGACGCACCGAAGACAGTTATTCACGACATGCCCTCATCCCGACGACCCGACCCAGCCCTGACGAGACTACTGAACACGACGACAGCTACACGGCGCGACGCGTACCCCACCTGACCGAGACGTCCGTTGAGAAGACGACGACAACGACGATGCACAGTGCCCGACCGTCAACACGTACAAGCAGAGATACGACGCCCCGACGAACCCGGAACTCGAGGAAGACTGCATCTGACGTCAAGGTGTCCATCGACGGCTTTGACGTAGTCGCCCTCGTAGACACGGGAGCTGACTATTCGGTAATGAGCGGACCATTTGCGTCTAAACTGAAGAAAGTTATGACCAGATGGGACGGCTCGCATATACGCACAGCAGGAGGCCACGTCGTGACGCCAAGTGGAACGTGCACATCGCGCATCAGCATAGACGGCACGACGTACCCTGCCGCGTTCGTCATCTTGCCTAACTGCTCCCGCGACGTAATTCTCGGAATGGACTTTTTGACGGACAACGGTGCAATAATTGATCTGCAGACCAAGTCGATAACTTTTTCCTCCGATCACACCATGACGCCGGAACCGAACCCCGAACACCGTGCAGCTGTAAGGATAGCCGATGATCATGTCACCCTGCCACCCCGCGCAAGTTTGATGATCACCGTCTACTGTGAAGGTGCTGCTCCTGACGTTGACGCTATCATGGAGAGTGACCAAAGGTTGCTTCTCGACCGCGGTGTGTCTGTCGCAAGAGGCATTGCGCGCTTCAAGGAACACCAATCCCACATTTTGGTTACTAATTTCACCGAGAAGTACAAGCATTTAAACAAGGGCGCGGCAATTGCATTCCTCGAAGAAACGCAAGAAGCAAGTGACGTGATCGCAATCGCCGACTTTGAACGCACCCCCGTAGAAACCTTCAAGCTCCCGCAGCCCTTCGACGTGAATCCGGCGCTACCGCAAGAACAACGGAACAAATTATTAGCTTTGCTGCGTCGCTATAGCGAATGTTTTTCGTCGAGCGCAAAACTACGTCAGACCCCTCTAGCGAAGCACCGAATATTAACCGAAGATGGAGCCCGACATACCCGACAGTCACCGTACCGCGTCTCTTCACACGAACGGGAAGCCATCCGGACTCAAGTCGACGACATGCTCAGAGACGACATTATACAGCCATCGAAAAGCCCCTGGGCTGCACCCGTCGTACTCGTAAAGAAAAAAGACGGCACATTAGGTTTTGTGTTGACTACCGGCGACTGAACAAAATCACGAAAAAGGACGTGTACCCCCTCCCCCGAATCGACGACGCCCTCGACCACCTCTGCCACTCGAAGTACTTCTCATCGATGGACCTGAAGACCGGCTACTGGCAAATTGAAGTGGATGAGAGAGACCGAGACAAGACTGCATTTATAACCCCAGACGGCCTATACGAGTTCAAGGTGATGCCGTTTGGGCTGTGCACAGCACCAGCGACGTTTCAAAGAGTCATGGACACTGTGCTAGCTGGCCTTAAGTGGCACACCTGCCTCGTATACGTCGACGACGTAGTGGTATTCGCCCGGACTTTCGACGAACACCTTACAAGGTTGGAGTCTGTACTCGAGGCCATTCGTACGTCGGGGTTGACGCTGAAGCCTGAGAAGTGCCGTTTCGCATACGAGGAACTCAAGTTCTTGGGCCACGTCGTCAACGCCGCGGGAGTCCTACCTGACCCGGCAAAAACTTCAGCTATAGCGAACTTCCCTAGGCCGAAAGACAAGAAGGGCGTGCGAAGATTTCTCGGGCTGTGCGCATACTACCGGCGCTTCGTCGCAAACTTCGCACGCATTGCAGAGCCACTCACGCGCTGGGAAAACGACCAAGAAAAAGCATTCTGCGAGCTGCAAAAACGCCTGCAAAGCCCACCCGTGCTCGCTCATTTCGACGAAAATGCCGTAACAAAAATGTACACGGACGCCAGTGATATAGGCTTGGGTAACGTCCTTGTCCAAAAGCAAAGCGGCTGCGAAAGGGTAATCGCCTATGCCAGCCGTGGTCTGTCGAAGGAGGAGAAAAACTATTCTACCTCTGTGAAAGAGTGCCTGGCTATTATAAGGGCGATTTCAAAATTTCGCCCATACGTGTATGGAAGGCCATTCAAGGTTGTAACAGGCCACCATGCGCTGTGTTGGCTCGCCAATTTGAAGGACCCCTCTGGCCGTCTTGGGCGGTGGAGCTTGCGCCTGCAGGAGTTTGACGTTGCAGTCGTTTATAAATCTGGCAGGAAACACTCCGACGCCGACTGCCTGTCCCGCGCCCCCGTCGACCCACCACCACAAGACTCTGATGAAGACAGCGCGTTCTTCGGGATCGTGACGGAGAGCGACCTAGCCGCGCAGCAGCGTGCCGACCCCGACTTACGCGTCATAATCGAGTACCTCGAGGGATGCAAAGTTGCCTTTCCTAGGACCTTCAAACGCAGCTTACCAGCATTCAGCCTGAGAAACTCTGTCCTCGTGAAGAAGAATTTCAGCCCCGGAACAAGAGCGAATTACCTTCTCGTCATCCCCGCGGACCTTCGTGACGAAATTTTGGAAGCGTGCCACGACGACCCGTCTTCCGGACATCTCGGCACAGCCCGCACTATTGGAAAAATCAAGGCGAGGTACTACTGGCCCGGCCTTACCTCTGACGTCGCCCACTACGTCCGGAGCTGCCGTGACTGCCAGCGACGAAAAACGCCCCCGACAAGACCCGCCGGATTTCTACAACCGATCGCCGTCTCATCGAGACCATTTCAACAGATTGGAATGGACCTTTTAGGCCCGTTCCCTACGTCACGATCACAGAACAATTGGATCGTCGTAGCGACAGACTACATGACGCGCTACGCAGAGACCGCCGCTCTTCCGAGGAGGACTGCACAAGAAGTGGCAAAGTTCTTTTTAAGCCAAGTTGTGCTGCGACATGGAGCCCTGGAAGTCCTAATCACAGACCGCGGAACGGCATTTACTACGGAGCTGATGCAAGGAGTATTACGCTACAGCAACACGGATCACCGAAGAACGACGGCGTACCACCCCCAAACAAACGGACTAACAGAACCTCTGAACAAGACAATCGCAGATATGCTGTCAATGTACGTTGACATTGAACATAAGACTTGGGACGAAGTGCTCCCGTATGTCACGTTTGCGTACAACACGGCTATCCACGAGACGACGCAGCTGACGCCGTTCGAGCTTGTCTACGGTAGAAGGCCGACTACGATGCTCGACGCCATGCTTCCGCACGTAGAAGACGACGACCTCAACGCCGACGTCCACGGATATCTTCAACGTGCGGAGGAGGCCCGCCAGCTCGCTCGAGTTCGTATAACGGACCAGCAGCTGGTGGATGCGGGCCGCTACAACCTCCGACGCCGAGACGCCGAGTACCAACCAGGGGATCGTGTGTGGGTTTGGACTCCCATCCGACGACGCGGACTCAGTGAGAAGCTCCTGCGACGCTATTTCGGACCCTACCAGATTGTACGACGTGTTGGCCAACTTACCTACGAAGTGATCCCTGATGGTGACTCCGGCACATCACGACAACGCAGGCGGCCTGAAGTCGTCATCGTGGTTCGCCTGAAACCTTTCTACGGACGATGACGAACTTTTATTTTCATTTGTTCGCACTGTCGCTTATGTTAGCATCGGGTCGATGCACTCTTAGAGGGGGGGTAATGCCGGGAACCATACATTGGGTTTGTTTATTTGTGTTTTGCTTTTACCGCCCGGCTGCGCCGGTCTGCGTTCTCTCTGCGCCAAGGGAAGCGCGTGTTCCATTCTTTCTTTCTGTGCCGCATGTGTTATCTGTTGTGATAGGGAGAGAATTCCGATCTAACGTGAACAGCCCAGAATAACCTTCTTGGATCTACTATGTTCTCGATGCGAATCGACGTTTCGAGAACCACGCGCGCCGAAAGATAAAAAGCCCGCAGTGCGGACGCTGGGGCATTCGATTCGACGACACTCGCCTGTGCAAGTCACTTTGTTGACCGTTGCTTCGCCACCTCTGTATTCTTTTGAGTTGTTAGGGGAGCACAAGTTCGCTCCAATAAACGTATTTATCATTCAAGACAACTGCTTCGTCCTTGTCTTCGTGACAATATATATATATATATATATATATATATATATATATATATATATATATATATATATTGTGAGCATAGGGACGTTATTGCCGGACATTATGCCCAAACGCAGCATAACCTTCATCTCTTGCATTGTGGACACTAAGGGGTGTGTTTCCCGTTTAGTCATGTCTTTGCACCCATCGCCATTATCATCTGTAAACGATCTTCATCATCCCCTCGCTTCGACTGCGGACGAACGTCTGTGCTCGGCGACCGAATAAAGGCTTTCTTGCGAAACGCCGTCTCTCAAGTGGTGGAGGGTGCATTCGATCCTGCCGTCTACCTCTCCCGGTGACACCACTGGAGCTTCGATCAGGTCGGCGCTTACGGCTCCCCATGCAGCGCGAGAGCAGCCATTCGGGCAGCAACGCTGCGGTTCCGGTACAGCCACCCATTGCAATAACCAGCCGCCAACGCGAGCCTCCCTTTTTCGCTGGCCACCGGGGCGAAGACGCGGAGGAATGGCTCGACCAGTACAAGCGAGTGAGCGCGTTCAACGGATGGGACGACGCGTTCAAACTGCGGAACGTTTCCTTCTCCCAGAAACAAGTTGCGGAGACGTGGTTCTTCAACCAAGGAGGTTCAATCGATGATTGGGCGAGCTTCAAGGAAGACTTCCGCAAGATCTTCGGGACGTCCTCTGCTAGCTCGGCTGCAGCTAAAAAGAAACTGGATGCCCGAGTGCAACTCCCAGAGGAGACCTACGGATCATATAGTGGAGATGTCATCGCGCTCTGCCACCGGGCCGACAAGGATATGCCTGAAACGGAGAAGGTGCGGCACATCATAAAGGAAATTGCTTCGTTTGCTTTTAATGCAATGGCTATACACAATCCCAATATCATTGCAGATGTGCGAACGATATGTCAGCGGCTCGACCATCTGCAGTGTATCCGCATTCAACAGGACACCTTCTCTACCTGCCCTTCTGGCTATGCCGAACTCCGTGTGTTGATTCGTGACATCATTCGTGAAGAGCTGCAACAGCGCGACACGCCCTACCTTCAGAACAAATACGGCCGCGCACCTGGGCTCCGTGACATGGTCAGAGAGGAGCTTTTGTCTATGACATCACTTCCCCAGCCATGTCATTCCGCCCCTTTTCACGCACCGACTTACTCCGAGGCCGTATCACGCTTACCTGTGCCCGTGGAGCCGATTGCTTCGCCGCCTCCGCATGGCCACTTGACCGCTCTTTCGACACCCTCGGCCGTACCGCCTTTCCGTTCAACATGGCGAGCACCACGCCCTACTAGCGACCGGCCCGTATGCTACTACTGTGGCATTCGAGGGCATATTTCCCGCTTTTGCCGACGACGCCAACTGGACGAGCAACGCGGCTACGCTCCCTACGAACGGGATAACCGCTTCAGCTACCCCATTCGTCAGCGTATGCCGTCACCCCCTCCGGGCAGCTCGTCGTCCCCTCCTGACGCCCCGGACATTCCCCGCGGTACCCGTCTCGCCCGCCGTCGCTCTCCCTCGCCCTACCGTCGCTCTCTGTCACCACTACGGCCCGTCGTGCGTGCTCCCACGCAGCAATCGGAAAACTAGACACTGCAGTTTTTGGAGGGAAAACTGCAATGTTTGGATCGACCACAATTCCTCCTGAATTTCCGTCTAACATGTTGTCTGTTTCTGTCGGAGGGGTTCAAGTGGAAGTGTTCGTAGATACTGGAGCAAGTATTTCTGTCATTCATGCTGACCTGTGTTCGCGTCTGGGGAAATTCAAGACTCCGTATGTTGGTCCTTGTTTACGTGGCGCCAATGAGCACGACATCAAGCCAGCTGCCTATTGTACGGTGCGTGTTTTGATTGGAGGAATCCGGCATCATATTCAGTGTGCAGTGCTTTCGCCGTGTGCTCATGAACTAATCCTAGGATGGGACTTCCTATCCTCTGCTTCAGCCGTTATTTCCTGCCGTCACCCGGTCATCAGAATTGCCGACACGGAACATTTAGGTTGTCAGGACTAACCACAGCCCATCCTCAAGTTGAATGCTGACTGTGTCTTGGCATGTGGTAGTGAAGAAATTCTCTCCGTCGTTTCAGAAGAAATTACAGAAGGCGATGTGGTGGCCGTCTCGGCTGCTCGATTTCTTCCGCATGAGATTGCCATTGCAACTTGTCTAATTCGATTGGCAAATGGATCAGCAGCCCTCGCCGCAGTCAATACTACTAATGAGCCCATTCTACTGCACCGAGGAACCACTATTGCTTCAGTAGTCGACAGTAACCCTGATTCTGTCGTTTCTGGTGGCACCCAGGCCTCAAAAGAGTCTTTGTTTGCTTCGCCTCCCGAATTATCAGCTCTTGCTACCACCGTCAGTTCCGAGCTTACGCCTCATCAAACGAAGCTATTACTCGACGTTTTCGCAAAGCACTACACCTCGTTTGACGTGCATGCGCCCGGCCTCACACAGACCACAGTGGCAGAGCATAGAATCGAAACGGAAGGGCCCACCGTTATTCGCCGTCGACCGTACCGTGTCTCCTCGTCCGAGCGGAAAGTAATAGAGGAAAATGTGGCTGATATGCTCAAGGAAAAAGGTATTCGACCGTCGACGAGTTCGTGGTCTTCGCCCATTGTTTTGGTTCGGAAAAAGGATGGTTCCGTGAGGTTCGGTGTTGATTACCGGGCTCTAAATAGGATAACTCGTAAAGATGTATATCCTATACCACGAATTGACGATGCTTCAGAATGCTTGCAAGGCGCAGAATATTTCTCGAGCCTGGACCTTCGTTCCGGGTATTGGCAAATCCCGACGGCCGAAGCGGACAAAGAGAAAACGGCATTTACCACTCCACGTGGCCTTTATGAATTCAATGTAATGCCCTTCGGTCTTTGCAACGCCCCAGCTACTTTTGAACGCATGATGGACACTGTGCTCCGCGGCTTCAAATGGAAAACGTGTTTGTGTTATTTATACGATGTTGTGATTTTTCCGTCCACGTTTTCCCAACATCTGGAGCGCGTAGATAAAATATTGACCTGCCTTTCTGATGCAGGACTTCAATTAAATACCAAGAAATGTCGTTTCGCCAGTAAAAGCATCAAAGTGCTGGGACACGTAGTTGCCAAAGATGGGATTCGTCCGGACCATGACAAAACAGAAGACCTGATATCTGAAGATCTGAAGACAGAAGATCTGAGAAGCTTCCTTGGCCTGGCATCCTATTTCCGCCGTTTTATCCGCAACTTTGCCACCATAGCTTCTCCTCTGCACCAGCTTTTACGGGCTAACGTCAATTTCAACTGGACGGATGAGTGCCAACAAGCTTTTGAAGCCCTCAAAAACGCTCTCACATCTGACCCTGTCCTGCGTCACTTCGACGAAACGGCACCTACCATACTGCATACCGATGCAAGCGGGTGCGGCATTGGTTCGGTTCTTCTACAATCTGATGCTCAGCTTCGTGAAAAAGTATTCGCGTACGCTAGTCGTTCGCTGACACCCGCTGAGCAAAATTACACGATCACAGAACAGGAATGTCTGGCTGTTGTCTGGTCAATTCAGAAGTTCCGCCCATACCTGTACGGCCGACATTTCACCATTGTCACTGATCATCACGCCCTCTGTTGGCTATCAACGCTAAAAAATTTTTCTGGGCGCTTAGGACAATGGGTCTTCCGTTTGCAGCAGTACGATTTTACGATTACGTACAGGTCCGGCAGAAAGCATTTGGATGCTGATGCCCTTTCGCGTTGTCCCTTATCCTCGTCAACGCCCCCTGCCACCTTGGAATCCCGGCACACAAGCTTGCCATTAGCCCCTCTCAGCTATGCTTCAGTGCTCCAATCCTCGGAACTGCCAACTTTGCCGCGGGAAGATACCTACTGCCGGACTTTGATTGACCGACTCAATGGATCTGCTGAGCCGCCCAACAGCCGGTTGGGACGCAAACTACGCCTCTTTAAACTTATTGACGGCGTGCTATACCGTGCAAATCATCATCCTTCCGGTTATAACTTGGTGCCTGTCGTTCCTCGTCGACTCCGTCTTCCCATTCACCAAGCACTTCATGATGACGCCACCGCTGGTCATTTTGGCTTTGAAAAAACTTGCGATCGTGTCCGCAGTTGCTTTTTCTGGCCAGGCCTGTCCTCTAGCGTCGCCAAGTATGTGGCCTCCTGCCCTTCTGGTCAGCACAGAAAACGTTCTACGTCACCCCCGGCCGGTATGCTTCAGCCACCTCCGTGCCCTTCTGCTCCGTTTAAAGTAGTCGGGATTGATTTGTACGGGCTTTTACCGTCAACACCAGATGGCTGCCGTTGGATTATAACCGCCGTAGATCATTTGACTAGATATGCGGAGACCGGTGCGCTCCGATGTGGTTGTGCCGAAGAAGTTGCTGACTTCGTGTTGCGCAATATCATCCTGCGGCATGGAGCGCCTCGCGTTCTGTTGAGCGACCGTGGCAGAACATTTCTTTCGCACATACTCGCTGAAGTTCTTCGAGCCGAAAATACTGTCCACAAAACTTGTTCCAGCTACCATCCACAAACAAATGGCATCACCGAACGTTTCCATCGCACTATGTCCGATATGATCTCCATGTACATCAACCACAACCACAGCAACTGGAACGTAATTCTACCATTCGTCACTTTCCCATATAACTCCGCAGTCCAGCGCACCACCGGCAACTCGCCCTTCTTTCTGGTTTTTGGCCGTCAGCCCTCTTTTGCCATAGACACATTTTTTTCTGCGCTCCTGTTCCTGCTACTTCGCCGTTTCACGAACAGTTCGCTTTGCGTATAGCGCACTGCGGACGCATGGCCAGAGACCGCACGTAATCTCGTTAGCAAGAACAGAAGGCGCGCTATGACGCGACCCATCGCCATTATCATCTGTAAATGATCATAATCATCCCCTCGCTTCGACTGCGAACGAACGTCTGGGCTCGGCGACCGAATAAAGGCCTTCTTGCGGAACGCCGTCTTTATTCAGAACGTTGGATTGGGAACAGGTGGGGGTAAGGGTTAATGGAGAATACCTCAGTAACCTCAGATTTGCTGATGACGTTGCCTTGCTAAGTAACTCTGGGGACGAATTGCAAAGCATGCTTTCCGCGCTGGGCGAACAGAGTAGAACTGTGGGCCTGAAAATTAATTTGCAGGAAACTAAAGTAATGATCAATAACCTCGGGACAGCACAGCAGTTTGAGATAGATGGCCAGGCAGTGGAAGTGGTGAATTGCCTACTTAGGCCAAGTTGTGCCCCCAGATCCCAACCACGAGCCAGAGATAATTAGAAGGAGCAGAATGTGGTGGGGTGCATATGGCAGACATTCTCAGATAATGAATAGCAGCCTACCATTGTCGCTGAAGAAGAAAGTGTATGACAGCTGCATCTTACCGATACTCACCTATGGGGCAGAAACTTGGAGGCTCACTAAGAGGGTTCAACTGAAATTGAGAACGACTCAGCGGGCAATGGAGCGGAAAATGATAGGTGTAACATTAAGGGACAAGAAAATAGCGGAGTGGGTTAGGGAGCAAACTGGTGTTAAAGACATATTAGTAGAAATTAAGAAGAAGAAATTGACGTGGGCAGGACATGTAATGCGAAGGCAAGATAACCGCTGGTCATTAGGGTAACAGAGTGGATCCCTCGAGAAGGCAAGCGTTGCAGGGGGCGGCAGAAAGTTAGATGGGCAGATGAGATGAAGAAGTTTGCGGGGATAAATTGGTCACAGTTGGCACAGGACCGAGGTAATTGGAGAATAATGGGAGAGGCCTTTGCCTTGCAGGGCGTAGATAGGCTGGTGATGATGATGATATATATATATATATATATATTTATATAAATATACATATATATATATATATATATATATATATATATATATATATATATATATATATATATATATATATATATATATATATATATATATATATATATATAGTATAAGTAAAGAGTCGGATACACAGCAAGAACAATAACAAACAATGTTTACTTACGTAGCGGCAATGGGACTTGCCTTCATCAGAGTAAAGTTACATGATTATGGTGTCGCAAACATTGAACACATTTCTTATATAGGTTTGCATAAAACTGTAACAAGGAATGGAAAATGTTTCGCAAATGGAGAGTGTGCATACAGTCAGGCTACGCCTACGTTACAACATCAACCAACAGAAAAAAAAAAAAAAAAAAAAGGGGGGGGGGGGGGGAGCAAGAGAGAGAAAAAGGGGTCGTGTTAACAATGCAGCGTTCAAGGTTGCACCATGCCGGGTCAACGTATGCCGCGCGGGTTGCAAGTTCAGACAATGGGGGAAAATGGTCAACCGCGGTTTGTAAAGAAAGGGAAGAGTATACAGCAAGGTATTCAGTGGCTGGGGAGACTGGTTCTAGGGAAAGCGAAGATGGGTGTGCCCCCCGCGGATGAAGAGAATAGATAGGGGGCCCAAAAGAGCATTTCACAGAAGCTAGCAATCGAACAGGAAATAGGTAGGGTCACAAAAGGTTATACATGAATAGATCACAAAGAGTTAAACATTCTTAAGTGGTGGTGGGAACGAGGCCTCCTTCTCCCGGACAAATGGCATTGTTGAGCCGCATTAAGCTAACAAAGCTGGTGTATTAGGAGAGTTTCTGCGAATTCTGATGGCAAACTCGAAGGTAGGAATAATGAACATAGTTATAAAATTCATAATTTCTATAGCTTCATAATTTTTATAACTATGTTCATTATTCCTACCCTCGAGTTTGCCATCAGAATTCGCAGAAACTCTCCTAATACACCAGCTTTGTTAGCTTAATGCGGCTCAACAATGCCATTTGTCCGGGAGAAGGAGGCCTCGTTCCCACCACCACTTAAGAATGTTTAACTCTTTGTGATCTATTCATGTATAACCTTTTGTGACCCTACCTATTTCCTGTTCGATTGCTAGCTTCTGTGAAATGCTCTTTTGGGCCCCCTATCTATTCTCTTCATCCGCGGGGGGCACACCCATCTTCGCTTTCCCTAGAACCAGTCTCCCCAGCCACTGAATACCTTGCTGTATACTCTTCCCTTTCTTTACAAACCGCGGTTGACCATTTTCCCCCATTGTCTGAACTTGCAACCCGCGCGGCATACGTTGACCCGGCATGGTGCAACCTTGAACGCTGCATTGTTAACACGACCCCTTTTTCTCTCTCTTGCTCCCCCCCCCCCTTTTTTTTTTTTTTTGTTGGTTGATGTTGTAACGTAGGCGTAGCCTGACTGTATGCACACTCTCCATTTGCGAAACATTTTCCATTCCTTCTTACAGTTTTATGCAAACCTATATAAGAAATGTGTTCAATGTTTGCGACACCATAATCATGTAACTTTACTCTGATGAAGGGAAGTCCCATTGCCGCTACGTAAGTAAACATTGTTTGTTATTGTTCTTGCTGTGTATCCGACTCTTTACTTATACTATTTCTGCGCGCTTTGTGAGTTTATCTTTCTCTAGATTTATATATATATATATATATATATATATATATATATATATATATATGTGTGTGTGTGTGTGTGTGTGCTCACAAGGTGGACAAAGACATGCCCGCCGGCTGGTATCCGAACCAATGACCTCCCGAATTTGCGTTTGGTGCGATAACCACTACGCTACCGGCAGGGCTGTAGTCTCCTCCACTGCCTCGGGTATTTCTGTTCAGGGACGTGAAGAATGAGCGAAGCGGGCATTAAAAAACTGGTATTCAGTTCAGGGACCTGTACTTTCGTAAAGTTACCACTGTTTCGTAAAGTTTTGTAAATTTTCGTTAAGTTAGCACTGCTTCCTTCGCAACAGATTTCGAAACAATAAATGAGATTATGTCCGGCGAGATTTTGGCTGAACAGCTTCCCCTTGAGCTTCGGTCCGCACCCTTTACCACGAAATCTAGCACACCTCTCTCCTTTCATTGATTGATTGATTACGATGTTTAACGCGCTGATGCTACACAGGCAATGATGCGCGCCGTCGTGGGGGGCTCCGGATTAATTCTGAATGCAGGAGATCTTTCACAGGCGCCGAAATCTTGACAACACGGGTATTTTTGCTTTTCGCCTCCATCAGAAAAGCGGCCGGGAATCGAACCTGCGTACTCGTGCTCAGCAGCACAACACCTTAGCCACTAAGCCACCACGGCGGACCCCCCTCTTTCCAAAAGAAAAAAAAACTTCCCTTTAACACACTGCTATTTGGTTATTTGTGTGTATAATTTGGCAAAATAGGGCCCCATGCATAGGCGTCAACTGCGTGTGTGCAGCGGGGCGCATGCCTCCAAGGGTATTCTCTGAAGGGGGCGACGCCCCCGCCGGGAGAGCGTACCCAGGAGGGGATGACCGGGCTTAAGCCTCTAAAATATTTCCCGTCGGCACCATGCTTCCTGTTATGTGCGGTACGTCGCGTGTAAATAAAAGCGCATATCCTACCAACGTATAGCTATTACAAACCTGCACACCTCAATGCTTGTCCGTCGCGTCGGCGCTTTCATTGAACAAAGCTCCCCAGTCAGGAGGATTGCAGCAGAGTGGAGCTCACAAAGCGATGGCCCCCTCGGCGTTAGCTTCGGCAGAATTTCGCCTCGAGGGGGAGGGGAATTTTATTCTGTGGTGAGTGAGCGCGATGCTAGCGTAGCGTGGTGAGTTTGAGTTTTAGTGAGTTAGAGCCCGACTGAGTTTGAGTACGCCTGAGACCAAGTGAGTTCTGAGTTCATTTTGAGTTTTGATTACATTTTGAGTTTGAGTACATTTTAGGTGTTGAGAACATTTTGAGTTTGACTACATTTTGAGTACTGAGTACATTTTTTGTTTGAGTACATTTTGAGTTTGAGTACATTTTGAGTTTTGAGTATAATTTGAGTTTGAGTACAGAGTGCTGAGTACATTTTTATTTTGGGTACATTTTCAGTTCAGAGTACATTCTGAGTTTGAGTACATTCTGAATTTGAGTTTAGTACATATGAGCACCATAGGAGGCAGCTATGGTTCGCGGTAAAGTTTCATGTGCTGCTTTGGGCTCGCAATTCAGATTAACTGCGGGTACGGCCGCATTCGCGATGCGTATGATCGGTTGGTGGGGAAGTGGTGTGGTGATGGTGGGGGCGAGAAGTGTGATTTAGCGGCTGGGCGTGTAAATATAAGTCGAGTGGTCAGGTCATGAAAACGGTTAGGGCACCTTTTCCTGTTGATGGATACTCTAAGAAGGTGGGGGAGGGTGGTGGGAAAGCACACGGCGGCGCTTTCTTGCTGATTGGTCGCCTGCTATTGTGAAGGGTTTGATTTGCTAGCGTGAAAAAGGAACAGGCGAGCACCTGGCGGAAGGGCCGGCGGCTGTCCCCTCCGCACTATCAAATGAGTTGCCAACTGAACTGACTGGGCGACGCGCGTTTAGAAAGAATAATGACCACATTATGAGATAGATTGTGTAAAAATTCAAACAGATGTCGCTAAGGCGTGTAAGGTAATAAGTAAAGGTCCCAATTAACAGAATCACGCAAGGTAAATGAAAATGCTTCCTTTGTATAGTCAAGAGACAGTCATAAAAAGCATTATTAAGTTAAAATTCGAAATGACCCCTCGAGGGCGTGTGGGCAATCATATCCAAGGTCTAGATGAGGAGAATCACGTGGGACAAAATTGCGTTATGATTATATTATTACCTAGTCGTGGCTAGTCATTGATTGAGGTAAAATTCCAATTAATGACCCTAGGTCATGTGTCGGATAAAATTAGAGGTCGCGACGAGGGAAATCACGTCAGACAAATGCAGAAGCGCTTCCTGGTTATAATCATAGGACAGAGTCACAATAGGTAATAAATTGGGTTAAGCTCCAAAAAGATGCCAATATGATGCGGGCATGAAATTGAAGGTTGCGATGCACGAAAACACATCGCACAAAAATGCGGTATGGCTATTTAATGTGATAGTCATGGTTAGTCACTGTTTTGGTTTAATTCAAATTGATGTCACTAGGATGGGTTGCGGATCATAATAATGGTCTCGAGGGGAATCACGTAGAACAGATACAAATATGCTTTCTCGTAATAGTCATAAGATAGTCATGGTGAGTTTTATATTAGGTTAAAATTCCAAGTTACCCCGTTCGGGCGTGTAGGGTATCAAATTTGCGATCTTGATGAGGGGAATCACGCGGGACAAATAAAAAAGAATCCGTGGTGTTAATGATGAGATAGTCATGCTGAGCCATACATTAGGTTAAAATTCAAGGTGAGGCCGCTAAAGCAAGGGGGTATCAAATTCAAGGCTTTAGTTACGAGAATCGTGTAGCGCATGTAAATAATACGTCGTGCTACACTCATGAGGGTTATGGTTAATGAGATTTGATTAAGTCCAAATGATCTTGCTAGGGTGTATGGGGTATCAGAATAAATGTCGCATTGAGTAGAATCACGTGCGACAAATATAAAACTGCTTTCTTGTTATAGTTATGAGATAGTAATGCTGAGTCACCGACTGAGTGAAAGTAAAAGTCTCGATGAGGATAATCGCGTGGAATAAATAAAGAAATGCGTCCTTCTTACCATCATGATATAGTCATGGCTGATTGATAATTGGGTTAAATTTCAAAGTGATGCCGATAGGGCGTGTAAGGTATCAAAATGTATCAAAATATGTATCAAAACTATGTATCAAAATATTGTCTCGGCGAAGGAGTGTGTATTAAATGTAATCGTCGGAAATCATGGCACTGAATATTAAACAGTTAAGTAAAAAAAGACTTATTCAGTGCCCGGTAGATATATTTGTACTCGTTAATTGTTAATACGCCATCTTGAATGCGTCGTTGTTGCGATACATTGCCGCACTCAGCATCCGTCAACAAGCCTGCGTTCCCATTAAACCGCTTAGGAACTATTCGGCTTACATGCCTTCTACGTATACGCTAAGAAGTAAGTGGGTTTGCACAATCAACGAATGCCTTCGATTGCGCCCGCGATAGTACAAATTTCCAAGCATGGCTTTCTGCGGTCGGTGCGTGAGCGTGTTCATATTTATTATGCGCTCCGATAGCTAATACTGAGTTGTTTGTTAAACAAGGCCATGAAATACTCCTTTAACTGTGCCGGTCGTCAACGTACATGCTCATAAAAGTAAAATATTTGCCGCCTCATAACACTATTTTCTGCTCCCAAACAGGGTCAACCTATTCGACACGCCAATATTTCATGGCCGTTTGCTTGCTTAGAAAAACTTTAGCGTTTCTCCGGCGTGTGGGAACCACGAACAGCGGTTTTCTGACACGACCAGGCGTTCTCCGCCACCGCGACGCGTTTATTTCGCTTTTGGCTCAACTTTTTTGCGTATCCGAGATGCTGCATAGGTGTCTACATGATTTTTGTCAGCTTCCCAACGATGAGATAAACAGAACATACCTCCAGATAACAAAAACGTGCAATAGGGATTGAACAAGAGGTTGAATACACAGTGTTCCAGAAGCAGCGTATGACCGTACGTATACTGGCAAATTTGCTTGGTTCGAAGTCTTTCCGACTCATTACGATAACCAATTTGCGGCGGCCCTCAAGGGGCGCCGGAAATGTGTGCAGCGAATAAATTCCGCACACGCACACACTTCTTTTGTCGGGGTCCACGGCACACGTATGTTGCACGAAACCTTTGCCCTAACGCTGATGGTTGATGCAGCCAACAACGGCGCAATCACGGCCGGACGAGTAACTCCTGCACATTGCCATGTAGAGGCAATGACGGCAACCGGCCCCCAATTAGACAACTAAACATCAATTATGGATGAAAAGTCGGGTTTCCTGCTTGCATGGTTCAACGTAACCTCACAGGCAACCCCCGTAACGACAGAGCTCTTGTGGGGTGGCCCGCTGCCTTAGTGGGTTGGGGACGGAATGTATAGGCAAATCTGACAGATATCAGACGCTTTGAACGTTCTCTTTAAAGCCTTGGAGAGGGTAGCGCTTCTGACGTACCGAATAAATGACACTTATAGATTTTCGATGCCACCTGTTCGTCTGATATCCTCGCGTGGCACGGAGCAAGAGCGTGGGATTGCGACTTCGTCTACTCACCCCGCAGTCCCCCAAAAATGCACGCCAGGTGGTGCCTTGATCGTTAGAAAATGCCCGACCAGCAAAATTCTAGTCTATAGAAGTTATAGAAGCGGGGTACAGTGAGCAGTGGTCAGCTGCGGATGTTTCAGACATTGCGAGGTGCAGGGTGCCGACCAATCCACGTTTTAAAGATGGTCTGATCAAATGCCGCATGCACGATTAATTTCTCTGAAGTTCCAGATGAGAGTTTTTTTTAATTTATAGGGTTTGGGTACTTGGTGAAGTAGGCCGTCTATTCTACGACACAGCAGTCTCCGAACAGCCGTCCAGGAACCAACGATGGTGATCGTCAGTCCAGAAGAAGACGAAGTGTTCCTCGAAGTGTTTGATGATAACGATAAGTTGGAAGGGAAATAAATGATTTTCCACGCTTTGGAGCTTCGCGCTTACAATATTGCCGTCCTTCAAAACTGAACTTCCCATTACTAAGTAGCATGCGTTCGCTTTAGCTACACGTGAATGCCGACATGGACACAATAATTGTACAGCCGCGATGAGCTTACGACACAACTCCGAATTTTTTCTTATGAAGTGAGTGCACATAATGGTCTTGGGAAGCGGTCATAACCTGGTTTAAATTTTCTCCCTCAACCCCTTCCCTTTGACCCCACACTTCCTTTTCTGCTACCGTTCTAGCATTTGCGATGAATTTGAGCAGTAATCTCAACTAGTGTTGATCAACGAGATGCCCTTTTTATCTGCCGTACGTGATTTTATTCATAGGAACCTTTATTTTATTACCCAGCACACTCTGGCGGAAGGTATTTGAATTTTAACCTAATTTATGACTTACCATGACTATCGCATCAGGATAATGCGGAAGCATCTGTTATTTTTCCCACGTGATTCCCCTTATGAAGAGTTTCAATTTGATACCCCATATCTCCTGGCATCACACTTTGATTTTTAACCCAATCGAAGACTCACCATGACTATCTGATGATTATGACGAGGAGGAATGTTTGTTTGTCTCCCGTGATTTTCCTTATTAGGACCTTCAATTTAACACCCCACGAGCTCTAGCGCACACCACTTTGAATGTTAACCTTATGTTAACATTGAAATGTTAACATTTGATTTTTAACTCACCATGTCTGTGTCACGATTATAACCTGAGAGCATTTTGTCCCACGCGAATCCCTGAACCGAAATCTTCAAGTAGCAACATCTTAGAAAACTTAAAAAACAAATTAGAAAACCTATTAGCAACATCTCAATAAATTTTAAATCATTGTATAATTCACCGTGACTATGCTTATTTACTACTATGATGTATTTCTTATTTGGCCAACGTTATTTCCCTAATAGAAACATTTTATTTGAGACCGCTGACGAATTTAGGTCTTCATTATGAAGTAAAATCTTTATTATGACTCACGATAACAAAGTCATGATTGTGCCAACGAAGCATTGTTTGTTTGTACCTCGTGATTTCCCTTCTAGAGACCTTCAATTTGATACCCTAGCGGCGCACCACTTTAAATTTTAACCCAGTGTGTGGCTATCCATGACTCTCATGTTACACGGTTCTCCCTTTTCGATGTTTTTCTTACTTTTTCTTTTCTCAGTGTTTTAACATTTCTTTCGATGATTTATCCCATTCACGCTTTTATAATGATTACGGGTTGAACTTCCGGGATATCTGCATTTTTGAGGAAATTGAGGGCATTACACGATCCTCGCCGTGGTAGGGGGGTACTCGGCAAAGAATGCTATGCATTAAAAAGCTAAGGCATATCCATGAACGCCTAGAGCTTCAGAGATTCATGGGGATAGTTTGCATTGACACAAAGCGTATTTTCAGGATGCAGAGCAAAAATGCACGGGACCGTAACCCTAAACAGCTTCGACGTCAATGAACTGAGTAGTAAACACACGTCCTCTCGCCCAATGTTGTTTGTTTCGCCCCAGGACTCCCGCCCACCATCGAGTCTGGACCGCCTCTGTCATGAACACGAACAAGGAGGCTAAATCAAGAGTTTGGTATCGAATATATACGTACAATTGCTTCCCACCAGCGCTAATCATCATGTCTAGCAGATATACCTGTATTAAATCCGGAACGAAAAATGTTTCCGACTTCACAGGAGTTGTGGTGTCATGTCGTACCGAATTCAAGAGTTTGAAGTCACGAATTTGCAAGCGTAATATTTTTACGATGCGTGAATTTTAAAAATTTGAAAGCTAATGAAATATGAGTCCATTTCAGCCCGAGTAAATTCTCAGCAGGGGAAAGTTGTGAATCCATTTGACCTTTTTAATCATTTCCAGTTTTCAGTCCATGTTGAGTTCTGAGTTCATTTTCAGTTTTGAGTACGTTTTCAGTTTTGAGTACATTTAGAGTTTCGAGTTATTTTGACTTTGAGTACATTTTTAGTTGGAGTGAGTTTTTAGTTTGAGTACATTTTGAGTGTAAGTACATTCTGAGTTTTAAGTACATTTCGAGTTCGAGTACATTTTGGGTTTTAGAACATTTTGAGTACTAAGTACATTTCAAGTTTGAGTATATTTTGAGTTTGAGTAGAGTTTTAGTTTTAGAACAATTTTAGTTTACAGTCTGAGTGAGTTCCGAGTTTTGCGCTCACTGTGAGTCTGAGTTTGAGTGAGCGCAGATGTGCTGCTCAGCATTCAGTCTAAGTTTGAGTGAGTGGTGATTCGAAAAAAAATGGGAGTTTGAGTTAGCTGCGCCAACTTTGCCGATGTACACTCCGCCGCATTTCAATGTCCTCAGTTTACCCACGAAGACTGCAGAAATTGCTTGAGGACTGCTTTGAACGACTGAATTTTCTGGATACGCTTATTACTCAGCTACCAACACTGCGTCAGTGTGGGTGACATCTTTAAATGCAGCACCTAACTTGCACTCTCTGCAACATATAGACCTTCCTTCCGACAAAATTCTTAAAGCACAAGCGTGCCCCGTATCACGAAGTCACATCCGCCGTTTCGTCATGAAGGGCATTGATTCCGGGGATTATTCGGGCAACCTCCGAGATAACATCAGGTGCGACACGGATGAAGTGCTTCTCGCGCGGTATACGGGATCTGCCCGCACCTTCCTCGTGACGTTACGGGGACCACTGGAGCCCCCAAACCGGCTTTTTAATGGTTGTGTCCTCAGACACTGGCCTTTCTAAGCAGGGGTGGTGCACTGCTACCTTTACTTTCGTGGAGCCCACATGAACTCCCCATGTCCGTGCCCAACACCGGATTATAACCAGATCTATACTACTTCACCCCAACAGCCAAGGTTCAAGTGTGGTCTCTTTGGCTATGATTTTCATGAGATTGTAAATAAAGGCTGCCTAACCAAAAGCAACGCAATGCGTGCGAAGCGCTGTGCATGGCGTGCTCGTTCCAGGCCAGACCCAACCTCACCATTCACACATTTTCACTGTTTTGAGAAAGAAGATGAGGATGCAGTGCAGGAGGAGGACGGTGCGGAGCCCCCCCCCCCTTGTGGCCGGCATATCGATACGCTGTTCGAGGTTTACGCCGTCGCCGGATAGTGTTTCTCAGACGCCCTTGTCTCCAGTGGAGGATGAGCTTGTGGCCGTAGATCACCAGCTGGCTTTGCTGCATGTTGAAATTAAGAAACTCAGCCCGCGAAGGTTTCAATTACACGCCAGCGGCAAAACTTGCAACACCCACCTTGTCTACCCCGTCGTTTCTCCAAGTCTCATCATTATTCCCCGTCTACGAGTGTCCTTCTCTCTCAGCCTGCCTCCTCTACTCAGACTGACAAGGATCTTCTCCACATTGTGGTAAACCAGCTACAGACACTAGTTTGTGTACTGGCCATAAAACTTCACCAACTAGTACGCTAATATGCCTGTGCCTCAACAATATATTGTTCAGCGAAACTGACTGGGTCTCTGTACAAAATTTGGAGAGATGCGTGATAGGCTACGTCTGGGAAAGCTCCATGCCTGGGCTTTCTTGCTTCAGGAGACAAAATCACTCCCGGTTTGCCGAAATTTATGGCATACGCTGAGCCACCCATTCCAGATCGCCGGTGCAGCTCAACTTCTACTCTTCCGTGCAAGGCGGCAACTTATGTTCTATCTCGGTTTTGTCAATACCCTATAGCTCTATCCTCGTGGTGTACACAATGGTTGGAAGGGGTGGCAGTAAGAGTGCAGCTTCCGCGTTGTCCGGTGAAACTGGTGTCGTGCTACGTGCGCCCTTCTTGTGGTTGTGGTACCCGCCTGCGGCTTGGTTGGCATACCCAACTACGGCGAAGTAACCTTAGGTGCCCCATTCTTGTTAACGGAGACTTGAATTCTGCTCACTGTGACTGGGGATATCCGTTTCACCAATTACAGCTTTACACTTCTAAATGGGATTACTAGCCGAACACGATGGTGTACGCCCGTACTGATGACCCCGATTCGCCTGTCCTGTTGTGGTTGCTGGGTATGCAAGTGGTCTTCTGGCATTGTGAAGCGCACTGTTGCGGCAGCGATCCCCACCCCATTCGCATCGGTCTGATGCCGAAGTGGACGGGGGGCCTTCGTCGGCGGTGCACTGTAGTGAACTGGGATACCTTCCGACCTAACCTTAACGCTCCCATCTCAGCGATCATGCCAGAACCCACCTATCTGCTTTGGAGGTTCCTTTATTACGCCTCCCAGCATAGTTGGGGGGAGGAGACCGGCCCAAAGACCAATATTCTGTTCCTGGAGCGCTGGGCTAAAAATCAGGAAGCTGAACTAATAGCTACCCGGGACACTTCGTCGATACCACCCAGGCAACACTACCAGCGCTTCACTGCTGCTGCTATACGGCACGACAAAAGAATGCCCAGGTAGCGATTGATTGACTGGTGCACTCCTCTTGGTGTGCCATCTTTTGCGGAGTCTGTCTAGCACACTTTTCGCGACATGGTATCCGGGAGTCACCCTCCTGAAGCAGCAGCCAGTGCTTGCATTGAATCAAAGAAGGATACGGGACAATTCCCCCCCATGTTGCCCTGGCCTTGATTCCTGCCTTTGACACTGTGCCTAATGCAATGCCAATTCGGTTTACCCTTCCGAGCTGTGTGGGCTTACCGTCAACTCATAATGCCTTTTGTGGAATTCAGTTGCCATTCACAATGGCCTAATTCTTGGCCGCGATCAATCGAGCTACACTGCGGGCTGCTCTGGATTGCTAACCATTATTGATGAGGTAAAAAAATCTAGACGACCACGCTCTCACGATGCTTCTGGACTCTATAAATTAAGTATGGCTATCTCTGATTCCTGGCTTAGGGCAGATATTGCTCCCATCCCAAAGCTGGGGAAACCACCGCACAAACTCCGCAACTTGCGACCAATCACTTTGACGGGTTCGCTGTGCAAGCTCTTGGAGCGGAAGCTTGCCACATCTTTTCAGTGGAAGCTTAATATTTCTCAATTGTATCACCTGGCCCGAATTGAATTCAAGCCTCATCTTTGTAGTGAAGATGGCTAAAAATACCTGTCATTTATGGTTTTGGTGGGAGGCCATTCTCGCCGTGTGAGGACTGTAGTAGCAATGAACATATGTACGGCGTATGTCAACGTTAGTCTCGCCACAATATTATAAATCCTACGTTGCCTTCGCCTCCCAGACAAAGTCTGTGACGTTAACCAAGCCTTTCTTTAACACCGCTCTTTTTCTATAAGTATCAATTGTAGAAGGTTTCGCTCGTGTACACCAGTTCATGCGTACCAGACGGCTCTGTTCTGCCTCCACTACTTCTAAAATTGTCTTGTTGCCGCTAGGTTGGCGCCTTCCCACTCTGGAAGACTTGTATTTCCGCATATATGCAGATGACATTACTCTATGATAAGTTCACCCATACCTGTCCCGACAAACAGAGTGCCTTCAGCAAGCCCTAAAGGACTGCCAGAAATGGCGCCAGAACTTTATACTTACCCCCCTTAAGGGCAGGCTGCTGCGGTTCTCGACGTGGATGCTTGGGACCGTCGGTCTCTTGCATTATCAACAATCGCACTGCAGTTGAATTATTCCGCCCTTCCCAGTGTTGGTCACCTTCGCGTTCTGAGATTGGAGATATTGGCTTCAGGGTCAGCCGCTCATTGGCTCTAAAACTGCTCTGCAGAAAGCCGCACAAGTGCTCCACCTCGTTCGCTTCATATCTCAGAAGTCTGGCCGGCCGGCTGGAAGATTGTCTGGCTCCTAGTGTGCTCCGTGGTAGAGTCAAGGCTTGTGTACCGGGCACAGTTCGAGCACATGAGGCGATAAGACAGGAACCAGCTGGATGGTAAAGCCGGTCCGCCATGCACTCTACTACTGGCCTCACCCGCCTAACAACAGTTTCACGCATTCAAAGAAGCCCGGGTAAACAAACTAGATGAACTCATTCATCAGCGTCGTACCACACGCCTGCTGAAACGTGCCCTGGCCCTAGAGGCAGCACCTCTCGACACGTACATGCGCCACCCGACGAATACGATGCCAGCCTTTTCCGCTTCAAGGCCACCCTGGCTGTACCATCAGGTGCGCACAACAAGCTTCTGACAAAGCTACACGTCCGTACCTCGGGCCTTCACCAGCCTCCAGGTGCCGTCCATCATGTGCGTGAATGGGCACCTAAGGCGCAACCACTGGCTATCTAGGCTTGTGTGGAAGCCGGGGCATACCACAGCTTCGCCACCACAGCCTTGACTTGTACCTACTACCCTGCTGTAAATCAGAGCTGTGCGTACGAGTCACTCCGTACGGCCTCAAGCCTGCTAGGAGAACTTACTGCCATTTGGGGTGGCTTGCAGGCGCTTGCATTGACTTTGCTAGGGACAAGGCGGAACTTCATGTCAGCTATCAGGGATTTGCGTCGTGTTGCGCGTAGACAATGGACAATTATCTATGCCCTGTCCGCGTTTTCTGGATTCGCCGGGACATGCTTCCTCCCGACACACCCATGGATTGCGGATGCCACATGGACCTCCGAAGGCCACAACCAATTCTTCAAGTGTCTACCATGAAGGAACTGCTGACGGAAAAGGGAACACTCCGTCGCGCCACAGGTGATTTACTTCTACCGCGTGGAACTGAGCTTCCCAGTGGGATCGCCCGGTGGGAGAAGGTCGTTTGGCGGAGGCTTCGGTTTGGGGTGGCGTTACCCTCTTCAGTTACCAACGCTTGGCCTGCGCGATATCAAGCGCGGTTTTCGGACACTTGCGCCTTGTGTGCGCTTCCAGCGTCAAAAGCTGACGTTGAAAATTTAGTGTGGACTTCCCCAGTCCCGAACCCGATACCTCCGAGGCGCAGGGCTCCATCCTAGTAAACCCCCAGATCTCAAGCGCGGGATATGGAGCCCCAAGCACCAGTCTCTTCATAAATATTTGCGCATTGCGGTTGCAGCGTTGTACCCATGGAAACTTTTCCTGATGCCGTTATCCAATCATTAGCAAAATATTCCGCTTGTCCAGTGGGTTAAGCATTCTTTGGAATTCATCGCCGGAGTTACTCAGGAAGGCAACGTCATCAGCAAATCTGTGGTCAGTTATTTTCCCGTTACCATTACTCACACCTGTTCCCAATCCAATGTTCAAGAAAGCTCTTGTAAACATGCTGTGAATAGCATTGCAGAGATTGGATCTCGGTGTATGACGTTCCTCTTTATAAATAATATAATGCTCTTTTTATGGAAAATGATGGTAGTGGTAGTCCCGTTGTAGACAGCCTCTAGTGTTTTAACGTAATGCTGGTCTATACCCTGAATCCACAGCGCCTGAATGACTGCTGATGTTTCGACAGAGTCAAACGCTTTATCATAATGTATGAAAGCTATATATAGTGGTTGATTACACTCCGCGAACTTTTGTATCACCTGATGTATCATGTGAATAGAGAAGATTGCTGAACAGCCTTTATGGAACTCTGCATTTTCACGAGGTTGACTGAAATCTAAGGTGGCAGTCTTTTCTGTTAGTGATTACTTTTTTAAGTACGCTGTTGATGACTGACAGTAAGCTAATCGCCGTGTAATTATTAATGCCACCAATGTCAGTTTTCTCGTGAATTTGGGTGATGTTCACGTTATTCCAAGATTACGGTACACACACGGTCATTATAGTTTGCCTATACGGGTTTTGAAGTTTTTCAAGTACAATTTGTTCGCCATCTATCACGTCTGCTATTATGAAATCTTCTACAGGTGCTTTTCCCACTTTCATTTTTTTAAAGCCCTGAAAGGCCTTGTTATACGGAAGCAGTGCCAATTCGTTGGTACGGCATCTTTTATTCTCTTATCTAACCGGAAGGCATGGGTTCGCTACCTACTGTAGACACGCGTTTGCCTTCACCATCTTCCTTGTTTTAAATATAAAAAATACAACAATTAACTGCACAATATTACAACAAAAGCTTTAAACTTCTTCGCTGCCTCTGTCGGCATCATTGGCGGTGAGCGGGAAGACGGGCGGCGCTGCGAAGTGCGCCTCGGTGATGTCCACCTAGGGACTCTCGCATTTGTCGTATCCTTCACTCGGGCTCACTCTATCTGGTGTTTCTTTGCGCTCGTTTGACTCTTGATGTTCGTCCGAACCAGTTTTTGCGTGTGCGGAATTTGGATATTAAAAAAAACTCAAAATTGCAAAAAGCGCGTCATTCAAAGTATAGTCCTTCATACCACCTCGGAAGAAGCATTGCCGGTGTCTCGCCATTTCTTCGGATGCAGGTCCTGTGCTGAGCATGAAGAGTCGGGAGAGAATCGAATCAATGCGGCCCGAGCTCAAGGCATCCTGGAAAGAGGACGCCTCTCTCAAGCATTTTCTGGATTAATTAAAGTTTATTCTCTCTCTCTCTCTCTCTCTCTCTCTCTCTCGGAGCTAGGCATCAATGTCTGTGTTTAGCAATCTTTAGAACAAAGCGAACAAACAGTCCGCTGCTGATAACCAACAACAGCAAAAATGCAAGTCCAAAACGATATCCAGGCCTTTCGGGCTGTCGGCTTTGCAAGAAGGCATTACGATTCCCAGTAATTGTCTGTAAGGTCAAATTTTTTTCAACCTTGCCGAACGCACGAAAGTATTATATCACATCACTTTATTTTGTCATGCTTGGCAGTACGCCGACATTCACTACGGGCCGCCAAACAATATTGGCTGGGTTCCGAATGACCTACTGTGCATATAGGCGCGTGCTGCTTTTCTACCAAGTTGCTAACCAGTATGCAGACTTGTTGAGCAAAACGGGTGACGTGTACACTAAAAAAATTTCCCCGCATTTCCCCGAGGGGAAGAATGTGAAAGTGCGAATGCAGGAGTTGAATTTGCGTGGTTCGGTAATGTTCGCGAAAGAGAGATCACACACACACACACACAACTACAAAGAAAGAAAGATGCATTTATTCACAGACACCTATTTGTGTTGTCGTTGTACTTGATTGCTAGAGCGGATCTCAGCTTTGAAATGTCGTGTCAGTACTCCTTTAAGCGGGTGCATTAGCCCTTCTCACGCCCGATTCTTGGCCAATCGCTTTAAGTGGGTATGTGTAAAGAAATTAGGAACTCTTCTTGGCCAACCGCCCTAAGTGGATATGTGGTGCGGACGGACGGACGGCGGTGGACGCGTGATTCAGGGTCGCTTAAGAAGTGCATTCGCACTTAAAATCTAGTAACACTCTTTGTTCACACCTGGAGGGACATTTTGGTAACTTTTCCATAGCTATATCTTCCCAATATCCAGATATGTGTGATAGCAAAACTGCTCTTAAGAGGAGAAAGCTTTATTTAACAGTAATATTGATCTGGTTCTTGCACGGGGTTCTCAGTCCCGGACAAGCGAGTAAAAGTAATTTTCTTCAATTCAACGAACGCCATCCCCAATAGGCAAAGATTTGTTGTTAACCCCTTAAAGGGCAGCAAAACAACTAAGAGCTTCTTGGACCTATTCATTGGTTTCGATTCTTGTTCTACTAGAAAGTGGCGTGTAAATTATTTTTTGCGTTCGCTAGCGAGTATATGAAGCCCTAAACACCGTATTGATGTCATAGTGGTTCGGGTTGATAGTCAGTTTGTTATGACAACGTTGGTTACAATAGATATTGAGAGCTCAAAAGCCGCCTTCAAGCCCTCTGGACAACGTTGTCTGAGCCGTTTCACGGTTTCTTCTCTTGCATCTACATGTGAATAAACCTCTTGCTTGCCCGCAGCCCTAACTAAAGCCAATTTGTGAAGGAAATGTATTAGTAATTATAATATATTAATATTATTTTAATAATTAAAATAACGACTTTACATGGCATCAAGACTACATCAAACATGTATGCCTGAAGCCTGAAGAAAATGTCTGCACGAACTTTGTGAGTCTTCCTAACACCTCCGAACCTCCTAATAAGGTGCTTGAGATGGCGCAGAAAAATCAATGTGTTAAACACAGGAAAAGAAAAAAAAACAGTCACATGATGCATTTGACCACCGAAAGAAATAGAAGACAGCTGTTTTATTCCTTGCTCTTCAACGCGCGTTTTGAGGCCTGCAGCTTAATGCGTTGCATTAGACTATTGATTGTTCATAAGATCATGTCAAAAGTAGGCAAAGAGGCCTACGCATTTTGAATATTATCTAGGAGCTCTAAGCTCTCAACCTCTCAAATAAGCTAGAAAGTACCTCGTACACACGATCATTTGACCAATTTTCTGAAGAAAGTTGTTCTCTCATGCTTGTGTGTTGCAAACTTTGGCGGTACAAAGCTGGAAAAATAAATGAATTACTGGTTACTCGCAGAAGCATCAAAGCGGGCGTTTTCTATCACAGGCGCTGTAGCCCCTCAGAAGCGGGGTGTAGCAGACGACAGAGGCGCGATTCCCTAAGCTGACGTTAAAGCCAGGGGCCCCACTTAAACATCTCTCCCCCAATACACTGCCGCCCTTTGCTTGTGTGTACACCGTCCACAAATTGTTTCGCCACAAAATAGTTTTATGGCAAAAAATAACACCTTTATTTGCCTAATGTTGGAGACCGTAAAAATTGTTTTTTTCAGCCTTCATTTTATTTTTTTGCATAGAAAACAAAACTACCACAATTGGTCCCCCGGTATGCGTATTTCTTAAAAGGTATCGGTTCGCAATGGTAACATCAGTGGTAATTTATCACATCAAAAGGAGATGTACTTTGGTTTAATGAATATGCTTTATGCTTAATTTATATACTAATTTCAGGCAATACTGTTTTGTACCTCCGCAAAGTTATCGACGCCTAAATAAACTTTTAGAGAATGTTCACTTTGCACGATGCGTTTTCTTTCTGCTTTTGAGTTGTAAACGTAAGACTGCCGTGTGAATAAAACGAGATAAACCCCACAACCAGTGATCCTTACCTGTCTTATGTTAACCGGGGAGAAAAATCCGCCCAAAGGATATCTTGGAGGCGTTTTAGAAACACACAGTGATGGAAATAAAAGAGCCAACAGTAGTTTTTGGGCAACCATGGTTTCTGGCCTAAGAAGCGAACCGGCGTTTTTTATACAGCAGCAGTCAATTCTCTTTGAAATATCGGAAGTTGACATTAAAACGATATGAATAAGTCATTGGCCAAAGAGAAGCCGTGCGTCAGACTCACCTTTCTATATTTTCTTTTTTTTTCAGGGTCCAATGGAATTCTTGCGGAAAAAAAGATGTATTTATTTCACTTTATCAAGGGGTTCTAGTGAGTTTGAAGGAGCAAATTTTGTTAGCACAGGAAGTCAGTAATAAATTTTGTATTGAAATCAGATTTGAATTGAACAGGACTCAAGAATACAACAGAGTAAGATGCCTAACAAGCTTCAATAGGAACAGGCACTTGGTCTAACTCTAACCCAGCATGTCGAGCGACAAAAGCTTTATTGTCTTTCCTCCATAGCACAGCACTTCTTCGGACTATTTAAATAGGACTCTATCAATGAGCACATAATTTTCATCAGTGTAGCGAACAAAGCGCCTTGACCAGGCTATCCTCACCAGTATCATTAGGACTATTCTGTCGCTCTTGAACAGGCATTTAAGAAGTGCTACTAAGAATAAAAATGTCTTCTTTCACAAAGGACACACACATATTGCAATGTGTTACGATTCATTTAAGGTATTAAGAAGGCGACCTCGGGTGTCGCAATGAAACTTCATAAGTGTGCCGTGTCCCACAGAGAACATTATACTTACCTTTTGAACGAAAGCAATTGATCGACTTGACATAATACGTTACAAAGCCGAGAAAATGGCACTACAACACCTGCCGACAACTTGAACTACAAAATTTTGTCGTTATCGGGTTTTGAACATTTGAGAGAGAGTGAGAGAGTGAGAGAGAGAGATAGAGAGAGAGAGAGAATACACATCTTTAATTTTGAGCTTAGTGGTGCAGGATCGTGATAGCACGGGGTGGGGCGGCGTCCGCTAATCCGATATACCATGGTCCTTGCTGTCTGCTTGTGACCTCTCTATCAGCAAGCGCTTGGTTGAAAGGTCCGAGCTGGACAGCCGGTCCACCCCCTCCTCTTACGTTGGATGGGGATTGGGTGTGGGGGATGGGGATTGTTGGCACTCCCAAATCACATGGTACAGGGTGCCTGGCTGGGGGGAAAGGTGGCAGGTAGTATATTAATGGGTGAGATAAATATGGTGGAGGCTGGGTCAGTGCCGGTACGAGCTGGTCTGTGGCCACTGGAGTGTTGTCGCTTCGGCTCTGGAAAGAAGGAAGTTGGGTGGAGGGAACCGTTACGTTCATGCATAAAATGAGGGATAATGTCCCCATAGCCGTTCAGTGGGGGGAGGGGCTTTGCGGGTTTTGGCTCTCTTTCGAAATGGCCTGGAGGGTGTGTACTCCGGCAGCCGCGTGCGCCGCCTCGTCTCCGTCGAGAGACTTGCCTCTAGGGGCCGAAAGGATATGGCTCTCGGGTAGCTGCAGGATGGAATTAAGGATCTTGAGGGCGAAGGGTGATGTGCGGCCAACCTGGTAGTTATGGCATCGTACTTGCTAGTCCGTAATGACTGCAATGTATTCGTTGTTCCTTGTGGCTGGTAGGGCGATAGCCATTTCCTTAGCGGCGTTTGTAAAGGTGGTGCATATTGTGGCGGCTGGACTTCGGTACGCTGGTGGTTCATAACGGCGACTGCGTGGGTGGGTTTTCGGGCGTAGCATGCAGCGTCCGTGCATTGTGTGGTAGGGTTCAATGCGCGCTTCTTCTCAAACGCATCGAGCAGTGTAAGGGTGTCTCGTCCGCTAGGTGTGAGCTTGAGATGGGTAGTTTGCGAACAGCGATGAGATTCGTGAAATTTTTCGACCAACTTGCGCTTGGCAGTTAAGGGTGGCGGGCGTAGGGTGAGTTTGTAGGCTTTGCGGATAAAAGAATTGACTTTTTCCTTTTCGACGGATTCGAGAGGCAGGTATGGTGTTCCGTAATTAACATGACTGATCAGTATTGCTTGTGTTATTCTTTGAGTGTCCTGCTCCTGAAAGCCGTAGCGGTGGTTGGCGATGCGTCTAACGAGGTGTGTTAGTTGTTTTAAGCGTGTGTTTTAATGCAGTTAGGTTTGAGAGCCAATTCCATTTTTGGGTATGCTGAGACGGAGTATGCGGAGGTGGGGACTGTGGGTACTGCTAGGTGTTTGATCGTTAACTCCGAATCGGGGATCAGGTCTGTTTGTTTTTTGTATGTGCGGGCACAGAGCGTGAGCAGTGCTGATTTTTCTAAGCCGCCTTCCAGAGCACGAGCGCGGGCGTATGTTTTAGTGACGTGCATAGCTTGCTGAAGTGCGTCTCTTGTTTGGTGCCGGTGCCGCCGGTGGGCACCCACAAGGTGAGGTCGTCAGTGTAAAGTGCATGGCGTAAATTCGGGATTGCTGCGAGGAGCGCCGGACAATCTTCCATAGCTAAGTTGAATAGTAAACGTGAAATCACGGATCCTTCTGGGGTCCCCTTGGGTGCCATTGGGAATGGGTTGGAACGGTTGATGCCCGATTCCTATCGTTTCGTGTAGTCGGATAACAAGCTATGGGGGAAAATGTACGTTCGCCGCTGTTGCTAGAGGCAGTACTTTGCAAGATAACATGGTGCGCTACGTTATCAAATGCTCGTGTTATGTCTTGGGCTAGTATTGATTTTTTGGTCTGATTGTTCAGGGTATTCGCAACGCCGTCTTTAATCTGAAATAGGAGGTCCTGTGCCGATGAGTGTTGGCGAAAGCCGTACATTGTATGTGGGAAGTACCCGTTTTTTTCGATGTGGGGTGACAGCCTGCTGTACACCATGTGTTCGAGCAGTTTTTCGACACTAAAAATAGGAGAGATGGGGTGGAGGTTCTATGTAATTAGCGATTTCTTGGGCTTCGGTGTGAGGGTGATTTCGGCGCACTTCCATTCTGGGGGGAGCGTTCCAGCCTGCCAATGTGAGTTGAAAAATTCTAGAAGGTTTTCAAGCGGAGTGTAATCAAGGTTCCAAAAGAGCATCTTGCGTATCCGGTCTTTTCCTGGGCCTGTGTTCCGGTTTAGATGGAGAACGGCTGCTTCTATTTCGCACTGAAAAAAGGCGCGTCCATGTCTGGATTGGGTTTTCCCGTATATGATTGAAGTGTCAGAGTAGTAGCGGGATTGGGTGCTTGAAGCGGTTGCTGAAGCTCTCGCAATAGATCAGATTGTGTACGCTGGTAATTATGTATGCGGTGCGTCAGATGGTGTTGTGTGGTGGATGTTGATTCCTCGCTGCCTAATAAGGATCGGAGTAAGTGTCAGGTGCGTGGGGTGCCGAGCGTGCCTTGAAGCTGGTTGCCGAACTCAGTCCAGTTTTGTTGGATATGTTGTTTAGCGTGCGCATCGGCCTCTGCTGGAATGTGAGCAAGGCGGACACGAAGTTTGTTGTTCGTTTTTAGATGCGGAGCATCTTATAGCAGTGACATGTCACGCGTCTGCCTCGGCGTCGTCGGCGTCCGCATTCAGAGTGCACATGCGCAATTCTCCTCCTTCCACACACAGCTGCGCGATACAACACTATAAAACACAACTCTGCGATACTACACTATAAAAAAGAAATAGTTAGCGGCGCTCGGTTTAGATCCCACGACTCTCTGGCCGCAATGGGAGGTACGCGGTGCTCTTTCCACTACGCTACAAATCTGGGACAGGAGCAATTGCTACGAACGGCCTTATGTACTTGACTCATTCCAACCACGTCCAGAAGCTACTGATACAACGAAGGCACGCGAAGCTGAACGCCAACAGAAACGACGAACTGAAAACTTTAGAGGAGGATGTTGAATTTCCCGTGGGAAAGCTGTGGCGGGAAGCGCCACGCGCCTTGCAGCTCAACCAGCCCCGTCCGCAGCACCTCTGATGCTGATTGTGGCAGGATGCCCTAGGGATTGGCCAACCAACGAATCCATCACGAGATAAGTTCGCGTTCAAACACCGTCGTCATCTTACGTAGGGGAACCGCCGAAGAAGAAGAAGGAGAAGACAAAGCTGCGAAGAGGAGGGCGTGCACATTGCTCTCAGCCGGTGCACGAATGTCAACAACCTTTACCACACCAACGTTGACGGAGACTACCCATTCTACCAAAGAGACAAAATCGACATAAACATGATGGAACATGAAGTTTCGGCGGCTCGAGAACCACCGCCTACTCACCGTAACACAACAGTACTTGCTGCATTTGCCTCCGGTGTGGACCCGGACGCAGAATTCCTTCTGGCGTTAGTAAAAACCAGATCACTCAACATACCGGCAACACAATGGAACCACATGGAACCACCACGACGCTTCGCATCCTCATCAGGGTTCCCCACAAGAAGATGGTGTACTTTTTTTTCCTTTTCCACCTCCGAAGCAGGCCTTGTCGGACATCCCAAAGATGGAGTAGGTGTGCGTCAGTGACTGGGGTTTCTTGGGTTAGTTCACTTTCTTTCGTGTGGCTCTTGGCCCTGTCAAGTAACCGTTGGACCCATTCATCTTGGTTAGTGATGGTGTCCGCAGGGTTGTCGTCTCCAAAGTCACTCCAGTTAGTGAGTTTGTGGTGCCCATGCGTCGATTAGCGTGTCTTTCGGGCACAGTTTTCAGTTGTATATTATGGTGATCGCTGCCGAGTGTTTCGCCAAGTTGCGCACGCGACACTTTTGATATTATATGTGAAGGTGTGGTCAGGAGTTGTGTCGCGGGAGATGGTGTTACCAATTCTTGTCGAGAGATCTGGGATGTTGCACAACTGCAAAAGGTTCTCAAGTGTTCCGTCGTACAGTGTTTTGCGTTTCTTGGTGTCTTTGAGGCATACGAATGCCGTATGTTGGGCATTGAATTCGCCAAGGACGATTATTTAATTCCGCGCGTGCGCTGCCGCATCGTTTTAAGAAGTTCGTCGGTGCCGGTAAGGGGTTTCTTTGGGGGGCGGTATATGTTACGTACAAATAGACGGGCTTGAGTTTTCTTGCTTGGAATAATTTCTACAAATGCCTAGTCAATTAAAGCTGGCAAAGTATGAAATTGGACCGTTTGGGTTGACTGTACAACGATAGCGGTAAAATTCCCACGATACTGATGCTGTATAAGGACACCAAAGTCTGAATAAATATTGGTTTTAATAACACTCTCGTTATTTTCTTACCATTGCGGCTTCTGTTCGAAGAAGAAACATCAGTTTTTTGGTGAAAAATATCTACATATACATTAAATTCTCTCACCCACCTCTATTAAATGTTTTGTAATGTACACTTAGCGTCACGAAGTGGGAGCGAGGAACAGGTGTTGTACAGAGCGTTAGCAGTTGGTGTTAGAATAGCTGGCCTAGCAAGACGCTATCACATGACAACAATGGCTTTGACGTCTCCAAGAAACGGCCGACACCGACAAAGTTTTTGTGGGCGATAACGTTTGTTTGGACATCTGGGTTTTCTGTCGGATGAAACGAGAAATGCTTTAACACGCACGAGGGAACCCGCTCTAGCCTCCACCCGCCAAACAGCCCATCAAGCGGACCGAAATCGAAGCCATTTATGAAGTCACAGTCACTATTTCGAATAGCTTGCAAACGTGGCTGCCCTTCTACGCGCTGTTCAGGAGGGCACCTTCCCCTCACCTCATCTGGCGATCCCATGCACATCATACTGTTTCCTCGCGCTTGAACCTACTGTGAAAAAGCAATGTATTTCCAGCACTCGTGTGGAAACTGCGGTTGGTGTTGGTTCCCTCGGGCACAAACTTATCAGGGGCAAAGATACGTGACACACGGTTTGGAGACTATTGATCAAGTGTAAAAAGTTGGCGTTGTTGGTTAACTACTTACAGGTAGTGACCGGGACATTGTACGGGAAAAAAGTCTGTGGGATGCGAGTACTATCTACCGATGGCCATTCGATTCCCGGGTAACTAAACGATAGAGGCTCAGGTTGGTCACCTATCTCTTGTATGTAGTGCCGTTTGCGGCTTTCTACTGGGGGTAATGCTTGAAGAAGCTCGGTCGGACACCGTCGTCATCGTTTAATTAGGCATATCACGCACTAATGCTTCTCCTAGAGGATAGTGAAAGCTTAATTTCTGAATATAGCATGGATAACAGCCTATTTAGTAATGAATAACGGCTGTAGTCTAAAGTTTATAATTGGAGCTGCTCGCTGAATTCCTTCGTTTGCGATACTTTCATGTACAATCGGTCACTTAGGAACTGTTGATCTGAGAAACGCAGTTCTAGATTTTTTTCCGATAAACACACGGCGTTAACAGGTTTGTTTACCTAACCAACCGCAGTACCAAAATACCTTCGGTGTGTGGGATCTACATTTCGCGTTTCTTGCTTTAAGTACCTAACAAAACGTTTGCCTGAATAGCGTGTTTATAAATCGGCACCGCAATCGATCAATAAGAGCGCTCGTTTTCCAACCCTTAGTGTCTCTTCATAAAACCTAAATTGTCAATCTTACAATCACTCGCTGCCGCATAATCCATCATCTTACAGCACAATTTTATATAGGTGTAATAGTTTCAAAAGAAAACCAATGGGACTGCAATGTTTTATCGCTGTTGCCCCAATACCATTGAATTTTCACCTAGTATACAGCCAATGTCTCCTACAAGCATGCATTGAAGATATTTGAAAGATGGTTCAGGACATCTCCAAAGATTCGGTACGTTGAGGGGGCCATTCACCGCGTTAAACTACTTTTCCAAAATATGTAAACCGGAAGGGTACCAATAAAACTCTCCAACTGTCATAAAAAAATCTTCCACAATCACAGAAGTCGCACATTCCCAATTGCTTTCAGTACTGCTCTCAGTACTGCTGAATATTCTGTAAGTAGTTTTCCCGGCTTTCATGCTGCCTTGTTACCATTACACCAGTGGCATCATAGCACCTTGAGCCACGTGTATTCAACAATGCTTCACGTGAACACTGCACTCTACATTCTCTCCCGTTTCACAACTTAACACATGACATGGGACTTCTGCTGCAGTTTATTTTTATCACTAGCCCTGCCCTCTAAGAAGCAGGGGGATGGCACGCCAGCAAACCGTCACCTTAACAATGTTCATATTGGCGACGTCAAACCTTGCTAGTTGGCTGTGGGTTAGTTTTCACCATACGTCCTGCCGTAATATCTGTGCATATAAAGAAATAAATAAACAAAACAAGATTCTGGCTAGCAGTGACACTTCCGGGGGTCCTGGACTGAAAGGACGTCGCTTCCTCTACAGTCCCAAACACCGTTCCTTTAAATGGTGTTTATTCCTTCGCTTTCGCGTCCCCGTGTGGAGGTGATTTACCAACGGTGTTGATAATAGCAAGCCCTGGTACTTCTCCAAATTGTTATGACGGCTCGAAAATAACGCGTTTCTGGACACACTCCGCAATTGCGTGGCTCTTCCCACTACCCCAATGCAAGCAATGAAAACATGAAAATGTTTAGCTTGATTTATCAGAAAAGTTTTTTCAGTGCTGAAAGAAGATTCGCTTAATCACGATGAATACACCGGTGGGATGCTTGGTACAGGGCGTTAGGAAAAATAACATAGAATATCTACCAAGCAGCCTATATGCAAACACTCAATTACGCAACATCTGAGACGAATTCCCGTTTTCAGTTGCCATTTCCCGATACACTATATCCGTATATCAAATCCAACAAAAGGTTTAGGTTTGCGGTATCTATTGGCTCTATTTATGCTCTCCAAGCGAACGATGGAGGAACAGAAAAGCACTTTTGCTAATAAAATTTCGGGGGGTGGAAAGTGTTACAAAGCCGCAGTCGAGATACAAAGCCGCAGCCAATGAAAGAAGTAGCATTTCTTAACTTAACCCTCGCAGCATGCCTCAAAAATTAATACGGCTTGTATCCTTACTTCTTGGAACTGAACCGGACTTCGTAGCCTTGGCAGAAACATGCCTCATAAAATATTTCAGTAATTTTGAGGTAACACCCCCAACTATGTAATTGTTCGTAAAGATAGGCCGAGACGCGGGGAAAGCGTGGCCATTTTATTGAAAACAGACATTTCCCTTCAAATCTTTCCAGAGATTATCCGAGTCGATGCACTATTTTGCAAGCTTGTCTTTACTTCTCGCCCAGTGTTTGTTGGCTGCGTTTATGGCAGACCATCTTCATACAACGATAGCTTGCAAGCATTGCACACGTATATCCATCGGCATGTACTCGGAGCCAGGCTAATCTTGCTCGGCGATTTTATTTTACCTGATATAAACTGGCAAACAATGCAACACCACAGCACATGCTCAGACGGACTAATTCATATTATATTGACAGTTAATCTCCCCCAAATTGTAAAACAGCCTACCAGTGTTCAAGGGTGCTTTCTTATTGTTCTTGACATAGGGTTCCTAAGTTATCATTTTCCTCCTCATCAAGCACAGGTTGAAATTTTTGAAGGCATATCAGACACCGAAAATGTTCACGGCTCTGTTTCTATATTTGACATTCCAACATTGTTCAACTTCTTTACTGCATATCTCGACTTTACCAACGCCGATGACACCAGCATACTTGATAATCTTTTCCATGAACTTGCTTCATTCGAACTACAGGTAAATTACGCAAGCACAGATATAAAAATACTTTTGGCCAGCTTTAAAGCTAACATAACACACTGCGTCCTTGACAATGTGCCGTCTAAAACAATGAAAACAATAAAACATATTCGCTGGATAACGCGTAAAATCTTTCATGCCAAGCGTACAGTAAAGCGCCTCAGAAACACTCTGAAAGAAAAACCAATGCTGCAAATTCGGAACAAGTTGAGTCAAGCTTTTATTAATATGAAATCACAAATACAAATATCCAAAGCAAACTATTTTACAAGTATGCTTTCCAAATTTTTTAAAACGTCTCCTCATAAGTTTTGGAACTACCTCAATCCCAAAAACCGTAATAGGCCGGTGCCCCCTGGAGAAAGCAAAAATAGAGGCAACTAGCTAAATAACTTTTTACAATCTCTTTTTACGACTCATGATGAAATGTGCCACATATTGACATTTGCAGCAGCCGACATGCTGAACCACGTGTTGTGACGGACTTCGGGGTGCTTTGTTTGTCGTTAAAATTAGATACTAAAAGTGTGCCGGTACCGACAATTTGCCCAACGAATTTCTTAAGAGATAAGCTGAATGGGTGGCCAAATACTTGTGTATACTTTTCAAAGGGTTGCTATCAACCTGTTCCCTTCCCAGAGAATGGCAAATCACAAAGGTCCCCGCTGTTTATAAATCTGGTAGTGAAGCTGACCCTTCAAACTTTACACCTGTCTCAATAACTAGCGCAACCTGCGAACTACTTGAACACTTATTTCTTAACATCTAACATTGTACATTGACCAGCAGCACATATTGTCGCCATTACAAAACGGTTTCCGCAAAGGAATATCTAGAGAGACCCAACTTGTATGACGTAATCCACGACATCTTACTCAATGTAGGCTGTCAAAAACAAACTGATTTATTTCCACTGTATTTCTAAAGAAAATTTGATTCGGTGCCACACAAAAAACGTAAAAAAATTAGAAGCATCAATATGCTTAGGTCCACATACTGACTGGATCGACAATTACATAAGTAACCTGACGCAGTACGTGCAAGTCAATCGCAAAAATTCTACGATAGCCAATGTTACGTCAGGTGTACCACAAAGCAGTGTTTTGGCTCCAATTTCATTCTTGGTCTTCATTTTTGATTTACCTGGTGGCATTGGTGTTAATTGAAGGCTTTTCGCCGATGACTGTATACATTACCAAGAAAGTACAACCCCAAAAGATCGCTAAAATTGAACAATGCCCTACAGTATATGTCTTGATATAGTGATCTCTGGCAAATGACCCTGAATGTAAAAAATCTGTTCTCTTGAGGATAACCTTGAAAAAAGCATGCACCTGAATTCACTTACGTTATAAATAACTCCATTTTTCCGGTAGTAACTGAGGACGTACAAATATCTAGGCTTAACTTTGTCACAAGACCATGGATGGGATATTAACTTGAGCCTTATCACATCAGCTGCATTAAAACGACTGCTTTTCCTTCGTAGAAGTTTTGGTTCAGGGCCACATGAAACCAAACTTCTCGCCTCCAAAATATTAATCAGACCTGTCTTTAAATTTGCAAAAGTAGCGTGGTTTCCCTTTACAAACCATCTCATAAATTCCCTAGAGCGAGTACAACGAAAAGAGATAAGTGTTGTCTATAACAAATACCGAATAAACGAAAAGCAGGTCTCTTTACAGTAAAAAACTGCGCTAAACTTGCACGTCAAAAATTGGTGTATCAATGAGTTCACAAACTGCTGAACATCGATAGTTCAAGTATATGTCATACACAGAGACAAGGCCAACACGACAAAAACATTCGCAGACACTGAAATAATATCAGTGCCGGACTGACTGTCTCAAATATTCCTCGTTTGCACTAGCAATAAGAGAGATGAATATTTAGCCCATCAGTGTAACAAGCAGTCAATCTTTGGAAGCCTCCAAATCCCTGCTCGAATATTATTTAATCATTTTGGAGTGATGAATTGAGTCCTTTGTCAACTGTTTGAAATGCTCACTATTGTTTTTTCAATAACTTTTTGGTATCGATGTTCTTTTGTAAATATATTGTTATAATTGTTATGGCACTGACGTAGTCATAAAATGTATTGCTCTCAGTTTTGTCTCGCTCGTTAAAGCAATATTTCACTTGTTACCTTGTACCCTTTGTATAAATATTGTCATTTCACAATGTATCTTCCCTTTCTGCAATAACACCATATTGGAATTGGCAGTATATTTAAATCAATAAATAAAAATAATTTATTTCAATCAAAAGAAGTCAAGTTTTAGTTTTCAACATTGGTACAGCATCGACAATGTTGATGGCCACAGCGGAAAAAATGTGTAGAGCCAGCATTAGACATCAGAGTGCTGGAGCAGCTGCAGCCACTTTGGTCATGAATATACATTGCAAAGCTTATTTTGTTGAAACCAGAAGTTACACAGAAGCAACATTACTATACACTTAACAATATTTCACCTTTTAATAATCAATCATGTGAAAATCGAAATTTACAAAGTGTCAAACCCATAGGTCACAAAATGCTGTTCCTTAAAAGAACACTAAAACATTGTTGATACAAACATCACGGCAATCCGTCGTAGAAAATTATAGAAAGCACTTATTTCCAACTGATACGGACACGTCCAGTAAGGTGTCGACGTAATTGGTTCAGCAGCACGGGTATGTTGTGACTAAGTGATTCTAAAAATTGGTCAGTGAAACGCTAGAAACAATATCATCACGAAATTAAAATGGACGCATTAGGCATGAAGGAAAACTAAGTCGATTGGGACAAACGTGTGCCCCCCTCCAACAACTCTAAGAATAGGCTCTTGCGAAGCAAGTCAACATAGTGATGCGCGCAGAAAAGTGTCGGCGAATGGAATACCGCGGCTCTGCAGGCATTGTATCTTTGAGCGCGACTGTTTGTAGAACCGTCCATTTTAGGCAGAACACTCGAGATCAAAGGAAACTACCCTACTAAGCTGTTGACGGCATGTCGAAATGCTTTCATATAAAAAAAGATAAACCGTGCGGCATAAGAACCAAATTGAAAAACACCGGGCTTCACTTGGCATACGGATAACACACATAGCACTGCCCGGCGCAGCCTGTCGAAAAATCAAAGCATAACACACCCGATGCATGGTTCGCGGCACTACCCCCCCTACTATAAAAGGTTAACGACCCGATACTAAAATGAAAGACAGTCCGAACAAAAAAAAAATTCCGCCATCTTGCAGTGTAACGTTTCAGGTGAACCACATGGACGACTTCGGCACCCTGCGTCGTCGTTATGCTCCGGAATCGCCATCGGGGATCACCTCATGGGTAAGTTGTCCAACACATTGTGGAATCGGGTAGGTTCGAAATACCGTCACAGAAGCGTTTATAATAGTCCACGTCGTCGGCTGGGAGTCCAAACCCACACACGATCCCCTGGGCGGTACTCGGAGTGTCGGCGTCGGACTTTGTAGGGGCCTGCATCAAGCAGCTAGTGGCCCGTTGTACGCACTCAAGGCAGCAGGTCGGCATCCTCCGCACGCTGAAGGTACCCTTGGACGTCGGCGTTGAGGTCGTCTTTTTTTACATGCGCAATCATGGCGTCAATCATCGTAGTCGACGTCTTCTGTAGACGAGCTCGAACGCTGTCATCTGCGTAATTCCCCATATCGCTGTGTTGTACGGAAAGGTGACATACGGGAAGAGTTCGCCCCAAGGTTTATGTTCAACTTCAACGTACATAGACAGTATATTCGCGATCGTCTTGTTCAGACGTTCCGCACGTGCGATCGTTTGGGGGTGGTGCCCGGTCAATCTTCGGTGATCCTTGTAGCTGTAGCGTAAGATCCCTTGCATTAATTACGCAATAAGGGCCGTTCCAGAATCCGTGACTTGCACTTCGGGGGCTCTATGCCGCAGCACGTTTTGGGTAAAGAGAACTTCTTGTTACTCCCTGTGCTTTAACCCTCGGAAGAGTGGCGGTATCTGCGTAGTGAGCCTTGTAGTTTGTCACTACGACAATCCACTTGTTCCCAGATCATGACGTAGGAAACGGGCCACAACATCCATTCCAATTTAATGAAAGGGTCTTGAAGGGACGGCTATAGGCTGCAGAAGTTGGGTGGGTCTCGTGGGCGACATTTTTTCTTCGCTGGCAGTCATGGAACCTACGGACACAGAGGGACACATCGGTTGCAAGACGGGGCCAGTAGTACATTGCCCGAATTTTTTCAATACTGCGAGTTGTTTCAAGCTGTCCGGGAGATGGGTCGTCGTGGCAGGATTCCAATTTTTTTTTAACGAAGGTCTTCAGGGCTTACATGAACATAATTCGTTCTCGTTCGAGGATGTAAGTTTTTTTTAATTAAAAGGATGATGTTTTTGAGGCTGAGTGCTTGTAAGCTGCATTTGAATCCCCCGATTCGGTGGCGTTACATCTTTGAAGGTAGTCGATCATGACGCGTAACTCAGTGTCGCATGATGGCGGGCGGCCACGTCGCTCTCCGTCATGATCGCAGTCTTGTGGTGGTGGGTCGATGGGGGCGCGAGACAGGCAGTCGGTGTCAGAGTGTTTCCTGCCAGATTTATCACAATTGCAATGTCCAATTTCTGCAGGCGCAAGCTCCACCACCCAAGACAGCCAGGGAAGTACTTCAAAATGGCGATCCAATAGAGCCCATGGTGGTCTGTCACAACCTTGAGTGGTCTACCATACACGTACGTCCGTGAATTTGAAATGGCTCATATATTAACTAGGCGCTTTTTCCCAAAGGCTGAGTACGTTTTCTCTTCATTTGGTACTACGGATGGCCTAAATGATTACTTTTTCGCAACCACTTTGCTTTTGAACGAGGACAGCAGCCCCGCCTATATAACAGAAGGCACGGGCGGGTTTTTCAGGCGTTGTTGAAACTCGTAGAATGCATCCTCTTGGGGGCTTCTAAGAGGAAAGAAGTGCTATGTTTCGTCAAGCACGTGAGTTCCTCGTAATGCGTGCGAAGTTTGCGATGAAGCGCCGGTAGAACACTCACAGCCCGAGACATCGACTTACGCCCTTTTTGTCTCTCGCTATTGAGAATTTCGCTATAGCTGAAAATTTCGTCGGGTCAGTCAGGAGTCCCGCGGAATTGACGACACGTCCCAAAAACTTGAGTTCCTCGCCCGTGAAGCGCACCTTTTTACGCTTCTGCGTTAACCCCCAAGTGCGATTGGCATCGAGTACAGACTCCAACCTTGCAAGGTGTTCGTTAATATTCGGGAAGAATACCACAACACCGCCAATTTCTACGATGCAGGTGTGCCACTACAGGCCAGCAAGCACATAGCGCACGACTCTGAAATATTGCTGGCGGTATGCAAAGGCCAGATGTCACCCACCTGATCTAGGATAGGGTGTTCAGAGTTATGAATACGCTCATCTCTCAATGTCTCACGTCCACCTAATTTTGCCAGTAGCTGGTCGTCAGATCAATCGATGAGGCCGACTTCGCATGGCAGAGGTGGTCGAGGGCGTTGCCGAGTCGAGCCGGAGATACACGTTCTTTTTTGGTGACTTTGTTCAGTCGCTGTTAGTCAACGCATAACCGTAATGTGCTTTCTTTTTTCTTCAGGAGTGCGACTGGCGTAGCCCACGGGATTTTCAATGAATGTATGTCGTCGCTGAGCATGTTTTCGTCTTTTGTCCGATGGCGTTGAGCAAGTGTGGAGATATGCGGTACGGCGACTATCAAGTAGGCCGTGCTCCATTTTCTGTTATGATTCGGTGCTTCGCTACAGGTGTCCAAGATAATTTTGAGTTAGAAGAAAAGCACTCGCTGTAGTGACGCAGCAAAGAATATATTTGTTGCGTCATCCTTGCGGTATTGCCGGGTTAATGTCGAAGGTATGCCGAGGCCTCAAGGCATCCTCAGGTGCGCTTCCAAAGTCGCCGAGCATTACCACGTCACTTGATTCGTTGGTTTCTCCGAGGAACGGAGCTTCAGGGCACTTGTTTAAATGCTGGTACTCGTCGGTGAAATTATTGATCAAAACTTTGGATTGGCTTTGCTTAAAGACACTACAGTCAAAAAACAACTATGGTCACTCCCAACGATAGCGTCGACGGTAGAGACGGCATCTTCACAGTAGACAGCAATCATGAAGCTTGCACCGGGTGCAAGGTGGACATAATTATCGCCAATCCTCAGAGCTTCACGGTGTTCGGTGTTTGGTGTTCGGTTCAGCCGTCATAGAGTTGTCGCCGGAAAAAGTTATTGACTTGGTCTGCAGATCTATTATTGCTTCACTGTCCGTCCAAAATGTTTCCAGAGCCTTAGCTGGCCTATGCAAGGATATACGTAGCGTGGAAGCTGCTTCAGATGGCTATTTTTAGCTTTTCTGATTGTCTAGGATTAGCTGGAATATTACGAGCACTGCTGCTTGAATGGCACACATACGGTATACGCATTATGTTACGCCCATATTTATCAAACGGTCCGGCGAAGTGTCACCAATTGCCCCAGAGCTAAGCTGGTTCCACAGGCGCATGACGGTTTTTCTGTGACGCACGAGCCATCGGTTCCACATCCGGCCGCCCCTCGCATGATCACCAAGTGGTCCGGTTTGCCACCAACCGCGCTTCCGGAATACGGCTCTCCAGGACCCACGCCAAACTGCTCAACCTCGGCCAATGTAGCTCACGTTACAAATGTCTATTCCTAGAATCACGTCACGCGAGCAGTTAGGCAAAATCCCAAACGCCGCAGGATACGTAGTGCCATCTATGGTGACGCGCGATGTACAAGTTCCACTTGGTGTTACGAGATGGCCTCCTACTGTGCGTATGTGCCAACCGTCCCATCTGGTCATACCTTCTCCAGTTTAGACGTGCATCATCCGCTCATTACTGAGTAGTCAGGGCAGGTACCTCAAGGGCAGGTACCTCAAAGCTGTTGATGGACAACTGGACGTTTGACGCCGTCTTTTTCGAGTCCCCGTTGCGTCCGGGTGTCGTATCCCGCCTATTGCGTCTTGACGGTTGGGCACACTGCGTCGTCAGTATCGTTGTCTTTTCAGTGACGCCTTTGTTATGTCAGGTAAACGTCGCGACATGTCGTTTCCGTAGTGTTCAGGACTGACGTTCGAGTTAGATAGGATCGTCGGGCTCAGGAAATATTGTGAATCATGGCGTTCGGAAAGTCCTTGCGTCATTAGAGGATTTTGACTTTTGCGCTGTCGTGCAAATTTACCTCCAAAATTTGCAGCATTAGGTTTCCCATCCGTGGGATTGGGTACCTTCTACGTGCGAAGTAAGCATTGCTAGAGAGGCTCGGGGATTGGTGTGGGTATGGCGATGGCGAACGGCAGATACGGCCTCGGCCATGGCTGGCCACGGTCTGGTCGTGGCAGGTAGTCTTCGGTCTTCATGGTCGTTACCAAGACAGAGGGCGGGGTGCGCCGATGTAGAAACAACGCAGTGCGAGTCTCTTGTACAGAGAGCCACGACAGATGTGATCGGACTCTCCCCAATGGTAGCACAGTGGAAGATTATCGGCGGTTTGCCCGACGACGGTCTTCCTCAGCGTCTGGTTTTGGGCTAAGGACGGCCATTCAGTGGATGGCGGCGACAATGGCGATGGCGGTACGGCGGAGCTTCTTGACGACGGCTTGGAGCAGGGTCGGATCGAAGAACAGCCGCTTAGTAGGTCACTTTCTGTGTCTCCCGGGGTGCTTCAGAGGGCATAGAAGTGACCAAAGCATGTTCAATTTATTTGCCATTCCGGATGGTTTTTTGCGTGTATAGTACATTTTAGAGATTTGAAGTTGGCATGCAAACCAGCTGTTCGTGGGCTCGGCAGAAAAATTGAGCAGGTCAATCACATTCCTGCAGTGAGAATCTTACCGATGCAACATTTACCTTCATGAAAGCTCATGCAATGACGGATACTTGAGGATTGCAAATGCTGTAATGTGTTTCCATGTCTTAGAGGAGGCAGGAAGCGACGAGGTGGTTTAAGAGCACCACCAAAGAGCGACCGAATCTGAACGCCTTTAGGAAAAATCTACATTTTATTCATTTAAACTGCAAATGATAGGCAGGGTAAGGTAATGAATGGCAGAATACCATTCTCTCTGAAGAAAAGGTATGACCCAGCTTCGTCTAGGCGGTACTCACTTTCAGGGAATAAACGTGGAGGCTCACTAAGAAGGTTTAACATAAACTGAGTATGGCTTAGAGAGCAGTGGAGCGGAAGATGATATCTGTATCAATAAGCAACTACAGGATAGGGAAGTAGGTCAGGGAACATACGCGTGTTAAGGACCTAAGTAGAAATGATGATGATGGTTGGATGTTTATGGCGCAAGGCCAACTGGGGCAAAGAGCGCCAAAAAAATAGTCATATATGAGGGTGAAACCTTAACCACTAAGTAAAGTTAGCAAAAACAAAAGTGAAATCACTAAACGACAATGAGCATGGCTGGTGTATAGGGCCAGATTTCATTATGCGTGATAGGAAATGAGGTTTAAAAACTTGACATCTGACAAACACTCAAACACAAGTTTCACAGAAACAATGGCATCGCCACCTAGAAAAAACGATGGATGTAGGGGAATATGTTGTCTGTAGAGTTCTCTGAAGTGTTTGTGTCGTGTTGTGTGAAGTGCCTTGCATGTGATTAGTATGTGCACTACGGATAGGGCCTCTCCGCACCTGCTGCACTGGGGTCTAGACGAACCTGTCAGCAGATACGAGTGCGTCGCATGGGTGTGCCCTATCCGCAGCCTACCCAAGGCGACTTCCGTGTGTCTGTTGTGTGAGTCAGATGTGTACCGTCCCAAGTGTGGCTTTATTACATGTAGTTTGTTGTCTGTCTGTTCGTCCCAGTGTGTTTGCCATGTTCTGCGCAGGTGTGGCCTCATGTGTGGCTTGAGGTATGTGTAGGGTATCGTTGTAATGTCTCCAGTGTTCCTGAGTGCAGCAGCAGCGGCCCTCTCGTCTGCCAACTCGTTCCCAGCGATCCCTGCGTGTCCTGGGACCCAGCAGAGGAGCAGCTGATGCATCTTTGCATACACGGACATGATAGTGTTTAATACAAGATTAACTATGTGGTTTTTCGGGGTGTATGGGATGACAGTGCGCTAACAACACTCAAGGAATCTGTGTAGATGATAGATTTCGGAATTTGATTTTCAAGTGTGTGTCGTACAATCAGCAAAATCCCATACGCTTCTGCTGAAAAAATTGTTTTCTGGACGCTCATGGTTCTGGCTGCATTGAAATTCGGACCATGAGCAGAGCAGGAGACCATAGTGGAGGTTTTAGACGCGTCACTGTAAAATTCAGCAAGCGGGTATTTGAACTGCAAAGAAAGAAAGTGCTGCAGTATTGCAGCTCGCGGTACCCGATTTTTGTCAAGCTTTATAAAAGAAAGGTCACAGAACACAGGGCGAACTTGCTAAGGCGGTAAAATGTTTAAAGAGGATGCCCTCTACACGTCTAAAAACGAAGCACTCAGATCCGAGGCTCGCTCTCTCGCTCGAAGTGAAAAAGGCGGAGTAGCGGACGGGCGATTTACAAACAGCACAGATGTGGATGTATCGTTAAGGAGAGGATAAAAGGGGTGGTTATTCTCAGATGAAATTTTAAAAGCATAAAGTAAGTCCATGTACGTTCGCTGGTTCTCAAGGCTCCACTTATTACATTCAACATATAGACTCTCGACAGGGCTAGTGCGAAAAGCACTCGACGCAAGCCGTAGCCCCAAGTGTAGTACTGGTTCAAGCATTCGCAATGCTGTTTTACTCGCCGACCCATATACCACACTGCCATAGTCTAAACGAGACCCAACCAAAGCAGTATAGAGCCGTAGTAGGAGTTCTTTGTCGGAACCATAAGATTGATGGGAGAGAACCTTAAGTATATTCATTGTTTTCAGACATTTATGTTTAAGTTCCTTGATGTGTGGAATGAATGTGAGTTTCTGGTCAAACACAACACCTAAGAACTTGTGCTCCTTGTTCACAGGAAGCGACACGCCATTAAGAGTAATATCTGGGTCCATATGGACCCCGCGCTTCCTGGAGAACACAACGCAGGAGCTTTTTACAGGATTTAATTTAAAACCATTCTTGTCTGCCCAGCCGGCAAGTTTCTTTACACCAAGCTGGACTTGACGTTCGCAGATTGACATATTGCATGATTTATAGGATATCTGCACGTCATCTACATACATGGAGTAAGAGATTGTAGGTCGCAGTGCCTTACCAAGAGAGTTCATTTTTACAATGAAGAGAGTGCAGCTCAACACGCCACCCTGTGGCACGCCATTTTCTTGCACGTAAACGTTTGAGAGTGCACAACCAACTCTTACTCGAAACGTTCTGTCTGACAAGTAACTAACAAGGGTGTTCAACATATTACCCGAAACACCGAATGACCTGAGGTCACTAAGGATCCCATAACGCCAAGCGGTGTCGTAGGCCTTCTCGAGGTCGAAAAAGACAGTTAAGCAGTACTGCTTATGCACGAAGGCATCCTTGATGTATGAGTCAAGTGCAACCAGTTGATCGTTCGTCGATCGGCCCACCCTAAAGCCTGCCTGGAAGCTCTCGAGAAGGCCATTGTACTCGAGGAAGTACACGAGCCTGCGATTGATCATCTTCTCGAAGAGCTTGCACAGGCAGCTCGTCAGGGCCATTGGACGGTAACTTGAGGGGGACGACGGGAACTTTCCCTCCTTCAAGAAAGCCACTACAATGGCCTCCCTCCAAGAGTGTGGAATGTGCCCCGAAACCATATTTTAATATATAGATGTAGAAGTACTTCAAGTGTGTCTGCGTGTAGGTGTTGTATTATTGTGTATGTAATGTTGTCTGGGCCTGGAGCTGAGGGTTTACACGTGCTCAGAGCAGCCCTCAGCTCATGTAGTGAAAACAGGGAGTTGTAATAAGTCTGTGATTTGTTGTTGTCGTGTAGGGACTTCTTTTCACAAAATGCTTTATACTTCAGGAAAGTGTTCGTGTAGTGTGCAGAACTGGACACGTGTTGGAAGTGCTGTGCGAGTGTGTCAGCCTGGTCTTTCAGTGTGTCCCCTGTTGTACTGACCAGGGGCAGGCTGTGTGTATGTTGTCCTTTGAGTTTGCGTATACGTGTCCATACCTTGCGTGTGTCTGTGTATGAGTTTATAGATGTTATGCATGAGCGCCAACTCTCTCGTTTTGCCTCACGGCGCACACGTTTTCCTAACGCCTTGGCCCGTTTGAACAAAATGAGGCTACCCGACGTGGGGTACCGACGAAGGACACCCCACGCCTTGTTCTGGGTCTCTCGCGCCCGCCTACAGTCCTCATTCCACCACGGCCTCCATGGTGCCTGGTTGCAAGGGGCACCAGAGGCGTGGGGAAAGAACTTTTCGGTGGCGTCGAGGATGTGCGCCGTGAGGAGTTGTGCGGCTTCATCTACGTGTAGGTGTGTATGGAAGTGTGGTGTAGTTTCGATGTCTCTGTAAATGCGTTCCAGTTAGCTCGTGCTTCATTGAACCTAATATGGGAAATGAACTGCTTGGGCCTTTAGCTATATATCTAAGTGAGGTGGGGAAGTGGTCACTACCATATGGGTCAGTTCCCACACCCCACTCGAGAAGAGGAAAGAGAACTGCGGAGCCAATAGCCAAGTCAAGACATGAGTATGTGTTGTGTCCTATGTTATGATATGTAGGCTGTTTATTGTTGAAAAGGCATGCTCCAGAGGATGTAAGAAACCTCTCTATCAGGCGACCCCGGGCATCCGTACGAGAAGAGCCCCAAAGAGAATTGTGTGCATTAAGGTCGCCTGTTAGGATGTATGGTTCGGGCAGCTGGTCGACCAACGCCTCGAAGTCAGAGCTCGAAAATGCAAGATTCAGGAGAAATGTATATGGAGCATACCGTAATCAACCTATTAAATATTATTGTTTGAATTGCTACAGCCTCAAGGACAGTGTTCAAGGTGACAGGGTGGCATGCTAAGGATTTCCGGGCGATTATGGCCACACCCCCAGAAGAGTGTGTACAGCCATCCCTGTCCTTCCTGTATACCAGGTAACTTTTAAAGAAATTTGTATGTTTAGATTTCAAATGTGTTTTCTGAACATACATTACACTTGGCTGATTGGTATGCAGAATCTCATACACGTCGTCAAGATTATTCAGAAGGCCTCTGCAGTTCTATTGAACAATGTTTTCTCTTCCCATTATTTAATGTGAGAGCTACTGGAGTGTGTTTAAGTGTCGTCTTTCGGGGCTGTGACTCTTGGATTGGGCTTTTTAGGCTGCCTATCTGTAGGCTTGGACGTCGGAGGGCGCTCCTTGCGCTGCGTTGCAAGCAAGAACGGCACGCCGTCCATCTCGTCGTCCGATGTCTTGGGTGTGCCCGTGGAACCGGGCCCCCCTTTCGGGGGCCCTTCGTTTGAGCCGCCACCGCCGCTGGTGTCGGGGGCACCAGAAGTGGCACGGGCGGTGCGGTGGTGGTGGGAGCCGTTGCCGGGCCCGTGGTCTCCATGGCACCCTCCAACGCACTGGAGGTTGGCGAGGCAGAGACGGGAGCGGCAGCGGTCCCGACGGAAGGGGTTGCCACCACAACCGCTGCTGGCACAGCGAGCGGAGTGGTGCCGGGCTGGGCTGCCTGAGGCACCCCAGGGGGGGGCGGGTGCGGGACCAAGTCCGACTCGCGGTACTGGATCCCCGCCGAGCCCAGACGCCGCTCCGCCCCCCGGCGAGCCGCGTCGGCGTACCTGCCCAGGTGGAAAGAGGCGAACATCTTTCGCGCCTCTGGGAAGGTGATGTTCTCGTTTACTTTCAAGGCAATGATCTGTTTTTCTTGTTTGAATTTTTCGCAGCTCCTGGAATAGGCAGCGTGCGGTCCCTGGCAGTTCGCACAGGTGAAGCTCTTGGAGTCGCATTTGTCGGTTAGGTGATCATGCGCTGCACATTTTGCGCACGTCAATTTACCACGGCAAGAGGTTGTGCCGTGCCCAAACCGCTGACACTTGAAGCAACGGCGTAGGTTTGGCACGTAGGGTCGTACCGGACATCTCATGAAGCCTGCGTTGACCGACTCAGGAAGTGTTGAGCGGTCAAATGTCAAGATTATGTGTTTAGTAGGTATTATTTGGTCGTTTCGGCGTATCGTGATTCGCCGCACTGCTGTCACGCCCTGATCGCGAAGGCCGTCGAGCAGATCAGCTTCAGTCTCCTTTATTAGATCTCTATCAGAGATGACGCCCTGGCAGCTATTTAAACTGCGATGGGGCGTCATCTTGATGTCAACATCGACCATGCGTGTTTGCTTCAAGAGGTTACAGGATTGTTGTTTGTTTTGGACTTCAATTAGGACTTCTCCGGGTGTGAGCTTTTTAGCCTTGTACGATTTGCCTACAAAGCTTTCAAGAAACTTGGAAATGAGAAAGACAGACCTGGAAGTGATGGATTTTGATTTATCTAGGGATTCCATTACCAGGAAGCGCGAGAAATTATCGGGCTTAGGAATGGAGATCGAAGACAAAGGAGGAAAAGATACTTCGGTGCGGCCCCTTTTCATAGACCGATCACGTTTGGAGGGGGGGTTTGAAAATGCCATATGATACATTGGAAAGCAGGGAGACGGGGGTACTTTCTTCTTTCACCTTACCCTGGTAGTAAAAGAGGTCCCGGAGCTCCCTGCCTGGTAGACAGGCAGAGAGCCCATCGGCCGGAGCTAGACTAAGGCTCCTACGGCCGCCGTTAGAGGTTTCTACCCTTCACCTTAAAAACACATCACCACGGTAGGACACAGCTTATGTTGGGGGGCACGGGGTCCGCGGTATCGCCAGTACCGTCACCAAGATTACTCAAGGTGCCCCGTGCGGGGCATAAGTAGAAATGAAGACAAAGGAATGTACGGGGGAAGGGCATGTAACGCGAAGACAAAATAGACGTTGGTCATTAATGGTACTAGGGTGGATCCCCAGAGAAGGCAAGGGTGGCAGGGGCCGGCAGAAACTTAGATGGACACATGAGATGGAGAAGTTTGCAGGGATAAATTGGTCGTAGTTAGCACAGAACCGTGATATTTGAAAAATATTGCGAGAGGCCTTTGTCTTGCAGTAGGATGGTACGGTGGTGGTGGCGATGATGATGACTACGATGATGATGATAATGTAAACTCAGGATGCAGTGGCCGAAGCGGTCAGACAATTTCTTTACAGAGGGAGCCAACAGATGGCATGGTGATTGGAGACAGTCAGAGACAGAGGTTGTTGGAATTGAGTATAGATGAAAATGGAACATACAGCTTAGGAAGCGACCACAAGTGAATTACCTTGCACTTTGGAGGTGCACCCCAGAAAAGTGTAGATACAGGTAAAACCGAAGGACCTCATTTGAACAATGAGCAGTTAAAGATCATCTCGGATAGGATGGAAGATGAAATAAATAAATACTCCGACAAAAATTGTGATTACGACAAAATGATTCCGTCTATAAAGATGGAGGAAGATGCTGAAGTATGAAATAAGCAAACCAATGGAACCGATATAAAGGAAAAAGAAACCCGAGAAGTTTGTGGAATAGGGAAATAAACCCGGCTATTTACCCGTGAAAAAACGTGTCGATAGAACATATAGAGGCAGAAAGAACTGATATGGAACTGGAGGTAGCAAAGGAAAAATGAGATATCAGCCTGGCAAAAAACTAGAAGTTCAGAAAATGCAGCAGGCAAAGATCAAGCCAAAAAGCGAATAATGGATGCCAGAAATACGAAAGAACAACAGCGCATCCGGGAAGTTTTTGAATCCTGTAAAATTTCTCAGCTTAAAAAATGATATCCCTCAAATATTTTTGATTGATCAGGAAGGGAAATATGTCGAAGGTGAGCACGTGAAGGTGCATATTTATCGAGTGTGTGTTGAGAAGTTTAGGGCAAAAGAGGTGGGGAACCTGCACGTGATAACATCAGTGCCACAGAAGACTGCGGAAATGGAAAGAAGTTTGAGGAACCTTGATTGGCAAAAGCAGAGCGAAAGGTTTCCCCTAAGACAGCCTTTTTCCCGGACTGAATACCAATGCCACTAATAAACCTGGTGGGGCGTCTAAGACCCATCCCCGTACTTATCTTTTCTTACAACCAGGCCAACTCGGCACTTCCATTCTAACTTACAAACCCCGTTTTTTGCCAGAACTGATACGTTTATGTATTCGTTTTTCCCTCGGACCATGTCTGACTGGAACACGTTAAGTGAACCGTATTCTGCATACATTCCTTAGAGTAATCGCATGTCTTGTTGCCCTTGAGTTGTTATTTTTCTTGTACCTGTATATCTACCGAATGCCCGTCCTGCTTGGACATACTGTGGTCTGCAGTATGTATGAAATAAATAAATAAAAAACGATCGCGATTTTGATGTCTATGTACGTCAACGTTGAGCATAAGACTAGGGAAGAGACCCTCCGTGTGTAACTTCTGCTTAGAACACAGCGTTCCAGGAAACTACGCGGATGACACCGTTTGAGATGTGTACGGAAGATGGCCGACTACGATGCTCGATGCCATGGTTGCGAACGTTAATTACGACGCCCTCAACGCGGGCGTCCAAGAAAACCTTAAACATGCGGTGGAGGCCCACCAGCTCGCTCGAGTTCGCACAACGGAACAGCAGCTTGTGAATGCGAGACGCTACAACCTCCAACGCTGAGATGGCGAGTACCGCCCAGGGGATCTTCTGTGAGTTTGGACTCCCATTCGACGACGTGGACACAGTGAGAAACTACTACGACGGTATTTCGGACCCTACCCGATTTTACAACGTGTCGGCCACCTTACGTACGAGGTGATGTCGGATGGCGATTCCGGAACATCACGACTCCAATCAACTCCAATAAACTTGGTTTTCAATAAAACAGCTCCAAGAAACTTGGTTTTCCTTTAAGACAGTTGCGTCCTCTTTGGATACGCGACAATAATTTTATATCAGTTCCCAGCGCGGCAGAACCATTACAGGTTTTTGCAAATGCTTTGAAAAAACTGGAGTTCACGTGAACGCCCTTAGGCGCAATTCTGCCCGTTTAAACCAAACCGGAATAAACACGAGAAAAAAGAAGAAGGCGTGGCAACCTCGTGCGAAATTGAATGCCATTTCGCCTTTATTTATGTCTAGAAAAAGACACTAAGGCCTATTGGCATTATGCCTCTTGTTGATGCGCTGTCTTTTAAATCTAACAGGTTACATCAAGAACGTCAATTTTTTCTGGGATGGGAACATAATCCCCAAAAATGTTGTCCCCTTGCCGTACACTGAAGATAACACCTTCGTGATCTACCCACACTTCGTGTTGCGCTGCTGAGCACGAGTTCGCGGGTTCGATTCCCGGCCACGGCGGCCGCTTTTCTGATGGAGGCGAAAAGCAAAAACGCCCGTGTGTACGAGATTTCGGCGCACGTTAACGATCCCCAGGTGGTCAAAATATTCCGGAGCCCTCCACTACGGCGCGCCTCATCACCTGCGTTGCGAGGGCGCGTTAAACCCTAGAATAAATCAATCAACCCACACACAAGCAAAACATTCGTGATGGGACAAACATAACCAATTGTGCTTGCCAGCGGCATAGAGAAATTTGAGCTTTATTTTTTTCAATAACGGCTTAGAATGGTGAACGTAAGGTCCCGTAACCTCGCAGACTAACACCTCATTTAAATGCACAGCAGTTACTTCACAGCCAATACTCGACAACTGTTACAAAACCTAGCTTCACATAACGACACCCTGTGACCATTTGGTGTCTCAAAGTACAAACCCTTTGAGATATTTTTGGAACACTTGCTGTGTTCTGCCGCTTTGTAAATTCGGCCTAATTACCACATTTTCTTTCAAATTTGACACACTAACGCGTTTCGGAAGGTTTCATTTTTAACTCCGTGTCCAATCTTTATCTGGTGTGGGTGCTGATCACCCAAGTGCTAGGCGTCATTTTAAACTGCACCCTTCAAGTCAACTATTTTAGTCTCGACAAACTACTACGCCTCGGTGATGTTATTACGCCTAATCTTCCTTTAGTACACCAAAATCAATACAATTACTGTTGGAATTATCGGGTTCTCAACAGGCATACTGATGCACAATTTGTTATTCTTGTTGTGCCGCCAGTTCTTGTTTTCGGCAACTACTCTTTTTTGTGGGGCATTCTTTTCTTTATATCGACATTTTTTTGCAAGGGCAATGTTTCAGTTGAACCTGTTGTGCCACAGGCCAAACTTGTTTTCGTGGGTACTTTTTATGAGAAATCACCAGTTCTTAGAGATTTTTTAAAATTTAAATATAGTTGTAAGAACCGCATAGCGCTGCTTTTCACTTTTTCACAAAAGATGAACTAATTCGTACCTTGTCATGTTGGCAATATTCCACTGGGATATAATATAATTTCGTTTGTTCTGAGAGTTTCCAACTAAAAATTTGCACATAACTGCCAAAATTAGTCTATGCATTGCCACGTAAACAACATTATTTCTAAATCGATAGCATCCCCCAATATTAACACCATAGAGATTTTTGAACTTACTTACATGTGATTTTGGCTTAGGGTGCTGTGCGAGTGAAAGTAATTTATTTCTACCCATCAAAACCTAAAATTCTATAGGTTGAAATCTGCGTTAGGATCTCAAACGACGTTTGGTGACTGGCTTTTAAATATCTTTCTCGATTATCTGTCCAGATTAATCACGAGCGGGAATGAACTCGATGAGGTGCTTTATGTTGCAATGACATTTTTATGGCATTGGTGGGTAGGCGTCGAGACCCAAGTTGCTCAAACAAGGCAGGCGTTTGCGAACAGGCGGAAGAGACAAAGACAACAATTTAAGGCGTATCTTTTAGTGATGACCAATAATATGAAACCGGAACTGAGTCGAATAAAACTGAAGTGTTAAGAAACACTTAGCAGCTTTCCCCTAAAAAGGTTGCGGAAAAATTGTTGCGATCATGCCCCAAAGACGTGTACGGAGGTCGTAGGACGTATCGATAATGAGCCAAGTCGTGCCGTTTTACCGATCAAAATAGCAAATGGATTTATCCAAAGGGAGTTTGATTTGGCTTGATTGTTCAGACTATTTCGTTGTTGCTTTCGGAATCTTTTTTGGGCTTCGTAATTGGCCTATTATTAGTTCAGACGGCAATTAAGAGGTCGGTTAAAGATCTGCGCCGAGATGTCAATGACGAAGAGAAAAGACAAAGTGAAGGAACTGAAACCAATTTAAAACAATGATTTCATTTCGTCTCCCCCTTTCTGCGAAATATCTCTGGATACATATTTTGCTACAACTTTTACCATTCCACTACTTAAACAAATAGCCACCGCTTAGAAGCCCTCGCCAATCCCCTGGCTGGAAGTACGCACCACTTTACCGTTGTAAAGAATAAAGTATAAGCAGCCTTCTTGTGAAGCTTTTTGCATATTTATGGCGAAGCAATGAAGAGCTTGCCTACTTTTGTAGTGCGTTCAGGTGCGCAAAAGATTATTTTCGTGGAAAAATTTCGAAAGATCAGCTAATGGTCCTAAAAGAAATCACGTGCTATTTGAGTACTGATGTACTGTTCGTAATGCCCTGTTGCATATTTGCTGCCTTTTCCCCCAAAAAGCAAAAGCACAATGCTTGGAAGTCAATAAAATGTAAAGTTCTTAAAAGAATGCCGCATGAACTTTGGTGTTTCAATTCAGTATGATCCATTTCCAATAAAACCACCCCCATATTGCTCAGATTCACGGCATAATTTTTAGTTACTCGTAGCCGTAAACTGCACCTAGCTTAGATGTGAATAGATAGTAGCTTTGACAACACTCAATTAGGCTCTGGTAAGAAACTTCCACTTGTTTCTGAAATTCGCGTAAGTTGGATCTGCTGACTTCGAAAAAACGCTCATTTATCTGTACAATACCAGTTAAAGGGAAGACATGACTGTTGCAGAAAGAATCGCGCAATGAAGTTTAGCATAAGGACACAAGGTTGGGTCAGTGCGGGAACTACTACCAGTTCTCTGTTCAGAATAAACACATGTCGATAGTAGATGAAACATCTCACATGGCGCAGTCGATACTGTGGCGGTAAAAACCAGAGGTTGTTGGCGCCCTCTTGGTATTCTCCAAGTGGTGCTGACGTTTCAGAGTCTACGCCGGCGATTCGATTCGCTGTCATGGAAAGGCAGCTAGTAGACACTACCGGCACGGCAGCCAGGTGGGGCTTCCGGGCGTCTCCAACGAGGTCTTGGGAAGACTATGGCTAGCGCATGTTATCGTCGCCGCCGACCTTCAACCGGCGGCCAGCACGCTTCCCTAACCCCAGTCGCGTAATAAAAGTTTCTCTCTGTCTCTCTCTCTTTTGTGCAGCCATCAGAAGCATTACTCCTCCTAATCAATGGTGGTGGTGATGGTACGAGTGAAATAAACCACACTCAATAAGTGGAACAGCCACAAACACGAGCGTCTAGCTGCTCAGCCACCATACCCGACATCGTCTGCCTCTTCTTCCGACCTCACCTTACTGCTTACGAATATATATGCCAGTTCACATGGGGGAATTGTTTCGTGCACGGTCCAAGAGGGCATCTCTCAGCGCACACCACCGCTGACCTTTATCACATCACAACATCGTCCATCGTTGTCACACAAATAGGATTGGCCGGATACCGCTTTACATCTCCATCGAGGCTTACTGATCTTTATTACGTGTTCGCATCACATACTCGTTTGTGCACAAAACTAACACCGATTAGGACGCGGAGCAGTTACGGCTCTGAATCAGAGCACTACGTTAGGTGGATGTTTTTATGATCGTGAAATTACAGCTTTGTGGAGAAATAAAGAACGCCGTTTTGTACACGTGGTTCGATAATATGTACGCACAAGAGCTGAAGCTTTGTATGACTCGTAAATACTTTTAGAGTCCATTGATAGCTTCACCATTATTACACCGTTGTGACATGTTTTAAGTTTGGAGCCAACGTTTTGGTAATCACTTGAATTGAGGAATAAAACATGTACTCAGTGATCCTCAACAAAGCTTAGAGTAGCGCTAAGGCTTTCACACTACAATACGGCAGAAAAGTGCTTCAAAACATTAAGTAAAAGTACGTCAAAGCTTTCTTGCAAATTGGTCCAATTGATCGTATACCTTGAATGATCGAAATCGTCAAGGGAGACCGAGCACATGGCGTGATTTATCCGGTACTACGTTTACATATTGGAAGCGCTGTTAAGTGGCCTCACCGTATCTCCGGAATTCTTCTCAGAGCCTTTCACTCTACCAAGTGATCTATGGCTAAATGCGGAAGTTTTTAACAAGATGCCATTGGTCTGACTCAGAGTGTGTTTGGAATGTAAACACTGAGGGGAGCTTCACAGTGCAGAACACTAAGACAACTTTGTTCATCAACACAAGACAAAACTTTTGTTAGAAAAGCAAACACGCTGCCCTAAAAAAACTCATACAGAAACATGACGTTGACGGACGCCAAGAGGTCTCACACTTGAGCAATCAGTTTTGTATTGTTAAGAGCCACGTCGTCCAATTTTTGTTGAATACCAGTAGGAGTACCCGAAGGATCGACAGTCGGCCTTCTCCTTTCCTTCCTTTATAATAGTGATATTCATAGTAATCCTCACACGAAAGAAATAGGTTTGTCGAAAACGACCGAAACGTTATCTTTTCCGGAAATGTGAAATTACAAATAGATGAGAATCGTTGGCTAGGGTAAGTCTGTGTCTGGCTGTCTGCTAATGAATTGCCGTTAAATACAGGCAAACCTACGTTCATTGGATCCACAGACACGAAATACACCCGGAGAAGACAGTTTTCAACTCTGCTTCCACAACAAAATGCTAAAATGCACTGACACTATTAGGTTTTAGAGCTGTTTTTGACAAGTATTTTTTTCTAGAAAGAACTTATCAAGTATATTAAGCTAAAATTGTTTTAAATTGTAGGCCCAGTGAGAAAGGATAGGAACCACAATCGTGCAAAGTTTATATATATAGTTTATATCCTGTCATCACTCAGTCTCATTTGCGGTATCGCACACTAATCTTGTGCAGTAACAGACACAATTTGCGTCACTACTTCAACTACAAAAACTATGGTAAAGCATTCTAAAACTTGAGATGCCGATAGTGCTTGTGATTTTTCTGCCAAATATGGTCTGATCGTAGTATTCTACCTCAACAATTGTAAGCTTTGGACGTACATGAATTCACACATAAAAAGTCGGAGAGACATTGAACCAGCATATCTAACAAGAAATCAGTTGCTCGAATTTGCGACTACTACCTGCAAAACGAAGAATATAGGCACCAATGACTGCTTTCAAAATTTGCAGACCTTATTACTGGCCTGCTAAATAACATTAAAGACCTAATGAAAACAGGTGATCAGTGATACTTTCTTATTTGTTTTAAGAAAGCATTGACTTCGTTTGTATTTTCTGTGTTATGCTGACTGCTTACCGGTATATATTTTTTCCCACGTAATCACTTATTTAATAATTCCTAGTATCTGTACATACAATGGGTACGTTTTTGTGTGTTTCTTTAGTAATTAGGCTTGTTTCTGTTTTCCCGTCGTGGAGAATGCATAGTGTCAGGAACCCAGAGAGAATTAGCGCCTTTTCTTCCTGTTTTTTATATTCCTGTACCTGAAAAACCGAGAATGGTAATAAAAATAGCCATGTCACTGACATTTCGGTCTTTTGGCATGTCGATGAAAAACATAAGCACCTTCTCCGGTATCGCGCTTTATAGAGATGTATGCGATCGCCAATTCCTTGGAATGCGGTTTTAAGTCTTTTATTTTAAAGGCCGAGGTAACGAGGGCAAACAGAATCAAAAGAATGGCATCCCTAGGGGGGAGAAAGACGAGTTTCTTTTTAAAGTACATACGCGGTTGTGAAGTTCTATTGTGCGTCACAATAAACCATGCGAAGTATTGTGGAGCACTGACTGCACAATATGTAGGCAACAAAACATTATATATCGCGTGTTTCAACACTGCGCGATGGTGGTGCACTTACGGGAAATTTTGAGGTAAACGCCACATAATAATTTTTAATTAGGGTCACACAGCGGCACTCCACTCTTCTGTGAGCTTGCAATAATGACGCGCTAGTCTTCCCAGAAAGCGCGGGAAATTCTTGAAGCTCTTTCAAATCAAACACAAAAACACGCATGCGTTATTAAACCGGCAGTTGCATTTACGGAAAAAAAATTGTGTACTTGTCATGCTTTTACCGCACGTGAAAAATTAGGTTTTGCTCACAGGGTACCTTTTTAAATTGTTATGTTTAGCCGTTCTTCTTTTTTCTATATAAACGTTCCTGCTGCAATACATCTCGCAGTTGTTCGTCATCTACTTCGCGTTGTGCTCCCTTACATTGTCCAGTCTTTTGAGCGGTGTTTCTTCCTAAAAAATATATCGTTCACCAATATAATGGTTCATACCTTCTGTCTTGCCACCTCCTAGCAATATTGTTTCCCCAACAAAAAACGAAGCGTAATTGTTTTACTTAAGACATACAATGGGCGCAATAGACTATGTGTGTATATTTTAATGTGGTTAGGTACAGACATGTAGATGTTTTTTAAGAATTAGTGGTACGGCTGTTTGCTTTATTGTGAATATTACAATTTCAAGTAGTTTTTATAAAGAAATGGTGCCGCGCCCATACACACTACGTACATTGGCATATATAGGTGATGTGTTGGGTGGCTGTGGTGCTCAATTTTGGGTCACATCAAATTGAATGAACGCCAAGGTGTTCTAATAAATTCAGTAGATATTAGTGTTTTTTGTAATTTTTAAAACAAACGTAATTATTTTCTAAAATAAATTTGGGAAGACAGTCCATCGGAGGGGATCTATATTATTATTCCAAATGCTCTTCCTAATGTTTCAGAAATAAGAACTGCACGACGCATACGTAAATCCCTAGACTTTGTACAGTAAGTAGGGTTTAACTGGGAAATACTGAAGTGTATAACTCGACGTGTTTTACTTCGAAAGTGTTTCTGTCTAGAATTTGTTTGCGGAAACCAAACGATAGTTTTTTTCCGAACTTCTGTTGGAATTGTAAGTTATAGTTGTTTCCTAATGGCTGCTCCGAAAGATTACTCCCTCAACCTCACTAAGTGCCGCATGTCCTCAGAGTGAATTTGTTTTTTTTTACAGTGATTCGGTTGGAGAAAAGTTTAATTATTTTGTAATAACGTTTTTATGGTGATATAATACGCACTCGTGATCCAGCTGGTATAATGTTCACAGCAACTGGTAGACCTGTGTCGAGCTCAAAAAACATGTCGTATTGAATTTTACAATGAGCTATTTTAGTTTGTTTTAATTTTTTTGTATTGTGGTATGGTGCATTACCACACCCTAGAACATATATAGATATTTTATTTATTTATTTATTTTCAATACTGCCAGTCTCGGGCGAGACCATAGCAGGTTGGCATTCATACAATTTCAGCAGGAACAACAGCGATGGGCCTAACAATGGCCAACAAGCAAAAACAACAATAAACCGTACAATAAAAGGGTATCACACACTTTCACTTCACGTGCAGAACCGCTGAGTTGTGCAGCATCGTCAATGTTGAGGTTACCCTCAGGGAGCCCTTGCGGGGTGTTACATAAGGGGAAGGTAAAAACAATGGTATAGACGCAACAATGGTGTAGACACAAGAATACAGACAACAATACGGACGTACAGACATGTAAACAATGTAAAGACATAGACATACAAAGTCTTCGCGCAATGTAGACCACCGAAGTTTAGTTACGTAAAGCATCAAATTCCCTCCACCCCGACATCCAGTTCACGCTTCAAAGCTAGCGCGATGGCTCCCTTCTCCCCCCTGTTCCCCCCCTCCTTCTTATTTGATGTCCAAGTGACGAGTAGACTGAAAGGCCTCAGGTGTGTCCTCCCTATTCCCAGAGTGGCGACTGTGTGTTTCCCGTGTTATGCCCGCAAGGAGAGCAGAATCGGGTAATTTCGGACCCAACAACAAGAAAGAAGAACAAGAGAACCACTCTAAAGGTTTATCTTTTCCGTGTCCGCCGCCGTAAGCAAGAGAGGGCGGCTAACTCCGAGAGGGCATCGACCGTCGGAGCCCTGGAACGCCGAAGCCGGTGCCCGGCGTGCCATGAGCAAGCGAGGCGCCAGACGGCTTATTCAGAAAAGAGGGGTGCAAATCGTCCATAACCATCAACGGCGACGGGCTACCCGATCCCGGCCCCAAAGAGAGCGCCCGGAAGGCAGAAACGAAGTCGGCGGACAGAAGAAAGGACGCAGCGCCGTCGACGAACAATGCTGGACAGGATACCAGGAAGTTGACCTTGCCGGAACGGCCGTCCTCGAAAGGGGAACAAACTGGGGGAAGCAGCCCCTCCCTTTGTTGCCCCACCGGGCCTGAATCATTCGGCTTAGCCCTGCCGACAGGCGCCCGTCCGTGTAGGAGAAAGGGCTACGTTGTTCAGCGAAGATCCCCGAGAGAGGTGCAAGACGGCATTAGAGTGGGGGCGCCGCATCCACGAAGCCTCAAGGCCGTGCCGGCCTCGGAACGTCGGGTTTCTATTCCCTGCGCTATTGGTTGGGCTGGGGTGCAACCATATCCAAAGGACATGTAGAGGAAACCGCAAAGTGAGTTCATTGCGTGGACAACAGATGTGCTTTACAAAAAGAAAAACAAAACCAAACAAAGGTGGCATTGACCGGAATATCACTTTGAAAGGAGGGCACTTTGTACTTAAAGCAGGTGGCTATGGGAATGAGTACATTAGAGTGGTCTTAACATGTCTAAAGTTCGCCATTGTGACCGGCTGAGTCGTTATCCAGTAATTTGCAGAAAGTTGAAAAGCATACTGTATTTGATATAGTTGGGTCCAGTTCGTTCCATTCTTTCACTGCAAGCGGAAAAAGCGAGTATTGAAATGTATCATTATGGAAAGAGTACTCTTTTAGTGTGTACGAGTGTTTGCGGCGTGAGAGGCGTGAAGTCGAGAGTGATATATATTTGGAGGCATCTATTTTCAGCCGATGGTGTAGTACCTGGTGTAGGAATTTCAAGCGCGCTACTCTTGCTCTGTCTGATAGTGTTGAAAGACCCGCAAGAAGTAGCAAGTTTGTGGGCGAGTCGTTACGGGTGTACCTGTTGTAGATAAACCTAATGGCTTTTCTCTGTACCCTTTCTATTTTATTTCTGCTGGAAATTGTGTGCGGAAACCAAACAACTTTGGCATACTCGAGAATTGGACGTACGAACGTGGTGTAGGCCAGACGCTTGGTACGCCATGGTGCTAGTCGCAAGCGGCGTCTAAGAAAAAATATGTTGCGCAGAGCAGTTGAAGTGATGATGTCGATGTGTGAATCCCACTGAAGGGTTGATGTTAGAGTGACACCTAAATATTTGTGCTGGTTGACTTTGGTAAGGACGGTTCCTTCAAGAACGTAGGAGAAGTTAGAGGGATTCTTTTTCGCTGTAATGGTCATACAAACTGATTTTTTTTTGTTGATGGACATTTGCCACGTGTTACACCATTCGGCAATTTTTTGGAGTGAACTATTCAGAGTGCAGTGGTCTTTCGGGCCGTTCATTTCTTTGTATATGATGCAGTCGTCTGCAAAAAGTTTAATGTGACAGTCTAAGTTGCAGGTGATGTCGTTAATGAAAATGAGAATAACAGAGGTCCTAACACTGATCCCTGGGGGACGCCTGAGGTGACGGGAACTGTATCGGATGGTGCTTGGTCGCAAACAGTGTATTGCAATCGCTGGGACAGAAAACTTGTGATCCATGCTGTGATCGGTCCTTCCCCGATAATGGCCCTCAGTTTCGAGATTAACTTGGCGTGGGATACACAGTCGAATGCTTTTTTGAAGTCTAAAAGAATTATGTCTGTTTGACCGCGGTTGTTGATCGTTAGCCCGAGATCATGTACTACCTCGGCTAACTGGGTGGTGGTTGATAGGTTCCTTCGGAAGCCGTGCTGGTGAGGCGTAAGAATGTTATTGTTTTCTAGAAACGTGGTTAAGTGTTTCAGTATGATGTGTTCCATGATTTTGCAACATGTGCTAATGAGGGAAATTGGTCGGTAATTACACGGTGTGTCATCACCGGATTTGTGAATTGGTACAACTTTGGCTATTTTCCAGTCATCTGGTAACTGCGCAGTCTCAAGAGATTTTCTGAACACAATTCCAAGGTAATGGCTACACAACTCCGCGTATCGTTTCAGAAATTCTTTCGGGATATTGTCGGGGCCATTTGCTTTTTTGTGGTCAAGGTTGAGTAGAAGATTAAAGATACCGGAGTCCGCTATGTTTAGGGGATCGATAGATGGATCCGCGGTAGAACTTAGTGTCGGGAGCGCGCCGTTATCGGATATAAACACGGAGTGAAAGTAGTCATTGAACTGGTTAGCCTTTGCTGTTTTTTCTTCCGACGATACCACTGGAGCTGTGGTTGGGGGTGTGCGGAAATAGTTCCAAAACCTCTGCGGGTTGTTTGTAATGAATTGTGGCAGTGTTTCGTTAAAGTAGTATTGTTTTGCGTTAGTCACTTGCGTTTTGAATTCTTTTGTGGCACTTTTTAGTCTACTATTTACCAAAGGGCTGCCACCCTTTGTTTTGAGGGTACGCCGTAGTCTTTTTACTTTACGCTTAGCGTGAATTACATCTCGGGTAATCCAGGGGTTGTGTTTTCGCGTTTTTAGAGTTTTCAGGGGAATGAAATTTTCTATGCTGTTTACAATGATGGATTTAAACCAAAGCCAGATCGTTTACATTAATTAATGGATCGGAAGCCATTTGAGAGAAGCTTTGGAATTCGTGCACCATGTAGGTTGTCACGCTGGCGTCGTCCACCCTATTGAAATTGACGACTTCTCGTTGAGTATGTATTTTTTGAACAGCGGTGCCAAGTGGTAAGGTACATTTGGGTATATCATGGTCGGAAAAACCATCGATTACGACTGTTTGGCTTTCCTGCAGAGGAAACCGATCACTTAAAAGTATTAGGTCGAGAATGTTGTGCGCGGTACCCTGAGTGCGTGTGGGATGACGTACCACTTGATGAAGATTAAAGTTTAACATTAGGTCTGTCAGTGCGCTTGAACCAGGGGATGTGTAACGCATGGACAACCAATCAAAATCCGGGAGGTTGAAGTCGCCGAGCAGAATAAGTCGTGAGTTCTGGACGTAGTTTTGCATGAAGCTCTGCAGTGCTATTATGGGTTCGGGTCCAGACTGAGGGCTTCGGTAAAAGCAGCCGATGAATATGGGGAAGTCGTTGCAAATAATTCGGGTGAAGACGGCCTCGGTGTCTGCGATGGCAGGAAGGGGAGTGAATGGTATTGTGTTTTTAATCAGAAGGGCTACGCCCCCGCCCCGGCTGGGTCTGTCTTCGCGAATAACAGAATAATTGGGCGGCGCGAATTCGTGGTTGAAAATATCGGATGTGAGCCATGTTTCGGTGATGCCGACGATGTCGGGAGAATGCTCAAGAAGCAGGCTTTCGAAATCTTCTGATTTGTTGAATATACTTCTGGCGTTCACGTTTAGTATTGTTAGTGCATTTCTTTTGTTCGGCTGCGGGTTTGTGGGCGGCCTCTTCCTGACATCGACTTTTTTTGCAACGACACTCTTTCGTTCTTATCTTCGTCCCAAACGAACGCGCAGTCATTGATGAAGAGCCTATCGAAGGAGAGAGAGACCTTGTCGTTGTTTTCTCGGTTTGGTTTAGCACTGTCCCATAACTTCTTCCTAACATCTCGGATTCTTAGGCTGAAGTCTTCCCCGATTGAAATGTTTGGTCCTTTAAGTTTTTTGCAGCATCTCAGTATGGGCATTTTCTTACTTGAATCCAAAAGTTTGAGGATTACCGGTCGTGTTTTGTCTGTCCCCGGTTGTCCTATACGGTGGATGCGCTCGATGGTGACCGGTTCTAGTTCGAGTTTACCTTTAATTATGTTGTCGTTAACGGCTGACTCCAGATCTTTGCTGGTCTCTCCTTCTCTTTCTGTTAAGCCGTACACAATGAGGTTCGACCTTCGGCTACGATTCTCAAGGTCATCCACGCGTTTTTCCAGTCTCTTTATGACCTCGTTTGTCGCCGCGATTTCATGCACGCATCGCTCGAGCTTTTGCTCGAGATTGGCAATCGCATCCAGTTTTCTGTCGATGTCTGCTAGTCTTGTTTCTTTTATGTCGTTAATATCTTGTGCTATGGCTTTAATTTGGTCAAGGATTTGTTTCATTTCAGAGCCTGGGTTGGTCTCGACGTCCCCGCATAATAAGAGCAGCTTTCTGATTAACATGCAAACACCCGCACTCGAGAAAAGCCGTGGGCACGGCAGCACCAACAGAAATGGGTCACTAGATCGGTAGCACAGGCCGTAACGCCGTCTTACATGTACAATGAGAGTGAACGGGTAACCGACCGTCATCGCTGCGGTGCGACCGTGCCCAGTGGTCTCTGGGAGGGGCGGAAGGCCTTTTGTACTCTCGTAGGAGAGCGGCGCTGTCGACGTCGAGTGACACGGCCAGGTTTCCCGGGGGGCTCCGTTGAACCGGTCCGGGGCGTCGAGGGTGGCAGTCTCGAGCCGATGCAGCGGTTGGGTCAGCGCAGGGGATCCCGCGCGCACGCTCTCCGGGTGTTGAAGCAGGCCGAGGCAAATCTGTACAATGAGAGTGAACGGGTAAGCGAGCGTCATCAAGAATTTATTTTTGTATTTTTGCGCCTCCAGTCTTCGCAATATCTCTAATGGTTTGGTGTTTATGCTACACGTGAAAAACGTCAGATCATTTTAGCATAGTTGGCCGCGCTATCAATAAGCACTACAACATAGTCTTTGTCTTCCTAGAAAACAGTTTTGAAAAGGAGCCGAAAATGAATCAACTCACTGTTTCGATTACAAGTGGTTCATTAGTGGCTAACACATGTTTTTGCAAAACTAGAGTTCAATATGGAACTTTCAAAGAAAGAACAGTTTGGTTACCCTTTACGGTGCTAAAGGTGTATCCTGCGCAACCATACTTTAACTTTTGCACAATCCCATCAATCATGAACTTAGTACTATCGCGCCATGTGGTACTTCTTTGCAAGTATATCAAGTGCATTTAGGCATGCCTAATAGTTATTGAAACAAAAAATCTTTCGTCTACGAGGTAGCGGCATTTTATACCTCTATATCTGTTATTCCAAACATGTACTCCCTACTCTGGAAGGTAAGTTGCGCTTCTCATAAATGAGTGACAGACATGGGTGAAAAAAGCATACACTTTCACTAGAAGACGGACCTTTTTTTGCGAAAGCATATGTTTGTTTTCGTTTCCGTCCCCCTTTATAAAAGGCGCATCTTAATTTCAACTAGCCCAATATGAAGCTTTACTAACTTCACTCCGCCGCATTTACTTGTACATTTTGAGGAGTGAGAAAGGCAGAATAGGTCAAATACGACTCAGTAGTTGCGGCAGTCAACCAGAAAACATAGCCATCGGTTACGTATAAGAACCCGTGCGTTTGAAAAATACTGGTACCGTTCTTTCGGACACAAAGGGATTGTGTTATACTTTTAAATAAAAAACAGGATAAAATGTCGCCTAGCGCACTATAAATGCAAAAAAATTAAGAAATGCATGAGCTCAGTTTGAAAACCTCTGTGCATGTCTGCTTATGAAACTTGAGGCCTAACCGGCAAGTACATAAATTAATTATGGAATATTTGACAACAATGTTTTGACCTAAACACGGAAATGACGTCGAACACCAGGCATTGAATTCTTCATACCAACATGCATCACTAGTTCGACACGAATGTTGCGCCCATAACCCAATAATCCATGGACAACTAAACGTCTACGAGCAACCAGGAACACTCCCACAAGTTTTCTTCGCTTCCTACTTTGCAGTACAGTGCATGTACCTTTGGAGAAATCGGATAGAGTTAAGAAGGTATAACACCGGCCCACACAAATCTTTGATCTTTCTTATTCGGTTTATTTGTGCAACGACGTCATGCCCACCTACTATCTCTAGCATCAGGTCTAGGTTTCAAAAGATTTCACTGTGAGCAGGGTTATTTCGGGTGCTCCTAAAATACCACTTGCCAGGTGTCGTCTCAACATAGAAATTTTGCACTTTTATCATCTCCCTGTACACTACCAATACCGATTTGCTCGAATTCCAACTTGTAGAGCTTTTTAAAGGCCCTGAGATAAAGATACTATCATTCTAACAATTTATAGCGTACGATTTATCTCTGACGGTTACCTATATCCGAATTCGCTTTGAGGTACAGACGTACAGCGCCATGTATTTGTATTTATTGCCCTAATTACCTAAGCCATGCCATAACAGTGCCTCCCACAAAAACAAATCAGGAAATAATGAACGTTCAAACACTATAAAAACATATATGAAAGCATAAATGTAAGCGTCTGGTGAAAATTTTAGCGAAAAGCATTTGGCCAGTCTGAAAATATATCCTTGTGCATTGAATTTGATGTGGCATAATCACTTTTGTTATGGCATGGCATATTTACATTGGCATATTTACATTTGCTCCGCTGGAGTGGAACAAGATCAGGGGCCGCTGACACTGTTCTGTTACGGTGTACTCCAAATACTGCACGCGCTCGGCTCGTGTACTGAAGCCTTTCTTTAAGTCTTGTTCCGAACTCGCCTTGTGCCACCATTACACATTAGGGGCATACTAAAGACAATTACGATTCGGTGAGCCTACACCTACACCTAAGAATATTAGGTTTATTGTACTTAATCACTGTTTAGAATCAAGCAAAAAAATTCCCGGAGCTTTGGTACAGAAATATGGGGCTCAAGAGAGAGTGGCTGCGATTGCGAAGATGTTGCACACATCATGGTAAGAAATGCGAGGAAATGGCTCTACATGCGAAATAAAACCCTAATAAACGGCGAGACCCGGTTTCAAGGCGAGTATAGAAACCTACCCCAGAAATTTTGAGTGAAGTCACGATGTCCGGAATCTGTTATGTGTGGTTTAGAAGAACTTGAAATGTGTGTGGCTGGTGTCAAATTAATATAACAAGACATGCTGAACTATGCAGGAGGGAGGCAGTGTGACGCTGGCATTGTCTGATAACCGCTAATTTACTAACCAAACATGCTCTGTTCTTATGCTGAAAATCTTTGCCTTTATGTTTTACCACAAAAGGTACGTGGGAAGCAGGCTACAGTAACAAAAAAAGTGAAAGCTACTGCTTTGCCCTGGGCTTGTATGCGCAATTTGGCACTGTCTGTTGAGTTTACCCACTATGCAGTTGTGAATAAATTCCGTTTCCTAGTTTTTTTTCCTTTCAAAGAACCAAAACGTCCCTCACACAGAATTTGTAGTGGCGGCAACACGGTCACCTAGAGTTATTGATCTGAAGGTCTAGTTGCACTCCCCTGGTCATAGAAAGCAACAGCTTTCAGCAAATGTTGCTAGTGGGTGCGCAGAGGAAGGCATAAAAAGGCTGTCATTTCACAATGAGTTCTGTGTTAGCAATAGATTGACAAGAGACGAGGATTAAGAACTACCCAAAATGAGCCCGGAACTGACGCTGCCCACGTGGTGTCTCTGCCTGGTGGGTGTCCTTAATTACCAGAGTATCGATGCGTCTCCCGATTTTTGGCAAGACCGCGGAATTCGGAAAACATCCATTCGAAAATTTTCACTTGTGCACTACCAGAACAGCAAGAAACCTTTCGCGGTTCTAGCAGTATTCTGACGAAGTAAGTTCAAACGACGTCTTAGGTTGAACTCAAGAGGGTTGCGTTGGAGTACTGGAAAGACGTTTTCCTCAAATATTCAGACAGCATTGAGCTGACAAAATTTATCTGGCTATTTTGCGTATTCAGGTATACGGAGTCACATTCATGACTGATGAACAGGTCTTCGTAGTAATTTTGATCAGAGCAGTTTGTGTGCGCACACTTTCAGAACGCTGGTGCATAGGCAACTGAAGATAATATCAAGGAATTGTGAAGATGCAAAAACCGTTAATGAAAAGTACACAATTCATTATCAAAACGATGGTCACGGTAGCAAACAACCTGGTCATTCACTTTATTTGCACCAATCGATAGGGAGCAATTTAAGAAGCTTAGTTGGGGAACTCAGGTACACGATTACACAAGAATATTTGACCTAACCTTTGCATTCATTTTTCTCTCTGATATAAAAGAAAACTTCCACAGAATGCTCATCAAACACTACGTCAAAAACCTGGTTGTAAAATATTAGTAAATATTTTAGAGACAGATGCAACGGTAACTGAACGTGCCGAAATTGCCCCTTTATTTTATATAGGTGGGTGCCCGAAGCTTGTGGAATAAATGTTTATCGAACGTTAGTGGATGGTGATTCAAAGTGGGTGAATAAAATCTTGCATACACGAAACGATAGCGGGAGATTACGGGGCAAACGTATTAACTACATTAAAAATATGCTACCTTCAATACTAATAATAAATATATTCCCTCACTTCTATGGCATGGTGACCACCTATGGCTTCGAGACTACGGTGCCTGATTACGAACCTCGTCCGAAATATTCTTGCGCTTTATATGTGAAACAATGATTACGATGCGACTTACACGGTACATATATAGATAGATTGCGAGCGGTTTCTGTCAGTTTAAAACAACTGCGCTAACCTCGGTGTGAGATATCTAATGTGAATTCAGTGGGAAAGATTTGAATGTTGTTTGAGATAAATTTCGGGAAACATAAAAAACTTGTGTATCAGCATTTACTGCTGTCCCTATTGAACAACATGTATTCATATCAGCGAATGCCAATACCTCAAATGAGAGGAGAAACCAGATATATTGCATTTGGACAAGGTTGCACAGAAACAAATTCAAGTCGAAGAAGGAGAACGTCCTGCAAAATAAAACTCAAAATTCTTCTGCGCATTATGATTTTTGACCTATCAGAAAAAAGAAAATGCCGAGATTTAAGATAATATATTGTATATGAAAAGTAAAAATATATTTTTCTTTGTACATGTGGTTCAACGGAGGATACTGTGGATAATGACCGCTGCTGATGACGCACGCACACTAGCTTTCAAAGATTTTATAGAAGACAATTCTAATGACAATAACTGTGTGAAACGGTAGACAGTTTCTTGAAGCTTTTAAAATTCTTGCAGCAATGAACTGTGAATGCCAGTTTGGCACGTATGTTCCAAAATGATAAACATCGAGTAAGGCTTCTTCAAAATTTTGAAAAAATTTTCACATTTGGAATATTTCAAAATACATTGTAGCCTTATTCAAAATATGTCCATAAAGTTTCTCATGAATAAATTGACACTTTATTTTTCACACGTACGAAATAATGTGTCCGCACTGCATACAATAAATAAAATTTTTGCTATTTCAAATAATTGTGTGTAAAACTGGAACAATTTGTGGTCGCGGGATTTGCGAACGAAGAAAAAGCAAGAAAAACAACCCCTGCGGCTAAGGAATTTAACCCTCTTTCTGTTAGTGCTCCAGCCTAAGCTACAAGCATAAACTTGTAGTTCTTCATAAACTATATACATTTGCTAGCATTCGCGAAATTCCCTCAACGTTAAAGCGGTATTCTACAACTTAATTTTCCCGTGAAGATAAACGGTGTTTTCTTTTCTGATGTTCTTTAGTGCACGCCCTTATTACAATCCCAATGTATGTTTAACCAAAATAATTGCTATCTTTTTAATAGCATACTTTCTTGGGAAAGTTGGTCACGTAAACAAATCACGGTGTGCAAACTAAGTTGAGATCGTTCTCTTGTCCAGAGAACGCTGTCAATTAAAAAAAAAACTTGATATACTTTGTTCTAAAAGTTGCCGACGACAATTTTTTTCTGCTAACTCGCGAAACGGTTTGTCAGAAAAATAACCACGAGAATATGCTTTCAATTTAATAAACAAGAAAAATATTTAGCGGGCACCAATGGAGCACATTACAATAAATAAAGAGGCTTCTGTGGAGGTATGGTTCCGACTTTATTAACTTACGTACTTCCGAAAGATCAATGACGCGCAATCAAGATCCTAAAGTAAGCACCTACTTAAACAACACCTCCGAAAACTGCCTTTTACCGATACAATTTATGAAACACATTTGTTTCAGTTGCATAAATGTTACCTTCTCGCGAGCCCACTGTATGAGAGCAGAAGCAAATTTGCTTTATAAATTTTATGGTCTTAGTTTTTATCTGTCGCCACACGAAAGTGCAGCCATTACAGTAGTACTCTATTGCTTTCGAGCTCTTATATTTGCCGTTGTTTTGGTGAGACCACAATTTTTGTGACGAGAAAACAATGCAATCACAGGCTCAACAGCAATCAGCCTTGTTTTGTATATAAAGCTGAGTCATTTAAAAAAATTATTTCGGGAAACACAATGACTTTAGTTTAATACCGGATCCGGCCGTAAACCTCTAGGGTAATAAGGAGATGCAAATTTCCTTGGAAATGGTGTTTAAGACTGAACAATGAAGATTTTAAAACAAAATGTCGCGCCTGTTATGACAAGGACAGCACCATCGGAAGGAGGTTTCTCGTGGATGCCGGTGCGCAGGTAAGTGTTTCGATTCTCGTGCTATCTAGCATGTGCAAGCAGTAACCCGCACGCGCATTCCCGTCTGAAACCATGGCTACCTGACTGAAAACCTGGGGCTCCGCAAAGTTTTTCTGTGGGTTTACATCGTCACCCACGTTCGGACCGCCATCATTGGTGCCAACATCATCACAAAACATGTTCTTCTCGCCCACCTGAAGCGGAAGCGCTACTGGATGCTACGACGTTCCTCTCAGTCCTAGGTGTTTCTGGGGAGGCAACTGCTAATGTAGCACCCACCAGTATTACAGAAGCCGATGGACCGTTCCCCGCCTACCGACGTGACTTCCCAAACATGTCTTCGCCACCTTACTGGACCGATCCTGTTATTCATGACCTCCGTCCTCACACCGTCATCACTGGCCCTCGCATTTTTTGTGACCACGGCGACCCATGCCTGACCGCAAACTAGTGGTTGCATGCCCTGTAACAAACCACTTTGTAAGATATGCCCGCAAATGACCACCACACAATGATCTTCCAGCATGGCTTCAAACTATTATGCTGTATGAAACTTTAAATCTGACTCCCCCAACGTAATATACCTGCTGGGATGCACCCTGCGTGGCAAACAATATATCGGGCATAATAAAACACCCTTTCACTTGAGGTTTTTAATCACCGTTCCTTTATGAAGACGTATTAACACTCCTGGTCACTCTTTTGAACAGCAGAACGGCAAAATTTGAAATGCACTTTAAAAGTCGTCCAGATCGCTGCGTAACAGGGTAATAGCCTATGTGTAAATGTAGTTCAGCGTGATTTGGAATCAATGAACGTTATGGCGACCCTATTTGTCTCTAAACCGATTAAAACTTTGACCGTCTCTTTCTCATTCCCCTTATTTATATTCTGATTCTGTCAGTACAGTGTTATACGCGTTTATATACCTACTTCCACAGAGAATATTCTCCCATAATTGGCAACAGTCAATAAGTAACTCTAGTTTGCCTGCTTGCGCCGTGTTTCTCAGCACAGGGTCTTCATGAACCAAATCTCACCAGTAAGCCTAAACATCAACCTCTGGGTTTAGGGCTGCTGTAGAATATTAGGTTGAGGCGTTCAGAACTAGGTGTAATAATCACAAGTTACATTTGACAACGGCCATGTCTTTCTGTGACAAATCATGCTACGTTCCTAGGACCCTTTTGACAACCTCAGAGCTACGGCATTAAACTCTGGGTTTCCCTATCACCACGATCGACTAATGCGGGAGTCGTACATTATTCAAAAGTTCAAATCGGAGTCCTCGGGCAATAATAGGAGTTTCCTTTTCTGGTTACCTACACAAATTACACTTTCTTTTTTTTTGGTTTATTTTTGTTTGCCCCTCTTTTCTATACTTTCTTCTTTTTTTAAATCCGCGTGCCAGAAGTATTCTAAGTACGGTTCCCGCCTCTTCCCAATCATTTTGAGATGTGATAGCGTTAACTGTGGTCGGCGGCCATTTTTTGAAGGGTTTTTGACTGTGAATAGGCAGATCACACCACAAGCATATACACTGCGTTATTAGACTGTGAGCAAGCGTTCGATAACATACTCGCCACAGCCGTGCAAGAAGAGCTACAGGCGCAGGTAATAGAATAAATGTACATAATACTTCTAGGAGACATATAAAGAATGCCGGGGCATGATAACCATCGATATGCAAAGCGATAAATTTCCAATTAGCGTAGGAGTAGGGAGTAGGGCGTAGGGCAGGGAGATACCATCTCGCCAAACTCAGCACTTCATGTTGTGAGGTGGTGTTTATAAAACTTTACTGGGAAAACATAGGCTTAAGGATGTACGAGCAAAGCTTGAGCCTTTCATATTTGCGGATGACATAGTATTGCTGTCCAAAACTAGAAACAATGCTCGAGAAACTACAATCAAACAGCACGGCCATGAGTCTAAAAATAACTATCTATAAATTTAAAGCAATGAGTAATACTCTTGCGAAAAACGTCCACTTCAGCCTTGGAAGCGAAATTCTACAGGACAAAGAGGACAACTACCTCTGACATATGTTTAGAGCTGACCCTAACCGCGAAAGAGAAATCCGGAGGAGCACAGCTAAAGGTTAACGCGCCTTCGGCACGGTCTCCCAAATATTGAAAAGTAAGCTACCTTTGTATCTTAAACAAAAAAATTTCCAACGAGTGCCTACTGGTGGCTATGACGTATGGAGGTAAACCATGGCGCTCTAAAAAACAACTAGAATGCAAACTTAGTTAGGCTCAATGAGCAATGGAAAGAATATTGTTAAGATTAACACGGTGGGACTGGAAACAAACTGCGTAGATCAGAGAACAAAGTTGAGTAGAACATATCATAGTTGAAATACAGACAAAGAAATGGACTTGCATCGGCTAGTTATGTAGTGAGGCGAAGTGACAATGAGGGGATAATGAGGGTAAGCCAGGGTACCAAGAGATGGGTCAAGAAAAAGTGGAAGGCCAGTAATCTTTTGGAGGGATAAAATTAAAAAAAAATTGCGGTTAAACTGTGGTCTTGGGCAGCGCCGCACACGACCAGTTGGAGGTCATTGGGAGACGCCTTTCTCCTACAGTGCACATGAGTGCGCTAATGATGATGATGATTATGATCGTCAGTCATGTTTTGTCATGTTTTGTAAAGTGGCAGCAAGTCCGGCTAACATGACAGGAAACTTCAGCTGAAAAAGTAAAATGAAATATATGTGCTCCATCGTTAGATTTTTTGAATTCCTAAAGACCAGCCACTTTTTCTCCTATAGACAAAACCGGTGCCACCTTCCCTTAAACAGATAAGTATGCGAAACGGTGAAACATACTCTGTATTGGATCATTAGCTGTGCGCTTTAGACATCACTATTCTTTATTAGAAATGTATGTTGCGTGTTAAGATTAGCAATCAAATGTGGTGAATTTTAACTTTCCATTTTTTCAAACTACGTTTTGGTCTTGTAACATTAGGTGCATTCACTGTGCATGAATTCGCATAAATTCAAAGTAACACATCCCACGAATAGTTCAAAAATACTGCCCCACTAACCCTTCTGTTAGATGCAGATTAACTAACAGGGTACTGCCTTTATGTAAGAAATCCGGCTGTAAATTCCCACCACCACCTTCTGTGTTAGGTGCCACTCTGTACAAGCCACAATTTCGGACCCTTTGCGCTGAAGAGTAAATATTGTGATGCACTAACGAATTGGCGTCGCCTTTCCCCCGCACCGAGAGCAGTGTGTTTGCATTGGATCTAACGTGCAAGCACTATCCAATGCTTGCTGAATCACAACAAAGCAAATAAACGCAGGGACGCATACCTAAATCCTTTATTTCGCTATTGGCTTAAACACTCTTACCACCTCAAGTCATATATATAACCATGTGAAGACAGATGAAACATTCCCTATTTGGGCTCTGTTTTATCTTTCAAATGTAGACATAAATTTAAATTTGGACGTATATGTCATCAGCAACAACCCAAAGAAGTGGAAGGTAAATCATAGGAAACGAAAAATAAGATGAAAAATACCAGGAGCAATAAGGGACAATTTCAAGCAATGGAAAGGATAGGGCTTAAATGAAAAGTAAAGAAAACCCCAAAAGAAAACCATGCTGTTGTGAAATAACTAGACATCCTCCTCTCGTGCCCCACTATCATCATGGTAAGGGGTTCGAATAAAGTCAGCCTCGTGAGTGGTCTCCGCGGATCGTCCTTTTCTCCACATATTTTGTGCGGAAATCCGGGATCAAACAGGGGACCTCCAAAGGTGAGCTACAGCGAGCGTAATCCGCTTCTTTTCGACCGCAATCTCACCTCTGGAGATTGGGCATGACGCCGCACATGGAAGGAGCCGATTCTGGAAATAGCGGGGCCGCCCCATAAGAAGACTGGGCGAACCCACCCGTGAGAGATATCTGCCCGACACAGCACGACATCTCCTTGAGAGGAGACAAGACCGACGGGGAGATGACAACGATCTCTGCCTTCCGGGCGCAGTCTGCAGTTCTTACGTTTGACGCGACGCTGGACCGGACCATGCAGGTCTTTCTCCAAAGGCCCCGCGTGGTCCGACTAGAAATCACGACAATCATCGGCCAATTTGAAGACCTCCTCTCAATGACACGACCCTCAATGAGTGAGTTGAATGAGCTTGCTACTAAGTTAAGAGCACTTCATGACGAGCTACGGAAGATTAACCGAAAAGTGTAATATTCTGAACACATTGATAATCTGAAGGCTGAGTTCAACTGCATTTAAATGCATTGTACTTTGACTACCTAGTTTCTGTGGCAAAATCCAGGTTTTAACTTAAACTAATTGAAACAAATGAAGCTCCAGAAAACCTAAGGACGTTTATCAGACAGAATTCAAGCAGAATATAGAAAACACTGGGAAAATCAGACCAGGTAATTAAAACGTGACAAATCTTCATATGCAAATCACTCGCAGAGAGAGGAAAACGATTAAGGCTGACTGGAAAAGAAACTGAATTTTTGAGATAGAACACCACTGGAAACCAACCACTTCGTGTATTCTCCTAATGCGACTGAATGCAAAGAAGGGATTACTAACAATTCATTTTCTGGGTGAAAAGCAATTGTTATTACCAGGCCTGAAGAAATGCAAAGGAAACCACCAACGACTTCGACCTGAATAACGTGACACCAAATATAGACCAGTAAAAGTGTTCTTGTAGAGGGGAAACAGCGCTTGGAATGGCCAATGATAACCCATCGATGCTTGACACTGATGAACCTGGCGAAGGCAAAAATAAATCCTCGATACAACCTGATCTACTCGGCCCTCCACTGTTAAAATGTAAGACATTGAGAAAGCAGTACATGCGAAAGAAAAAGGAAACTGCTTAAAGGGGCATTTTAAACCCAGAGGTTATAAAACACGTCTGTCCTCATAATTTGCCTCAGTTCTAAAATAATCCCCAGGGCCACATAATGTTGGAAAAACCAACAAAGCATCTTCACTTTCCTACAAGACGGGGAGTGAACCCCGACTCAAAGAGCAGAACTGGAACAGCATCGAACACCACAAACCACATCGTGCGCTTTGAGGAGGGCGGTAACATGAATTCGTCCCACGTGCATTCAGCTGCTACAAAGAAAAAACAATGACGTATGCAAGCAAAAAGAAATATCTCCAACTCGGACAAGCAAAAGAAGTTCAACTAGAGTTCTCAAAAGAAGGCATGTTGGAGCTGCAGTATCTTGGTTCTCAGGGCCACGAAATCAAACATACCGTTACATAGATGGATCCGTTAACATAGATGAATGACAACGGCTGGCGTACGAAGCGCGCCTCTGGTACGTCGTCTTAGGGACTCTTTTATTTGCCATCTGCTTCACTCGGGCGCGCTCTCCCTGCTGTTTTGTTGCGTTCGGTTAAGGTGTAATGCTTGTCCGCATCAGATTTTGCGTTTGCGTAACTTTTTATCACAGCAATAGACTTACAATCGCATTCACAAGCTCGAAATGCGAGTTAGACTATACTTTTGGATACCCCTAAGGAAAAGGCATTGCCGGCGTCGCCCCATTCCTTGCAAAGTCGGTGCTGCGTGGAATGCGAATAGTCGAAGCTTAGCTGCAGCTTCTATATTAAGGAATCTTTCGAAAAACCAGAACAGCCTACTGCTAGTAACCGACATCAGTGAAAATGCCAGACCAAAATAAATTCCAGGCCTTCAGGGCTGTCGGCTTTGGGAGAATGCATTACGATTCCTCGTAATCATAGGGAAGATTAAACAGTTCTTGTAGTCTTGCGGACGCTCGAAAGTGTTGTATCACATCACTCTATGTTGTCTTGGCATGACAGTATGCCGAAATGCACTATCGGCTGCAAAACTGTTGGCTTTGTTCTAAATAACCCACTGTGCTGCGCGTGCTGGTTTTATACCAAGCTTGTCACCCGTATTGAGGTTTAGTGAGCAAAAAGAGTCACGTCTACAGTAAATATACCGTAACACCATGTTTGTTCAGGCCTGGAGGCATGGTTCGGTACATTTCTCACAGCCATATCTTCGTAATATTGAGATATGCGTAATAGCAAAAGTGCAGCGAAGAGTAGGGGAGAACGTAGAGGGTCAAACTTCATTTACCAGTATAATCGAGCTGAGTAGTGGGCCAGGAGGTGAGTCAGCACAAGAAAGTGACGCTCATTTTCTTAAATTCGTAGTACGCCATCCCGAGTAGATCACCAGGATTTGTCTTTTACGCCTGGAACGTGTGAAAAACAATAAAAACTGCTTGGCAATATTATTCGGTTTTGATTTTTGTAACATAAGCACGTTTACTATTTATTGCGTTCATTAGCGAGTTCATCAAGCCTTCAGCACCGTAATTGTGTCACAATTGTTTGGGTCGAGAGTCAGATCCCTATGATAACGATGGTTACAAAAAAAGTAGGAGAAGCCACCTTCGAGTAAGCTAGAAAACGTTGTCTGGGGAGCGATCGCGATGGCTTAGCACAAACCTTCTCCTTGTACTTGCTTGTGAGTAAACAACGCACACTGTGGATATGCACCTTCGTGCACACAGCGATGACGAAAAACAATTTGTAAAGAATCGAATGTATGCTATACAAACCGAAGAAAATATCCACACGAACTCAGTGAGCCTCCCTAACATCACCAAACCTACTAATAGGAATTTCGTGACGGTGTAGAAAAAGTAATGCGTTGGGAACAAAAAAAAACATTCATCTGATACAAGTGCAAAACAATAAAAGAAACAGAACACAGCCGTTTTATTTTCTGCTGTGCGACGTTCGTATAAAGAGCGCTGTTTTGTACGTAGTATTAAATTGTGGAGTCTTCATAAGTGTATCTCAAAATACTGTAGCGAAGCGTACGCATTTTTAGTACATACAAAGCAGCTCTTTGCGCTGTAGCTAACGAATATTCTAAAAAGGACGAGTTACACACGATTTTCTGACAGATACTCCGAAGAAAGTTGTTGCACCTCTAATCGTGTATTGCAAACTTAAGGGGGATACGGCTTAATAATTTACAAATATCTCGTAAGCTGGCAAAAGAAACTGAATTACTAAAAATACGCTTCTTAATGCACTAATGCATCAAAGCGGACAATTTCTAGCATAATCACTGCTGCCCCTCACAATCGGAGTGCAGCAGACGACAGCGGCGCGAGTCTCTAAGCCGACGAAAGAGCCAGCGGGCGCCCCTCAAAAATCTCACCACCAATACTAGTATCTTTACGGCAGAGGCTTATGGTGTACGTCTCGTTGTTAATCATATACTTCAAAGCCACATCCCAGAATTCATTATCCATACAGATTCCCTGAGTGTTGTGCAGGAATTTTCGCAAAGAATGTCTCCCAAAAACCATGTCATCAATCAATCATAAAGATTCCCAAGACATTCACCACGGAGCAAGGAACCAGGGTAAGAGTCAGAATTAGCTACATCAATTGTAGGACGGCCGTCCGTAACAGTCAACATGGAGGAGGGCAAAGGAAGACACCGTCGATAGACGAACAGGGAGAACGACGTAAAGGGAACGTTTCCCCCAGAGACCGCGCTGCAGGATAAACTCACGAGGAGGGCAGCGGATGGTTGAATGGTGGTATGGTTGAATGCTGGATGGTTGAATGGTTCAATGCTGGACCTTCCTGCTTGCGAACTGCTAGCAGGAAGGTCCAGGAACGGGAAGAATTCTACTTCAGCACGGCCGCACTTGATATCCGCTCTGCTTTGTGACAGAAAATCCCTACCTAAGATAACTTCATGTGAGCACGATGAGAGTACATTGAACTCGAACTCAATTCGAGTTCAATTCGAGTTCGAGTACATTGAACTCGATTACGTACAGAATGTCCGGAATGACGGCTCGTGCGGCGCATGCGCCTAAAGGATATATGTATTCTGCGGTACCGGTGCGTAATGACCGTACCGAATGGGGTGTCGTCACTTTCTTTAAACGGCGGCTTAATGTTGCGTCTATAACCGGAACGGCGGCTTCAGTGTCGATGAGTGTTACCGTAGGGACATCTTCGACTGCGACATCAGTTATATTAGATGGTGAAAAGTTAGGTTTTCAGCAGTTTGATAATGATGACGCAGTTTTTGCCCCCGGAACAGAAACCTATAGGTTTCCGAGTCGCTGGAGGCAGCAAGGTGGCGCATAGGTGACAGACAGGGTCACCTTGGGGACATGAAAGGATAATTGTTGAAGTCGTGGTGGTCAGAAGGGTCACACTCGAGCAGGGGACGAGTGAGTGGAGGATTGAAAGGCGGCGAGGAACGGTAACAATTCGGGGGGATTCCTCTCGTGGGTACCACTTCACGACGGCCGTACCGAGACACGTCTCCCGGAATGCAACACGAAAAACAGATCGGATGTTTGTCGGCCGAGCGCCACGAATTGCCAGCTTGATATCCTGAATGCGGCGATGGCATCACTGTGGGGATGGGAGGAGCGGCCATAGAAAAGCTGATCCTGGACCTCACTGCGACCTCAGCATACGGTGTCGCCGCAGCGCCATGGAAAGACCTGGGCGGAGCCACGTCAGCAAATGATCTAGGGGCGGAGTCGGCGTATGTCCAAGGAGCGGCCACAGGAGGATGCGGGCGTACACAAGGGAGTCTTTCGGCAAAATGCTCGTGAATGACTTTCCGAACAGTCGCGGCAAATGGGGAGAGCGGTGTTTCCGTGTACGGCAGAAGCGACTGCTGGCGAGTAACCTCTTCTCACACCAATTGCTGGATTTGCTGGACCATGGTGGGATTCTCGTGGGTATCAGTGGCTAGGCATGCCAAGGGCCCATGCATGACCGTGCACCTCATGAGTGCCCGCTCATTGCCAGCTTCTCGTAAAACTGCGAATTCCCGATTATGACGCCAACCGTTTGGGCCCCAAAATCGCCTCGCCGATAGCGTAGTGGTTGTCGCACCAGAGCGGTATTCTGGAGGTCGTGGGTTTGTATCCGGGGGCATTTTTTCTTCGCTTTCTTTATTTCTTTCCAAATTCTTTATCTGTTTCAATGACCTACCATAACTTCCCCTTTGCTTTGCGAGGTTTTCTTGACTGCCAACACTTATTTCTGTGTTATTTCAACGAGAACCTCATTTCCTATTCTGATTCGCTCCATGCATCACGAGGGCCTCTGTTCTGGCAGTCTTGGTGCCATAGGAAGCTTAAGAGGTTTTAACGCTGGTTGACCACTCTCGACATGTCCTAGACACTCGAGTCAGGGTGCGGGGAATAAAAAGAAGGTCCAAGTAAAGATCGTTTCACCGAAGTCCGGTGTCGATCAGGAACCCAATCGCTCGGGCTCCGGTTGATTTGGCAGGGGGCTGGCAGAGCGATAGTGTTGAAGTTCTTGGAGACGGCGGTGTAATTGACGAACTCAAGGCGTTGGGGTTGAATAAATGAAACGAAGAGTTTATATACAGCTATTTACAGTACGAAAACTGGGTACATGAGAAATAAAAAGAAAAACTTGAAGCTTCTGCTAGACGCAAGCTCCCAGTGCGCACAAATAACTCGAGCTCCTCAACTTCGTCTAACTCTCCTATTTTCGGAGCGTATACAAACCACTCGAGAAACGACGGCCGAGACCCTCTCTCGCGGCAAGATCCGTCTAGTTGCCCGGCACGGCGCTGCACCCTAAACCTCCTACGCGATCTTAACCTCGACTAGGGGGCTCACAAATCCCAACATAGCTTTAACGGTAGAGACTCCTTGTCCCGCCGGGAACTGCTCAGCTCGGCGCTCAGACAAGAATAATTTTCAACTGCCAAGTTCGGCCTTATAAAACCTCGAGATCACCCTCTCTCGGGAACGCCCCTGTAGCGTTCGTACACGCGAATGGGAGTGCCCAAATTCACGTAGGCAGCTGTCACTCAGCACGCCACGAAATATTCAATGAGTCGCCGCCATCTCTGGGTCAACGGACCGCCCGCGGGCCAGCAGGGGCGTACAACCCCGAGGAGTGAGAACGAACGACGTGAGTGTGCGTCATGCTGACCGGGAGTGTTAACAATAGACTCGTGCGGCGCTCGTCCCGACGCCGGTTATTCCACCACCTCTGCGCGTCGAACAGACATTCCTGGAATCCGGCGGTGCTGCCTGCTTTCTCAATGGGGGATTATCCTAAAGGTATGCGGTGGGCCAGGCAATCCATCTCCTGTGCACGCCCTGACAAATTGGCGACGATTGTAGCGCAGTGTTGGCAGTGCTACGTCGCTAGACAGAGCGGCGGGTTCTCACGCGCAGCGCGGGTGCCTTGCCGCTAATCTCATATGTGGACCTTACAACTCCCCACTTTCAGAGGGTTGCTGTACCTCTTGGTTCAGTCAATCGAAAAGAATTTAAAAGGGCCACTCGTTTAATCTGTCCTTCCGCAATAACAGCGGAATAAACAAAAAAACAAAACAAAAACACGTGGAAGGTGCTAGGTATAACCACAAATGAGCCCCCTTGTATTTCTGCAGCTGATCCGAACTCTCTCTCGCCTAAACTACAAACAGAACCTATTCACAAGCCGTTCAACAGGGACGGAATAATCTCGCAAACCAGAAACACACAAAAAAAATGCTAAAAACACTAAGTGCGGGTAAAAAGAAATTGGGTAGTGTCTCCGGAGCGCGTAAACGCCACGAACAACGAGACAACTCAACGTAAAACACTGATTTGCGCTATAACTGCAAACAAGCACAATCATTCCGGGACTCGACAACAAGAACAAAAGGAATAAGGACTGGCAAAGAACACGGGAAATTTTGCACTCAACAAACATAAAACGTTAAGAAAGTTTGTATTGCAACTATGCGCACGTGCGCAAATGTCCTCCTTGACGGCGTGGCCTGATAACGTCCCTTCAAGAATGTTCGGCGGTGCTTTCGCTCACTTGCGGTGCTCAGAAAGGTCAGTTCGGTGCGCGGATCGATCAATTCGGTGGACGGATCGAGCACTCAAGGCCTCTCGTCGCGAATAATCGCTGCACACGCACACACACACCACCAACGAAAAATGACGGGTGAACGGGAACGTTCACGTCCGTCGTTGCGGTGTTAGGGCTCGGAGGCAATTCAATACCAGCCTCCCCAAGCAACAATCTGAAAGCAGGGAGTGCATTCGCGTACTTGCAGCCACCTCTGCAGATGATCCAGACCACGTAGCGTTGCAATGTCAACGCAAGTCTCAAAAATTTAGCCCCATGAGGCGAACACCACTTCGGGGAAGACGGAGTGGTATCGCAAAATGCGACTTTGATTTCTGTCCCATAGGCCAAGTGGCCATGCCTCTCCAATGCCCCAACGTAAGGCAATGCTGTGCGCTTGCAGCGTGAGTGAAGGGTTGATGCTGGAACGGAACGTCGACCCGCGAACGCGACGACCTTCTCGGGGTCATTCTTTCCCTTACGTATAGACTGCCCCACTTCAACAACCTCACAACCATCTGTTATTACCAAAAACCGCTCGTGCACGCTATGTGCATTCTGAGCAGCGGCTTGACAAAACAGTTTTTCAGCTGTCCCAGCGTCCACTCATCCTGGCACAACTCAGAACCAGGGCTTGTGACACACTGCCAGGTCGCAGAACTTATTTCGTCAACCCATCCGGCGCGGCTTCCGACTAAATCTGGGTAATGGCAGCAACTGACACTAAAGCTACGAAGCTCTATCTCAGATACCGGTTTCGCGAGATCGCCGATTGCGTCTCGTTCCTCTGTTTCAACAGTAGCTGCCTCCTCACATGGTTTTTCCCTCTCCTTTGCAACCTCCTCGGGAGCTCTAATTCTTGGTTTCGCAGTCTCCACGCATGCGTTTCGTGTTCTCCATCGGCCTCCTCGGTCATACTCTCACCATCAAGACTACGAAACCCACGCGACATCTCCGTATGGTTCCTACACTCTTCAAACGTTCTGAGCTCCTCATCCTCCGTCTTCTCGAGTTCTCCGTCACTTCCTCTTCCATTTTTACATGTCCAACCCAGTCTACCTTCTAAGCTCCCTCATCCGTGTTTACCTCCTGTTTTTCCTCAGCCTGATCGTCAACTCCGTCTCTTTTTCGCTCTGTCTCGTCACACGCTTTCTCGTCTTCTATCTCCTTCCTCTTCTGGGCGAGCTCCTGAACGCCCGACACGGAGGTCGCTTTCTCGTGCAACTTTCGAGCGTAAGTGGGAGCGCGGCGGGCCCCAAGACTTTCCTGCGTGACTCCAGTCTCCTGCGCTCCACCGATTAAAATTTGGGTACTGCCTGTGCCGGCAAGTTCAGCATGCATTAGCGCAGTGTCCGGTGTAAAAGCAGCTGGCGGCTCCATACCCGGGACAACGGGACTAACCCCTAGACTCTGCTCTTATACCGGACGCGCTCGCTGGGATGCTCCGCGTGCTCGCTTCCCTTTCTATGCAGCAGTTCCCGGCTGAGCCGCTCGCTTCCCGTGCGCCGCCACGGCCGCCTATCTCGTTCTCGGGCGGCTTCAAATTGAAAAACGAGCTGCCCCCATTCAACTTTGCAGTCAGTACATAACTGGGCCCGTTCGACGGTTCTACCTTATGAGCTGCAGCTCCATCCCCAACCTTTGCCTGCGAGGCTGCTCGTCATGTTCGAGCATAACTTCATTACAACGCTCTGCGGTATCATCGGACGCGCTTTCCTCGTAGCTCCTCATCCCAATGTCTATCTCCACGCGTTGGACACCGGCGGATACGCTAGCCTCGTGTAGGGATTCACGGCTGCTTACTTTGTCGTCGCAATGTTCACCTTCCAAACACTGGCCGGATGCATTCAACTTCGCTGTCGCTATACAGCTAGCTGGGTCTGTGCCCCATTGTTTCTGCTCGCGTGTGTCCGAGCGCAAGGCCGTCTGCCTTATCCGCTCCAGCTCCAACTCATACCTCTGCAACGGCTCTTCAGATTCGAGCCGAAGTTTCTGCATACGCTCCTTTTGATTCCCGCGCCTCTCTTCTCGCTTGCTCCGTTGCCTAGCGGGCTCTTTCCTCCGCTTCGCGTGCTGCTTTTCTCTCTCGCTCTGCCGCCTCTCGCGGTCTCTCCTCAGCTTCGCGCGCTGCTTTTCTCTGTCATTCCTGAAACTCCAATTCTATTCGTCGAATAATTATTGTTTCGGACTCAGCTTGGACCACCCCTTCTGCCGCTGTTCCTCCTTGAGGCGGCGCCTCATGCATCTGCCCATTTCTATCTCCTTCCGCCATGTTCGCCAGCATGCTCCGCGTGACTACCATGCAACCTAAGACTTAGCCTACACCGCCACAAGGAAGCGCAAGAAATCCCACTCACCCGCACCTCCGGTGGTCGGCTGCCGCGTCGTTGGCCCCGTGCGCTGGTTGGCTCTGCCGCTCCACTCCGCGCAGAGCTCGGCTGCCGCCGATGAAGACGGGCTTGCGTCTGCTTGCTGCCCCTTGTTGCGGCCTGGCGATTTGTTCTGACAAATCCTGTCGGCTGCGCGAGTCAAGATCGTTTCCCCGAAGTCCGGTGTCGATCAGGAACCCAATCGCCCGGGCTCCGGTTGATTTGGCAGGAGGCTGGCAGGGCGATGGTGTCGAAGTTCTTGTACGTTAACTGTACTCAGGCCGGTCACTGCACGTCGCGCAAGCAGATGACTGATTCGCGCAGTGCAGAAGCAGCACAAACCTAGCATTTTGGGTCCAATGCAGCCACATCAAAGTGAGCTAGCGCGCAACCACCAGCCGTCAAGCTTTCAGCGCAGCGTTGCTTAATTACCAGCCTCAGTTGACAGCAAAATTCATTTATGAAACAGTGCTCACAAAGTGTCGTTCCTTTAATTGCTGCGCCTCTTTTACTGCCGAACACAGAAAATATTCAGTTCTTTGTCGAGCTTGAATAGATGTATTGTCCAGGTCCTGATATCCTCTGTGGGGCGGCTTACCTGTAAGAAACGGGGAAAGAGGAAGCGGGGGGGGGGGGGAATGGAGGGCGCATACTTTTATTGGGTTGAATTTCAGAGATATAAATTGCGCCGCTTTTAGCCAATTTCTTTTAAGGCAACATTCCGGAACACTTTCATGCTATGACTACATAAACTATTTTTATAACAGTAGCTTGACCAATTTTGCTGTATATAAAACCGGCGTGAATGCCTTTACGAAGCGTTTTGGTTCTCAACAAAACACTCAGGAGCATTTAATATAACTCCTTCACAAAACATTATCTCCAGTTTTTGCCCATTTTTCTTGCAAAGACACTTTCTACTCGAACAACTTTTCTGATGATCTTGCGCAGGGCAGATCCCAAGAAGGATCGGACAGGTACTTTGATTTTCAATCTATTTTAATGCTGTTTCCATGAGTATACGTCCACACCACTTGATAGTCCAAAAGAACTTAATTTTCTTCTAATGTCATAGTACGTTCAAAAAATTCTAGACGCGTTGCGAACGATGCCCTGCTTCAGGTGGCTGCAGTTGTATCCCTCTGTGTTCACGCAAGAAAAGCCGTAAAATAGGAGCTATATAATTTGTTTCAAACCAATAACATAGCAATGGTAGCATGCATACAGGAAACCTTGCATACTGAAACGAATAGGGCAATAAATATTTTATTGGTCAAGGTTGAATGCGTAGGGTTCTCATCCCGTCGGAGGCAAACTTGCGCGGCTGGTTTATTTATTTATTTACATTGTATTTATTTGTTTATTTATTTATATTTATTCATTTATTTATTCATTGGTTTATTTATTTATTTATTTGATGCCTGCTTGCCTTCGCATGCATTACAGAAGGGAGATACATAACACTAAGCATTAAATAGGAAACAAAATAACAAAATAATTCTACAAAGCGGGCTGAAAATGATCAATATAAACAGTTAATGCAATCACACGTGGAAGATAATTACACTGCAGTACTGATGTAAAATAAAATGAATCGCGCAAGGCGTCATCTTTAAAGGAAAGTTAATAATTTGCTTTAAGCTAGCGGTCCCACTTGGCGATATGTAGAATGGCACTTCTCCCCTTCTACTCCAGTTTTCCAATGATAGATATTACGAAAAAAGTTCAACCTGTGGTTTCGTCTGTGATCTTCCACCTCCTGCCATTTCAGTTTACTTTTACTTTCTCTCATGCTAAATTGAGCCTCCCAATTACATAATACGAATCGCACTGACATATGAATCGCGTATCAACTAGCTCTTTGGTGTAGGGATCCAGGAAAACACATGCGTACTCCAAAATTGAACGCACAGAGTGAAATACGGTTGTTTTTTTCAGTTAGATGGAGGTTCACTGAAATTTCGTCTCAGAAAGCCAAAAACATATGCAGCCGTAAGTTTTATGGTGTGAACCTGCCTATTTAACCTCTAACCACTCCCTAAATAAACTCCTACGTATTTATATTCCTCGGCCGTTGTCACAGCAGCATAATTTAAGGTATACGCATTCAATTGGAATGAAGGTTTTCTTGTAAAGGTGCTGTTAACACACTGTTTAACATCCAAAAACTTTCCTGAATCAGCACACCAGGTTGTTATTAGGTTAGAATAAGTTCGAATCACGTTCATTCGCTATAGTCCGGTAAACTACACAGTACTTTTGAACAAAGCTATAGGGCCAATAGTAATAATAATGCAAAAACCGATTCATTCAGTTCATAGGATGAAATGTACTACGCAGAAGGTGATATAGAACGCCATCATTTGCTTTTTTACAGCCCAAGAATATACAGTCAACCACTTTAAGCTTATCTATTGCAAGAGCCAAATCGTGCGTGAACTCAACAACCTTCGTTGAGCAAGAAAATCCTGACAAAATCCGTTTTTGCTAGGATGCTGGCGATTATGTTTAACCGAATGAGGTATATCCCAAGAGTAGCTAAGCTCATCTTGAAACATCGGGACTAAGTTAACAGCCAGGCCTCGTCAGTGCCAAGGCTCTGTTGTTATTGCAAATTTAATATAATTGTTTTTCTAAATTGGCAGTGGTAAAATCCTATGAAGTAACGTAGTGCAGGGCATGAAGTTGATCCTACCAATGCACGAACGAGTCTCTTCGGCGTTTATCACCAACAACATAGTACAACATTGTCTGTCGCAGTTTAATTGTAAGCAGAATAACTTGCGCTTTTGCTCGCACTTGGCTTTCTTTGGTGGGGAGTCCTTGACATGGTGGCGGTTTAGCTCCTGCGTGGTGGACGCTTGCTGGACGCCCTTGAAGGCCAGTTATTCTGATGAACCATTTCCATCTCGGATCGGACATCTCTGCCGGGTCGATGTCTCCAATGCTCTCCATTTCTTGAGGGGGCGAATAGGCTCGAGCTGATGCGTCGACGAAGCCGGCGGCAGAGGCGTGGTAGCGGCGATGACTGGCGAGGCTTAGATTCCCGTCGGTGTGGCACAGTCTTCTTGTGGCAATAAATGACATTTCGATGACTAAAAGGTTCCCTGCTAATGTCCAGTGAGTCTTTGCACCTTGCGCGTTCACCGAGAACACTCATTACTGTTTGACAAACGATGTTCTTTCATTTAAAACGTAGAAACACGGAGCAGATGAAAAACGCGTCCCCGTCGTTCGGCTCCCTAACGGCTTTTTCTTCCCACGGAAAAAATTCCCCGCATTTCCCCGAGGGGGAGAATGTGAAAGTGCGAATGCACGGTTGTCGGCCCGCTTGCGGCGCTTGCGCTCGGCCCCCGCAGCCCACCGCCTCGCCGCCTTCTCTTCCATCTCTTCCATCGGGTTTGTAGTATCACGTGTACACCACGCAGTTATCAAGCCGCTATAACGCCGCTGAGTCGCCAACGCACGCCGCAGACGACGTAGTTTAATGCTTTAAAGATATAAGGTGCGTCTAACACTGATATCACCGTCGCGTCCGTGGCTTGGTCGGTAGAGCGTCGCGCTGCGGCCGCAAAGTCCTCGGATCGAAACCTGGCGCCGGATGCTGTTTCTTTTTCAAATATAGAGGAGCACTGCGGACGCCGCCGCCGCCGGCGGTGGATGGATTGGGGTCGCTTATAAAGTGCATTCGCACTTAAAAAACCTGTCGGTCTCCTTCCAAACACGTCTGTGCATTAATTCTGGGCGCCCAGGCGCGTGCCATTGTTCGGCTGTATGCCGTTTGCCGAAAAAGTGACGTATAACCAGATACCTTAAATAGGCCGGTCTCCTCGTGAACACCGGTTACCAAATATTCTGTGGGCATTCGCTTGCGGTAATTCGGCCGAGGACAGCTAACCGAATAAAAACTTATATTCTGGGGGCGTACGTCGGCCGGGATCCTTCATAACCCTGCTTGCCCGAAGAAACGAATATTCTACCGCCGGACGCGCGGTTCACCGTTGAAACAACGAATGCATGGGAACCGCGCTCTGGCCGGTCTCCTTTCCAACACCAACAGCCGCAAGAATGCGCATATTCTGTCGCCCGGCGCTTGCCGTGCTTCGGCCGATTACCGCTTCCCGAAGAAAAAACCGATGCCCTAAGGCCGTACTTCGGCCGTTCTCTTTCTTAACATCGGCAGCCTTAACAGAACTGAATATCGGGCAGCCAGTTAGCTGCCGTTGTGCGTCCGTAGGCGGGCGGACGGAAAAATACCGAAGCGCTCGTTGCTGAATGTTGGCCGTTCAACGCATGATCAGTGGCTGCCAGCACCTGGATGCTGGCCAGACATGCCAGAAAGCGGCCACAGACGGGCCGGTCTTGGAGCAAACTTTCTGTGCCGCCAGGGTAAATACCGCTGAAAGCGGGGGGTGGGGAAATCGCCCCACCGGTAGCGTAGTGGTTATCGCACCAGACCGGTAGTCTGGAGGTCGTGGTTTCGGACCTCACCTGGCCGGCATTTTTTCTCCGCTTTCTTTCTTTTTTTCCAAATTCTTTATCTGTTTCAATGACCTACCACAGCCTCCCCTTTGCTTTACGAGGGCTTCTTGACTGCCAACCCTTATTTCTGTGTTATCTAAATATATATTTATATATATATATTTATATATATATATTTATATAGCGATAGAGAAAATTAAAAATGAGGGGCTCGGTGAAATAAGACAGAAGATTAGGGTTGCCAGTCAAGAAACCGTCGGAAAGCAAAGGGGTGGTTGTGGTGGGTCATAGAATCAGATGATTTTTTGAGTAAGAAAGAAAGCGGTCAAAATGCCCGCCTGGTGGGCTCCAAACCCACGGCCTCCAGAATACCTGTCTGGTGTGATAACCACTACGTTACCGGCGGGGCTGTTTTGCCACCACTTTCTCAGGTATTTATGATCAGATATTTTTTGTTTCGTGCACTTGGGATAGTAGCCAGCGCCCGTCCGACTGCTCGGAGTGAAGGGGACCTTCTTTTTAACCCCCGGGCCTGACTCGAGTGTCTACGGCATATCGAGAGTGGTCGACCAGCGTTGAACCCTCTTATGCTCCCTTTGGCACTAGAAAATGAGTGTTGGCAGTCAAGATATATAGATATTTTTTATAGGCATATGTAAATATATATATAAATATATATATATATATATATGTATATATATATATATATATATATTTATATATATATATATATATATATATATATATATATATATATATATATATATATATATATATATATATATATATATATATATATATATATTCACACTAGCGGTAGTACCCGGCGGTGCGCAGGTGGGCCATTCTATTAATTACAGTAATGGCTATACATCGTGTTCATTTATTAGTACGTTGTTTTATTTAGCTAGTTCATCGTGAAGTGTTGCACGGTCAGGAACCCCTGCCTGCAGTCAATATATGGGCTGCAACCGCAGGCTTGTCATGGTAACGTGAATTGTCTGACACTCGTGTGTGGCTACAACTCTTGCTAAAAAAACTTACCCAAGTTGGTGCGCTCGAGCGACTGAGTCCGTGAATGAAAAAAATTACACCCATGTCCCCGAAGGGAACCATGAGTAGGATGTGAAGCGTCAAGTTTGCTCCGTTTGCGTTTCCGTTATATTTGTTAGCCAAACTTGGTGAAAATGTAGTAAACCCCGTAATGCTCATATATCCTACTCATGGCTCCCTTCGGGGAGATGGGTGTAATTTTCTTTATTGTATGCGTATATACGTGAGTGAGACGACATTAAAGTAATATCTAAAGGTCTTTCTTTAGGTTTGCACGTATTCTTACTTTGATTATGATGGCCTTATGGTCGCTGAAGTGCACAGTCAGTGGATCTCGTAGCAGCGGTTGTATGCCCTCGTCGCCGTTGCAGTCGGTAAAGACGAGATCGATACACGTTCCGTGGATTGTATTTGGGTGTAATTGCTTTTAGTGTTTGCGGTGATGCTCTCATTTAATTGCGTCAGCACACACACTGACGGGGCTGTTGCTTCCATCCTACTTCATCTGAAGAATCACGGCGTCAAGCGCAAGCAAAACCGTTTCTGTTGTTGTTTCTCTTCTATGGCACGTACCCACGTGGGGGATTGGCCAAGAAACGCTGGTGAGCGGACGCCGGACCACCGCCGACACCGCGGGACATACCCCCAAGTATAAAGGTGGGGGATTGGCCAAGAAACGGTGGTGTGCGGACGCCGGACCACCGCCGACACCGCGGGACATACCCCCGAGAATAAAGGTGGGGGATTGTCCAAGAAACGGTGGTGTGCAGACGCGGGACCACCGCCGACGCCGCGGAACATACCCTGGAGCATAAGACGCTGACATTCAAAACGTTTCATTGAGCCGGAGAAATGGGAGTGGTTCCAAATTTCAGAAAGCTATGTGATGAGCGGGCCCCCTCCGTTCTTTGGGAAGAATTTTTGGGACATCCAGATCGCTGTTACTCACCATGTTCTCCCACACCTCACGGGTGGGAAGAGTGGATGAAAGAACGAGGAGGTTGCTTTGCTTGCACTATTCATACGATATAAGGAAGGGTGCGAGGATGCAAAGACAACTTGAATTTTGCACCAGGTTGCGTTGGGAGCACCCGATGCAGGTTGAATGGGTGATGAGTATTTTTACTCAAGGGTAGTGCTCTCTCAGCAGATATGAACGATGCTCATCGATACAGTTTTTTGATAAGTAACAGGGGCTCAATACGGGAGGCGCGTAGCTCTAGGAAGCACCAAGAGATTCTGACCGCTAACCTTTGCACTGTTTACTGGTCCATGTTATCTTTTAAATTTATGACAAAGGACAGGGCTCCTTCGGAAGCCACATCGTTGCGGAAGTGCGAACAGATGGCGAGCACAACGCGAACGCGGGAAAATTCAACTGACTTCCACGTCCATAGGGGTGTATATAGAAAGACCTCGCTTGACTTTTTACCCCCATGTTAGGAATAAATCCTGAAATATAGTTTTGGGCACTAAGATGGGCAGCATTCGCAAGCAAAATCGAATGACATATTTCAACTGGCTGTGTTGATATTTCGAATGTGTTTTTACTTATCACTTTTTATTCCTTCCTACGTGGAACGTTTGAAATTTTCAGCAATATTGACTTCCAACACTGTAATTACAATGTGTTAAAAAAAATAAAACCCTTTGAAAGGGCAGTTTTGCCAGGCGGAGAGATATTCTGGAAGGTCTTTTTTGCTCGTGAGCCGTGTCATTTCGATGTCATGGTGCGATAACCACCATCATGTCATGTCATGGTGCGATAACCACCATCCGAACCCACGACCTCCAGAATACCGGTCTGGTGCGATAACCACCAGTTATTGCAAAAGACCGGTATTCTGGAGGTCGTGGGTTCGGATCCCACCTTGCGGGCATTTTTTCTCCACTTTCTTTCTTTCGAAATTTTTTATCTATTTCAATGACCTACCACAACCTCACAACCTTCCCTTTGCTCTCCTATGTTTTCTTGACTGCCAACGCTTATTTCTGTGTTATTTCAACGAGCCCCTCATTTCCTATTCGGATTCGCTATATATATATATATATATATATATATATATATATATAGAGAGAGAGAGAGAGAGAGAGAGACAGAGAGAGAGAGAGGTAGATACGTGTATGTAAAGAAAGCAGGGTTCACGGTCAAGAAAACCTCTAAAGGGAAATGGGATAATTTGGTAGGCCCTTCAAAGAATATAAATAGACAGAAAATGGATACAAAATGTCCGCGACCTAGGATCAGAACCCACGACCTCTAAAATACGCATCTGTTGCGATGACCACTACGCTACTGGCAGGGCTGTTTCCCCTCCACTTTATCGGGTAATATAGTTATGTATTTTGTTTTCCTACGCATAGGTGTAGTAGCCAGCACCACTCGAGCTACTGGGGATGAAGGGGAGCTTCCTTTAAAAGGGGCACGGAAGGGAACTTGTCCGGCTTCCGTTTTTGCTTCCACTGCGTAGACTGGCTCAAATTAACACACGTTTTACTGTTTATTCGGTTGATAAGTCGGTAATTATTTTAAAAAGCGCAAACGAAGAAAAAAAAATGTCCGAGTATCTGCTCCTTTTGTTCCAGATGTCGTCAAAAGCGGTAGACTTTGTAGACATTATCCAAAGAAACGCCGCCCGTTGCTTTCCCTGCTCGCCTCTCATGCTGTTCCAGTTCCATCGCACTCATCCCAAGATAAATACACTAATGGTTTGCTCGAGGCCAGTTGAATTTCCGGCGTTCCACTGCTACAGGCGGGGTTCCTCAATGCCAGCGCTACTGTACGGCGGAGACGAGCGTGAAGGTTTATAGAACTGCTTGGCCGTGCTCCAAGTTCGTCCCAAACAGAACGTGAAACCTAAATAGTGGAACCTTTCTTTGCTGCTGCCACGTGATTTCTCATATGCCACCAGGAGGTGGCGCGTGCAATAGTAGACGCGGTTTTTCGCAAGCGATGTAGAATATCATTTGCTATTGAAAAACCAAGCTTGCTGAAATTTTTTATTAAAAGAACATTGTAAATATCCCTGTAAATATCCTTGTAAATATCCCTCTCCTATATTTGCGTAATGTATTGTTCTTGTTCAACAAAAGTGACAAGTAATAACACATATATAGGGCTTACATTTTTACATTTGGCTGTGAGTGTATAACACTATTGCGCAGTGAGCATTTTACTTTGGCCTGGTGGCTGAATCGAGTTACGGGCATACAGACAGACCAACATTTCTAAAAGCACCAAATAAAGGCTGTTACGACGGGAAGAGATGCACCAAGATTAGACGATGTCCAAGATTTATGTTTTGGTTTAGGTTTCAGTTCTGTAAAACCATATTCTTGGCATCCGGCGGCATCGTTGGATGGGCATTCCCGATATCTCAGTAATCGTCATACCACGCGTCTGCCATGTTTTCGGCTGCAAAATGCGTAATATAAGCCTCTCAGGACTTCTTTGAATGGTATCAATCGTTAGCCGAGGCATAGGCAGTGGATAAAGGCCATCCACGTCCCCGCAGACGCTCATATGTCATGCGCTTTTCCCCCATATGTTTGGACCTTGCCACACTCATGCCTGTATTGTAAAAAGGGTGTTCGCTCCAGGCCAAGGCTCTGTTGAATCTGGCCTGTGTGCACTGCTCGCAACTGCTAGCGAGTAGTCGCTACGTATGGCAACAGCCCGCCAACAAGTACTCGCTAGTGCGTCAGTGTCCGCCTGGGTGCGTTCCTTGAACTAGATCCTGGAGCAGCGAACGTTACGGCACAAAAATGGTTAACCCAGTATAAAAAACATGGGCTGAAAATGAGAAATTCAACTAACAAAAAAAAGAAATTACCCTGGGAGATTTGAAAATTTGACTTGCAAAATAACATTCCTAGCGCTCCAGACCACTCCTCCACGGCCCATCGCTGCCAGCGTTAGAAGTATAAGGTATATAATGTATAATCAATTTACGCTCTTAATTTGGTTTAGCATTGCAAGCAGCTTAGGTGACGAGCTCTTGTTTAGCGCTCGTGCAGTAAGCGTCCCCCACATTCGCACAATATCTCACGTCTGGTAATTGGATTTACTACACAGAAAAGCGTTCTCAGATGTGTGGTCGTGCTGCTGACCGCTGTGCTCAATTGTTCACCGAGCGCAAAAAAGTGCTTACTGCTCCATAGGTTTACGCTGTACCATAACGGCTTCAGTTTATTTTATTTCCTTAGTACCTATATTGACTTCGCTGACTGTTCTCCTGCCTTCAAGTGGCCTTAGATTATCTAGTAGCTTACCAGTCAGCGAAGCGACCTTAACTTGGGGCTTGAAACAGTGTACAAATTTACAAAGTAAGAGAGCCACATTCTTTCATCCCCAAACGTGTCGTGGCTTAGTTTAAACTGAGAGAACAAATTGCGACGACTCGTCAGCTCAAGTCGTCTCCTCCCAACGTCGCATAAAAACGCCACAGAATAGGGGCGAGCATGCAGAGTTGAGGACACCATTTTCGAATATATTTTTCTAATAAATAAATTTGTGTAAACGCACTCAGAGGGGTGGGAACAAGGCCAATGGCCCACGGACTCCGGATAAGAATTTGCCATAGTAATCAAGATATATTTACAAATCACTTCAGTTTCCTTTTAACCCTCGGGCCGTGACTCGAGTGTCTACGACTCGTCAAGAGTGGTGGACCAGCACTTAATCCTCTTAGGCTCCCTATGGCGGACACCATGTAGAGAGTGAGAATAGGACAGATGGGACTCGTTGAATAAAGACAGAAATAAGTGTTGGAAGTCAAGAAGAGCCCCGAAAACCAACTGGGAGAATGTGGCAGGTAATGTAAAGACATTAAGATTTTCGAAAGACACAAATTAGCCAAAATACACCCGCTAGGAAGGATCTGACTGTTGGAGCTCCTGATTATCCGTCTGATACGATGACCACAACGCTACTGGCGGGGCTGTTTCAACTTCACTTTATCGGGTATTTATAGTAAGGTATTTTGTTTTCCTGAGCTTACGGGTGGCAGCTAGTCCCACTCGGGCTGCTCGAGGTAAAGGAGACCTCGTTTTTAACCCCCAAGCCGTGACTCGAGTGTTTAAAAGTCGAGAGTGTGGACGAGCATTTTACCCTCTCAGATTCTTTGGGACCAAGACTGCCAAAATAGAGGCCCTCGCTTTGCATGTATTTAATCAGAATCAGAAATGATAAGTGGTAGGTTTAATTAGGACAGAAATAAGAAACACCCACACACACACATAATTATATATATATATATATATATATATATATATATATATATATATATAGTAAGGAAATGAGGGGCTCGTTGAGGAAATACAGAAAGATAGGTCAGCAGTCTACAACGCCAAAGGAGGCATAGGGGTGTGGTTAGGCTCTTTTCTTTTTCTTTTTCACTACGGTTAATGAAGTAAAAATTTTTTTTTATAAATATACAGAAGAAAGAAAGAAAGAAAAGCTTCTCGTAAAACTGCGAATTCCCGATTATGACGCCAACCGTTTGGGCCCCAAAATCGCCTCGCCGATAGCGTAGTGGTTGTCGCACCAGAGCGGTATTCTGGAGGTCGTGGGTTTGTATCCGGGGGCATTTTTTCTTCGCTTTCTTTATTTCTTTCCAAATTCTTTATCTGTTTCAATGACCTACCATAACTTCCCCTTTGCTTTGCGAGGTTTTCTTGACTGCCAACACTTATTTCTGTGTTATTTCAACGAGAACCTCATTTCCTATTCTGATTCGCTCCATGCATCACGAGGGCCTCTGTTCTGGCAGTCTTGGTGCCATAGGAAGCTTAAGAGGTTTTAACGCTGGTTGACCACTCTCGACATGTCCTAGACACTCGAGTCAGGGTGCGGGGAATAAAAAGAAGGTCCAAGTAAAGATCGTTTCACCGAAGTCCGGTGTCGATCAGGAACCCAATCGCTCGGGCTCCGGTTGATTTGGCAGGGGGCTGGCAGAGCGATAGTGTTGAAGTTCTTGGAGACGGCGGTGTAATTGACGAACTCAAGGCGTTGGGGTTGAATAAATGAAACGAAGAGTTTATATACAGCTATTTACAGTACGAAAACTGGGTACATGAGAAATAAAAAGAAAAACTTGAAGCTTCTGCTAGACGCAAGCTCCCAGTGCGCACAAATAACTCGAGCTCCTCAACTTCGTCTAACTCTCCTATTTTCGGAGCGTATACAAACCACTCGAGAAACGACGGCCGAGACCCTCTCTCGCGGCAAGATCCGTCTAGTTGCCCGGCACGGCGCTGCACCCTAAACCTCCTACGCGATCTTAACCTCGACTAGGGGGCTCACAAATCCCAACATAGCTTTAACGGTAGAGACTCCTTGTCCCGCCGGGAACTGCTCAGCTCGGCGCTCAGACAAGAATAATTTTCAACTGCCAAGTTCGGCCTTATAAAACCTCGAGATCACCCTCTCTCGGGAACGCCCCTGTAGCGTTCGTACACGCGAATGGGAGTGCCCAAATTCACGTAGGCAGCTGTCACTCAGCACGCCACGAAATATTCAATGAGTCGCCGCCATCTCTGGGTCAACGGACCGCCCGCGGGCCAGCAGGGGCGTACAACCCCGAGGAGTGAGAACGAACGACGTGAGTGTGCGTCATGCTGACCGGGAGTGTTAACAATAGACTCGTGCGGCGCTCGTCCCGACGCCGGTTATTCCACCACCTCTGCGCGTCGAACAGACATTCCTGGAATCCGGCGGTGCTGCCTGCTTTCTCAATGGGGGATTATCCTAAAGGTATGCGGTGGGCCAGGCAATCCATCTCCTGTGCACGCCCTGACAAATTGGCGACGATTGTAGCGCAGTGTTGGCAGTGCTACGTCGCTAGACAGAGCGGCGGGTTCTCACGCGCAGCGCGGGTGCCTTGCCGCTAATCTCATATGTGGACCTTACAACTCCCCACTTTCAGAGGGTTGCTGTACCTCTTGGTTCAGTCAATCGAAAAGAATTTAAAAGGGCCACTCGTTTAATCTGTCCTTCCGCAATAACAGCGGAATAAACAAAAAAACAAAACAAAAACACGTGGAAGGTGCTAGGTATAACCACAAATGAGCCCCCTTGTATTTCTGCAGCTGATCCGAACTCTCTCTCGCCTAAACTACAAACAGAACCTATTCACAAGCCGTTCAACAGGGACGGAATAATCTCGCAAACCAGAAACACACAAAAAAAATGCTAAAAACACTAAGTGCGGGTAAAAAGAAATTGGGTAGTGTCTCCGGAGCGCGTAAACGCCACGAACAACGAGACAACTCAACGTAAAACACTGATTTGCGCTATAACTGCAAACAAGCACAATCATTCCGGGACTCGACAACAAGAACAAAAGGAATAAGGACTGGCAAAGAACACGGGAAATTTTGCACTCAACAAACATAAAACGTTAAGAAAGTTTGTATTGCAACTATGCGCACGTGCGCAAATGTCCTCCTTGACGGCGTGGCCTGATAACGTCCCTTCAAGAATGTTCGGCGGTGCTTTCGCTCACTTGCGGTGCTCAGAAAGGTCAGTTCGGTGCGCGGATCGATCAATTCGGTGGACGGATCGAGCACTCAAGGCCTCTCGTCGCGAATAATCGCTGCACACGCACACACACACCACCAACGAAAAATGACGGGTGAACGGGAACGTTCACGTCCGTCGTTGCGGTGTTAGGGCTCGGAGGCAATTCAATACCAGCCTCCCCAAGCAACAATCTGAAAGCAGGGAGTGCATTCGCGTACTTGCAGCCACCTCTGCAGATGATCCAGACCACGTAGCGTTGCAATGTCAACGCAAGTCTCAAAAATTTAGCCCCATGAGGCGAACACCACTTCGGGGAAGACGGAGTGGTATCGCAAAATGCGACTTTGATTTCTGTCCCATAGGCCAAGTGGCCATGCCTCTCCAATGCCCCAACGTAAGGCAATGCTGTGCGCTTGCAGCGTGAGTGAAGGGTTGATGCTGGAACGGAACGTCGACCCGCGAACGCGACGACCTTCTCGGGGTCATTCTTTCCCTTACGTATAGACTGCCCCACTTCAACAACCTCACAACCATCTGTTATTACCAAAAACCGCTCGTGCACGCTATGTGCATTCTGAGCAGCGGCTTGACAAAACAGTTTTTCAGCTGTCCCAGCGTCCACTCATCCTGGCACAACTCAGAACCAGGGCTTGTGACACACTGCCAGGTCGCAGAACTTATTTCGTCAACCCATCCGGCGCGGCTTCCGACTAAATCTGGGTAATGGCAGCAACTGACACTAAAGCTACGAAGCTCTATCTCAGATACCGGTTTCGCGAGATCGCCGATTGCGTCTCGTTCCTCTGTTTCAACAGTAGCTGCCTCCTCACATGGTTTTTCCCTCTCCTTTGCAACCTCCTCGGGAGCTCTAATTCTTGGTTTCGCAGTCTCCACGCATGCGTTTCGTGTTCTCCATCGGCCTCCTCGGTCATACTCTCACCATCAAGACTACGAAACCCACGCGACATCTCCGTATGGTTCCTACACTCTTCAAACGTTCTGAGCTCCTCATCCTCCGTCTTCTCGAGTTCTCCGTCACTTCCTCTTCCATTTTTACATGTCCAACCCAGTCTACCTTCTAAGCTCCCTCATCCGTGTTTACCTCCTGTTTTTCCTCAGCCTGATCGTCAACTCCGTCTCTTTTTCGCTCTGTCTCGTCACACGCTTTCTCGTCTTCTATCTCCTTCCTCTTCTGGGCGAGCTCCTGAACGCCCGACACGGAGGTCGCTTTCTCGTGCAACTTTCGAGCGTAAGTGGGAGCGCGGCGGGCCCCAAGACTTTCCTGCGTGACTCCAGTCTCCTGCGCTCCACCGATTAAAATTTGGGTACTGCCTGTGCCGGCAAGTTCAGCATGCATTAGCGCAGTGTCCGGTGTAAAAGCAGCTGGCGGCTCCATACCCGGGACAACGGGACTAACCCCTAGACTCTGCTCTTATACCGGACGCGCTCGCTGGGATGCTCCGCGTGCTCGCTTCCCTTTCTATGCAGCAGTTCCCGGCTGAGCCGCTCGCTTCCCGTGCGCCGCCACGGCCGCCTATCTCGTTCTCGGGCGGCTTCAAATTGAAAAACGAGCTGCCCCCATTCAACTTTGCAGTCAGTACATAACTGGGCCCGTTCGACGGTTCTACCTTATGAGCTGCAGCTCCATCCCCAACCTTTGCCTGCGAGGCTGCTCGTCATGTTCGAGCATAACTTCATTACAACGCTCTGCGGTATCATCGGACGCGCTTTCCTCGTAGCTCCTCATCCCAATGTCTATCTCCACGCGTTGGACACCGGCGGATACGCTAGCCTCGTGTAGGGATTCACGGCTGCTTACTTTGTCGTCGCAATGTTCACCTTCCAAACACTGGCCGGATGCATTCAACTTCGCTGTCGCTATACAGCTAGCTGGGTCTGTGCCCCATTGTTTCTGCTCGCGTGTGTCCGAGCGCAAGGCCGTCTGCCTTATCCGCTCCAGCTCCAACTCATACCTCTGCAACGGCTCTTCAGATTCGAGCCGAAGTTTCTGCATACGCTCCTTTTGATTCCCGCGCCTCTCTTCTCGCTTGCTCCGTTGCCTAGCGGGCTCTTTCCTCCGCTTCGCGTGCTGCTTTTCTCTCTCGCTCTGCCGCCTCTCGCGGTCTCTCCTCAGCTTCGCGCGCTGCTTTTCTCTGTCATTCCTGAAACTCCAATTCTATTCGTCGAATAATTATTGTTTCGGACTCAGCTTGGACCACCCCTTCTGCCGCTGTTCCTCCTTGAGGCGGCGCCTCATGCATCTGCCCATTTCTATCTCCTTCCGCCATGTTCGCCAGCATGCTCCGCGTGACTACCATGCAACCTAAGACTTAGCCTACACCGCCACAAGGAAGCGCAAGAAATCCCACTCACCCGCACCTCCGGTGGTCGGCTGCCGCGTCGTTGGCCCCGTGCGCTGGTTGGCTCTGCCGCTCCACTCCGCGCAGAGCTCGGCTGCCGCCGATGAAGACGGGCTTGCGTCTGCTTGCTGCCCCTTGTTGCGGCCTGGCGATTTGTTCTGACAAATCCTGTCGGCTGCGCGAGTCAAGATCGTTTCCCCGAAGTCCGGTGTCGATCAGGAACCCAATCGCCCGGGCTCCGGTTGATTTGGCAGGAGGCTGGCAGGGCGATGGTGTCGAAGTTCTTGTACGTTAACTGTACTCAGGCCGGTCACTGCACGTCGCGCAAGCAGATGACTGATTCGCGCAGTGCAGAAGCAGCACAAACCTAGCATTTTGGGTCCAATGCAGCCACATCAAAGTGAGCTAGCGCGCAACCACCAGCCGTCAAGCTTTCAGCGCAGCGTTGCTTAATTACCAGCCTCAGTTGACAGCAAAATTCATTTATGAAACAGTGCTCACAAAGTGTCGTTCCTTTAATTGCTGCGCCTCTTTTACTGCCGAACACAGAAAATATTCAGTTCTTTGTCGAGCTTGAATAGATGTATTGTCCAGGTCCTGATATCCTCTGTGGGGCGGCTTACCTGTAAGAAACGGGGAAAGAGGAAGCGGGGGGGGGGGGGGAATGGAGGGCGCATACTTTTATTGGGTTGAATTTCAGAGATATAAATTGCGCCGCTTTTAGCCAATTTCTTTTAAGGCAACATTCCGGAACACTTTCATGCTATGACTACATAAACTATTTTTATAACAGTAGCTTGACCAATTTTGCTGTATATAAAACCGGCGTGAATGCCTTTACGAAGCGTTTTGGTTCTCAACAAAACACTCAGGAGCATTTAATATAACTCCTTCACAAAACATTATCTCCAGTTTTTGCCCATTTTTCTTGCAAAGACACTTTCTACTCGAACAACTTTTCTGATGATCTTGCGCAGGGCAGATCCCAAGAAGGATCGGACAGGTACTTTGATTTTCAATCTATTTTAATGCTGTTTCCATGAGTATACGTCCACACCACTTGATAGTCCAAAAGAACTTAATTTTCTTCTAATGTCATAGTACGTTCAAAAAATTCTAGACGCGTTGCGAACGATGCCCTGCTTCAGGTGGCTGCAGTTGTATCCCTCTGTGTTCACGCAAGAAAAGCCGTAAAATAGGAGCTATATAATTTGTTTCAAACCAATAACATAGCAATGGTAGCATGCATACAGGAAACCTTGCATACTGAAACGAATAGGGCAATGAATATTTTATTGGTCAAGGTTGAATGCGTAGGGTTCTCATCCCGTCGGAGGCAAACTTGCGCGGCTGGTTTATTTATTTATTTACATTGTATTTATTTGTTTATTTATTTATATTTATTCATTTATTTATTCATTGGTTTATTTATTTATTTATTTGATGCCTGCTTGCCTTCGCATGCATTACAGAAGGGAGATACATAACACTAAGCATTAAATAGGAAACAAAATAACAAAATAATTCTACAAAGCGGGCTGAAAATGATCAATATAAACAGTTAATGCAATCACACGTGGAAGATAATTACACTGCAGTACTGATGTAAAATAAAATGAATCGCGCAAGGCGTCATCTTTAAAGGAAAGTTAATAATTTGCTTTAAGCTAGCGGTCCCACTTGGCGATATGTAGAATGGCACTTCTCCCCTTCTACTCCAGTTTTCCAATGATAGATATTACGAAAAAAGTTCAACCTGTGGTTTCGTCTGTGATCTTCCACCTCCTGCCATTTCAGTTTACTTTTACTTTCTCTCATGCTAAATTGAGCCTCCCAATTACATAATACGAATCGCACTGACATATGAATCGCGTATCAACTAGCTCTTTGGTGTAGGGATCCAGGAAAACACATGCGTACTCCAAAATTGAACGCACAGAGTGAAATACGGTTGTTTTTTTCAGTTAGATGGAGGTTCACTGAAATTTCGTCTCAGAAAGCCAAAAACATATGCAGCCGTAAGTTTTATGGTGTGAACCTGCCTATTTAACCTCTAACCACTCCCTAAATAAACTCCTACGTATTTATATTCCTCGGCCGTTGTCACAGCAGCATAATTTAAGGTATACGCATTCAATTGGAATGAAGGTTTTCTTGTAAAGGTGCTGTTAACACACTGTTTAACATCCAAAAACTTTCCTGAATCAGCACACCAGGTTGTTATTAGGTTAGAATAAGTTCGAATCACGTTCATTCGCTATAGTCCGGTAAACTACACAGTACTTTTGAACAAAGCTATAGGGCCAATAGTAATAATAATGCAAAAACCGATTCATTCAGTTCATAGGATGAAATGTACTACGCAGAAGGTGATATAGAACGCCATCATTTGCTTTTTTACAGCCCAAGAATATACAGTCAACCACTTTAAGCTTATCTATTGCAAGAGCCAAATCGTGCGTGAACTCAACAACCTTCGTTGAGCAAGAAAATCCTGACAAAATCCGTTTTTGCTAGGATGCTGGCGATTATGTTTAACCGAATGAGGTATATCCCAAGAGTAGCTAAGCTCATCTTGAAACATCGGGACTAAGTTAACAGCCAGGCCTCGTCAGTGCCAAGGCTCTGTTGTTATTGCAAATTTAATATAATTGTTTTTCTAAATTGGCAGTGGTAAAATCCTATGAAGTAACGTAGTGCAGGGCATGAAGTTGATCCTACCAATGCACGAACGAGTCTCTTCGGCGTTTATCACCAACAACATAGTACAACATTGTCTGTCGCAGTTTAATTGTAAGCAGAATAACTTGCGCTTTTGCTCGCACTTGGCTTTCTTTGGTGGGGAGTCCTTGACATGGTGGCGGTTTAGCTCCTGCGTGGTGGACGCTTGCTGGACGCCCTTGAAGGCCAGTTATTCTGATGAACCATTTCCATCTCGGATCGGACATCTCTGCCGGGTCGATGTCTCCAATGCTCTCCATTTCTTGAGGGGGCGAATAGGCTCGAGCTGATGCGTCGACGAAGCCGGCGGCAGAGGCGTGGTAGCGGCGATGACTGGCGAGGCTTAGATTCCCGTCGGTGTGGCACAGTCTTCTTGTGGCAATAAATGACATTTCGATGACTAAAAGGTTCCCTGCTAATGTCCAGTGAGTCTTTGCACCTTGCGCGTTCACCGAGAACACTCATTACTGTTTGACAAACGATGTTCTTTCATTTAAAACGTAGAAACACGGAGCAGATGAAAAACGCGTCCCCGTCGTTCGGCTCCCTAACGGCTTTTTCTTCCCACGGAAAAAATTCCCCGCATTTCCCCGAGGGGGAGAATGTGAAAGTGCGAATGCACGGTTGTCGGCCCGCTTGCGGCGCTTGCGCTCGGCCCCCGCAGCCCACCGCCTCGCCGCCTTCTCTTCCATCTCTTCCATCGGGTTTGTAGTATCACGTGTACACCACGCAGTTATCAAGCCGCTATAACGCCGCTGAGTCGCCAACGCACGCCGCAGACGACGTAGTTTAATGCTTTAAAGATATAAGGTGCGTCTAACACTGATATCACCGTCGCGTCCGTGGCTTGGTCGGTAGAGCGTCGCGCTGCGGCCGCAAAGTCCTCGGATCGAAACCTGGCGCCGGATGCTGTTTCTTTTTCAAATATAGAGGAGCACTGCGGACGCCGCCGCCGCCGGCGGTGGATGGATTGGGGTCGCTTATAAAGTGCATTCGCACTTAAAAAACCTGTCGGTCTCCTTCCAAACACGTCTGTGCATTAATTCTGGGCGCCCAGGCGCGTGCCATTGTTCGGCTGTATGCCGTTTGCCGAAAAAGTGACGTATAACCAGATACCTTAAATAGGCCGGTCTCCTCGTGAACACCGGTTACCAAATATTCTGTGGGCATTCGCTTGCGGTAATTCGGCCGAGGACAGCTAACCGAATAAAAACTTATATTCTGGGGGCGTACGTCGGCCGGGATCCTTCATAACCCTGCTTGCCCGAAGAAACGAATATTCTACCGCCGGACGCGCGGTTCACCGTTGAAACAACGAATGCATGGGAACCGCGCTCTGGCCGGTCTCCTTTCCAACACCAACAGCCGCAAGAATGCGCATATTCTGTCGCCCGGCGCTTGCCGTGCTTCGGCCGATTACCGCTTCCCGAAGAAAAAACCGATGCCCTAAGGCCGTACTTCGGCCGTTCTCTTTCTTAACATCGGCAGCCTTAACAGAACTGAATATCGGGCAGCCAGTTAGCTGCCGTTGTGCGTCCGTAGGCGGGCGGACGGAAAAATACCGAAGCGCTCGTTGCTGAATGTTGGCCGTTCAACGCATGATCAGTGGCTGCCAGCACCTGGATGCTGGCCAGACATGCCAGAAAGCGGCCACAGACGGGCCGGTCTTGGAGCAAACTTTCTGTGCCGCCAGGGTAAATACCGCTGAAAGCGGGGGGTGGGGAAATCGCCCCACCGGTAGCGTAGTGGTTATCGCACCAGACCGGTAGTCTGGAGGTCGTGGTTTCGGACCTCACCTGGCCGGCATTTTTTCTCCGCTTTCTTTCTTTTTTTCCAAATTCTTTATCTGTTTCAATGACCTACCACAGCCTCCCCTTTGCTTTACGAGGGCTTCTTGACTGCCAACCCTTATTTCTGTGTTATCTAAATATATATTTATATATATATATTTATATATATATATTTATATAGCGATAGAGAAAATTAAAAATGAGGGGCTCGGTGAAATAAGACAGAAGATTAGGGTTGCCAGTCAAGAAACCGTCGGAAAGCAAAGGGGTGGTTGTGGTGGGTCATAGAATCAGATGATTTTTTGAGTAAGAAAGAAAGCGGTCAAAATGCCCGCCTGGTGGGCTCCAAACCCACGGCCTCCAGAATACCTGTCTGGTGTGATAACCACTACGTTACCGGCGGGGCTGTTTTGCCACCACTTTCTCAGGTATTTATGATCAGATATTTTTTGTTTCGTGCACTTGGGATAGTAGCCAGCGCCCGTCCGACTGCTCGGAGTGAAGGGGACCTTCTTTTTAACCCCCGGGCCTGACTCGAGTGTCTACGGCATATCGAGAGTGGTCGACCAGCGTTGAACCCTCTTATGCTCCCTTTGGCACTAGAAAATGAGTGTTGGCAGTCAAGATATATAGATATTTTTTATAGGCATATGTAAATATATATATAAATATATATATATATATATATGTATATATATATATATATATATATTATATATATATATATATATATATATATATATATATATATATATATATATATATATATATATATATATATATATATATATATATATATATATATATATATATATATATATATATATTCACACTAGCGGTAGTACCCGGCGGTGCGCAGGTGGGCCATTCTATTAATTACAGTAATGGCTATACATCGTGTTCATTTATTAGTACGTTGTTTTATTTAGCTAGTTCATCGTGAAGTGTTGCACGGTCAGGAACCCCTGCCTGCAGTCAATATATGGGCTGCAACCGCAGGCTTGTCATGGTAACGTGAATTGTCTGACACTCGTGTGTGGCTACAACTCTTGCTAAAAAAACTTACCCAAGTTGGTGCGCTCGAGCGACTGAGTCCGTGAATGAAAAAAATTACACCCATGTCCCCGAAGGGAACCATGAGTAGGATGTGAAGCGTCAAGTTTGCTCCGTTTGCGTTTCCGTTATATTTGTTAGCCAAACTTGGTGAAAATGTAGTAAACCCCGTAATGCTCATATATCCTACTCATGGCTCCCTTCGGGGAGATGGGTGTAATTTTCTTTATTGTATGCGTATATACGTGAGTGAGACGACATTAAAGTAATATCTAAAGGTCTTTCTTTAGGTTTGCACGTATTCTTACTTTGATTATGATGGCCTTATGGTCGCTGAAGTGCACAGTCAGTGGATCTCGTAGCAGCGGTTGTATGCCCTCGTCGCCGTTGCAGTCGGTAAAGACGAGATCGATACACGTTCCGTGGATTGTATTTGGGTGTAATTGCTTTTAGTGTTTGCGGTGATGCTCTCATTTAATTGCGTCAGCACACACACTGACGGGGCTGTTGCTTCCATCCTACTTCATCTGAAGAATCACGGCGTCAAGCGCAAGCAAAACCGTTTCTGTTGTTGTTTCTCTTCTATGGCACGTACCCACGTGGGGGATTGGCCAAGAAACGCTGGTGAGCGGACGCCGGACCACCGCCGACACCGCGGGACATACCCCCAAGTATAAAGGTGGGGGATTGGCCAAGAAACGGTGGTGTGCGGACGCCGGACCACCGCCGACACCGCGGGACATACCCCCGAGAATAAAGGTGGGGGATTGTCCAAGAAACGGTGGTGTGCAGACGCGGGACCACCGCCGACGCCGCGGAACATACCCTGGAGCATAAGACGCTGACATTCAAAACGTTTCATTGAGCCGGAGAAATGGGAGTGGTTCCAAATTTCAGAAAGCTATGTGATGAGCGGGCCCCCTCCGTTCTTTGGGAAGAATTTTTGGGACATCCAGATCGCTGTTACTCACCATGTTCTCCCACACCTCACGGGTGGGAAGAGTGGATGAAAGAACGAGGAGGTTGCTTTGCTTGCACTATTCATACGATATAAGGAAGGGTGCGAGGATGCAAAGACAACTTGAATTTTGCACCAGGTTGCGTTGGGAGCACCCGATGCAGGTTGAATGGGTGATGAGTATTTTTACTCAAGGGTAGTGCTCTCTCAGCAGATATGAACGATGCTCATCGATACAGTTTTTTGATAAGTAACAGGGGCTCAATACGGGAGGCGCGTAGCTCTAGGAAGCACCAAGAGATTCTGACCGCTAACCTTTGCACTGTTTACTGGTCCATGTTATCTTTTAAATTTATGACAAAGGACAGGGCTCCTTCGGAAGCCACATCGTTGCGGAAGTGCGAACAGATGGCGAGCACAACGCGAACGCGGGAAAATTCAACTGACTTCCACGTCCATAGGGGTGTATATAGAAAGACCTCGCTTGACTTTTTACCCCCATGTTAGGAATAAATCCTGAAATATAGTTTTGGGCACTAAGATGGGCAGCATTCGCAAGCAAAATCGAATGACATATTTCAACTGGCTGTGTTGATATTTCGAATGTGTTTTTACTTATCACTTTTTATTCCTTCCTACGTGGAACGTTTGAAATTTTCAGCAATATTGACTTCCAACACTGTAATTACAATGTGTTAAAAAAAATAAAACCCTTTGAAAGGGCAGTTTTGCCAGGCGGAGAGATATTCTGGAAGGTCTTTTTTGCTCGTGAGCCGTGTCATTTCGATGTCATGGTGCGATAACCACCATCATGTCATGTCATGGTGCGATAACCACCATCCGAACCCACGACCTCCAGAATACCGGTCTGGTGCGATAACCACCAGTTATTGCAAAAGACCGGTATTCTGGAGGTCGTGGGTTCGGATCCCACCTTGCGGGCATTTTTTCTCCACTTTCTTTCTTTCGAAATTTTTTATCTATTTCAATGACCTACCACAACCTCACAACCTTCCCTTTGCTCTCCTATGTTTTCTTGACTGCCAACGCTTATTTCTGTGTTATTTCAACGAGCCCCTCATTTCCTATTCGGATTCGCTATATATATATATATATATATATATATATATATATATATATAGAGAGAGAGAGAGAGAGAGAGACAGAGAGAGAGAGAGGTAGATACGTGTATGTAAAGAAAGCAGGGTTCACGGTCAAGAAAACCTCTAAAGGGAAATGGGATAATTTGGTAGGCCCTTCAAAGAATATAAATAGACAGAAAATGGATACAAAATGTCCGCGACCTAGGATCAGAACCCACGACCTCTAAAATACGCATCTGTTGCGATGACCACTACGCTACTGGCAGGGCTGTTTCCCCTCCACTTTATCGGGTAATATAGTTATGTATTTTGTTTTCCTACGCATAGGTGTAGTAGCCAGCACCACTCGAGCTACTGGGGATGAAGGGGAGCTTCCTTTAAAAGGGGCACGGAAGGGAACTTGTCCGGCTTCCGTTTTTTGCTTCCACTGCGTAGACTGGCTCAAATTAACACACGTTTTACTGTTTATTCGGTTGATAAGTCGGTAATTATTTTAAAAAGCGCAAACGAAGAAAAAAAAATGTCCGAGTATCTGCTCCTTTTGTTCCAGATGTCGTCAAAAGCGGTAGACTTTGTAGACATTATCCAAAGAAACGCCGCCCGTTGCTTTCCCTGCTCGCCTCTCATGCTGTTCCAGTTCCATCGCACTCATCCCAAGATAAATACACTAATGGTTTGCTCGAGGCCAGTTGAATTTCCGGCGTTCCACTGCTACAGGCGGGGTTCCTCAATGCCAGCGCTACTGTACGGCGGAGACGAGCGTGAAGGTTTATAGAACTGCTTGGCCGTGCTCCAAGTTCGTCCCAAACAGAACGTGAAACCTAAATAGTGGAACCTTTCTTTGCTGCTGCCACGTGATTTCTCATATGCCACCAGGAGGTGGCGCGTGCAATAGTAGACGCGGTTTTTCGCAAGCGATGTAGAATATCATTTGCTATTGAAAAACCAAGCTTGCTGAAATTTTTTATTAAAAGAACATTGTAAATATCCCTGTAAATATCCTTGTAAATATCCCTCTCCTATATTTGCGTAATGTATTGTTCTTGTTCAACAAAAGTGACAAGTAATAACACATATATAGGGCTTACATTTTTACATTTGGCTGTGAGTGTATAACACTATTGCGCAGTGAGCATTTTACTTTGGCCTGGTGGCTGAATCGAGTTACGGGCATACAGACAGACCAACATTTCTAAAAGCACCAAATAAAGGCTGTTACGACGGGAAGAGATGCACCAAGATTAGACGATGTCCAAGATTTATGTTTTGGTTTAGGTTTCAGTTCTGTAAAACCATATTCTTGGCATCCGGCGGCATCGTTGGATGGGCATTCCCGATATCTCAGTAATCGTCATACCACGCGTCTGCCATGTTTTCGGCTGCAAAATGCGTAATATAAGCCTCTCAGGACTTCTTTGAATGGTATCAATCGTTAGCCGAGGCATAGGCAGTGGATAAAGGCCATCCACGTCCCGCAGACGCTCATATGTCATGCGCTTTTCCCCCATATGTTTGGACCTTGCCACACTCATGCCTGTATTGTAAAAAGGGTGTTCGCTCCAGGCCAAGGCTCTGTTGAATCTGGCCTGTGTGCACTGCTCGCAACTGCTAGCGAGTAGTCGCTACGTATGGCAACAGCCCGCCAACAAGTACTCGCTAGTGCGTCAGTGTCCGCCTGGGTGCGTTCCTTGAACTAGATCCTGGAGCAGCGAACGTTACGGCACAAAAATGGTTAACCCAGTATAAAAAACATGGGCTGAAAATGAGAAATTCAACTAACAAAAAAAAGAAATTACCCTGGGAGATTGAAAATTTGACTTGCAAAATAACATTCCTAGCGCTCCAGACCACTCCTCCACGGCCCATCGCTGCCAGCGTTAGAAGTATAAGGTATATAATGTATAATCAATTTACGCTCTTAATTTGGTTTAGCATTGCAAGCAGCTTAGGTGACGAGCTCTTGTTTAGCGCTCGTGCAGTAAGCGTCCCCCACATTCGCACAATATCTCACGTCTGGTAATTGGATTTACTACACAGAAAAGCGTTCTCAGATGTGTGGTCGTGCTGCTGACCGCTGTGCTCAATTGTTCACCGAGCGCAAAAAAGTGCTTACTGCTCCATAGGTTTACGCTGTACCATAACGGCTTCAGTTTATTTTATTTCCTTAGTACCTATATTGACTTCGCTGACTGTTCTCCTGCCTTCAAGTGGCCTTAGATTATCTAGTAGCTTACCAGTCAGCGAAGCGACCTTAACTTGGGGCTTGAAACAGTGTACAAATTTACAAAGTAAGAGAGCCACATTCTTTCATCCCCAAACGTGTCGTGGCTTAGTTTAAACTGAGAGAACAAATTGCGACGACTCGTCAGCTCAAGTCGTCTCCTCCCAACGTCGCATAAAAACGCCACAGAATAGGGGCGAGCATGCAGAGTTGAGGACACCATTTTCGAATATATTTTTCTAATAAATAAATTTGTGTAAACGCACTCAGAGGGGTGGGAACAAGGCCAATGGCCCACGGACTCCGGATAAGAATTTGCCATAGTAATCAAGATATATTTACAAATCACTTCAGTTTCCTTTTAACCCTCGGGCCGTGACTCGAGTGTCTACGACTCGTCAAGAGTGGTGGACCAGCACTTAATCCTCTTAGGCTCCCTATGGCGGACACCATGTAGAGAGTGAGAATAGGACAGATGGGACTCGTTGAATAAAGACAGAAATAAGTGTTGGAAGTCAAGAAGAGCCCCGAAAACCAACTGGGAGAATGTGGCAGGTAATGTAAAGACATTAAGATTTTCGAAAGACACAAATTAGCCAAAATACACCCGCTAGGAAGGATCTGACTGTTGGAGCTCCTGATTATCCGTCTGATACGATGACCACAACGCTACTGGCGGGGCTGTTTCAACTTCACTTTATCGGGTATTTATAGTAAGGTATTTTGTTTTCCTGAGCTTACGGGTGGCAGCTAGTCCCACTCGGGCTGCTCGAGGTAAAGGAGACCTCGTTTTTAACCCCCAAGCCGTGACTCGAGTGTTTAAAAGTCGAGAGTGTGGACGAGCATTTTACCCTCTCAGATTCTTTGGGACCAAGACTGCCAAAATAGAGGCCCTCGCTTTGCATGTATTTAATCAGAATCAGAAATGATAAGTGGTAGGTTTAATTAGGACAGAAATAAGAAACACCCACACACACACATAATTATATATATATATATATATATATATATATATATATATAGTAAGGAAATGAGGGGCTCGTTGAGGAAATACAGAAAGATAGGTCAGCAGTCTACAACGCCAAAGGAGGCATAGGGGTGTGGTTAGGCTCTTTTCTTTTTCTTTTTCACTACGGTTAATGAAGTAAAAATTTTTTTTTATAAATATACAGAAGAAAGAAAGAAAGAAAAACACGCGCCCAGAGTGGGGACCGAACCCACGCCTTTCGATTACATGTCGAATGCCTTAAAAATCCGAATTGGTAAGGCATTCGACATGTAATCGAAAGGCGTGGGTTCGGTCCCCACTCTGGGCGCGTGTTTTTCGTTCTTTCTTTCTTCTGTATATTTATTCTGTATATTTATAAAAAAAAAATGTTTACTTCATTAACCGTAGTGAAAAAGAAAAGAGCCTAACCACACCCCTATGCCTCCTTTGGCGTTGTAGACTGCTGACCTATCTTTCTGTATATATATATATATATATATATATATGGTATGGCAGTCAAGAAAACCTAGAAAAGCAAAGGGGAGATTGTGGTGGGTGATAGAAACAGATGAAGAATTTTTTTGAGTCAGCAAGAAATTGGTGAAAAAATGCCCGCCTGGTGGGATTCGAACCTACAACATCAGTATTACTGGTCTGGTGCGATTTTTGTACCAATTTCTTTCTGTCTCAAAAATTTTTTCATCTGTTTCTATCTCCCACCACAACATCCCTTTGTTTTCCGAGGTTTCTTTGACAGCCAAACTTATTTGCTGTCTTATTTCATTCAGGCCCTCATTTCCCATTTTGTGATTCACTATATATATATATATATATATATATATATATATATATATATAAAGCAGCGATGGTGTAGAGGTAGAACACCCGCCTCGCGTGCAGAAGGACCGTGGTTCGAATCATGGTTGCTGACAATTCCCACCGGATTAAAAACAATCCGCGTATAGATGGAATGTGGCCTTTGCACAATCCAAAAGGCATTACGTTGAATTCGTATAAGCCAACTGAAGTTGCAAACGCCGTCTTCTGCTTGTCAGACTCGTTCATGGGGATCTGCCAATAGCCAGATCGCACGTCCAAGCTCGAGAAATATTCAGCGCCTTGCAAACAGTCGAGCGCATCATCTATGCGCGGCATTGGGTAGACATCCTTTTTTGTGATCTTATTCAAACACCAATAATCTACACAAAAACGTACTGAACCATCCTTTTTCCTTACCAGGACGACAGGGGACGACCACGGGCTCGAGGACGGACGAATAATGTTGCATTGAAGCAGGTCCCCAACGTTTTCTTCAATCACTTTTCGTTCCGATGAAGACACGCGATACGGGCGACGACGACCGATTTGTGTCCCTTCCGTCTCAATACGATGCCCTGCCACGGATGTTTGTCCAAGTTTGCTGGAAAAGCAGTCAAATGAGTTCTTGTGTTTTTTCAGGAGCTCAAGAAGGAGTTTTCTTTCCCTTTCTGTGAGGTCTGTGCTGATAGTAGCCGCCAGTGTGGAAAGTGATTGTCCAGAAGCTGAAGGCCTTGAAACAGGGAATACCGAGCACAGGGGAAAAGGAACAGGGCTTCGCAATTCACAACAGAAGCAACGTTGTTGCCTTCTGGTAGCCATTCGGCTCGTAAGTGGCATTGGTAGCTAACAGCGTCGCCGAGCCTTCTGTGAATCGGACGAGACACGTTGCGATGACGACTCCTTTGGACATAAAACGCGGAGATGGAACTATCATCCCGTCACCGTCCCTGATCTGCGCAGAACGAACACAAAGTAATGTCTCTTGGTCTGGATATAAAATGCAGTCGGGACTGGCTGTTAGGTGCATAGTATGTTGCCCCTCCGAAATTCTGGGATGCTCAGTATCTGTCATTGAAATTTCGGGTTGGAGACAGGAAATGACGGCGGAGGCGGAAGACAGGAAATCCCAACCAAAAATCAAATGATAAGCACAGGGCGACAACACGGCACACTGAATATGATGGCGAAGGCCACCGATGAAATCTCGCCCTGTGCATTGTCTGGAGGGTGTAATCACACTGCTGTTGGCTCCTTGTAAAGAAGGTCCGTTGTAGGGTGTTCGTACCTTGCGTAAGCGTGCACACAATTCCGCACTTATGACTGAAACATTAGCACCCGTGCCAATTAAAGCATCGATGTGAACACCTTCCACTAAAACAGACCGCAGGTTCGACGGACGCTCTGGAGGACTTGTAAGCTTTGCTGGATATGCAGTTTTCTCTCCCAAAGCTGCATTAACTAGTTTTCCGGGCGGTGGTCGGTGACGTAAGACGCAGGGCGAAGAGGCGATACCTAGCGGCGACCTGGTGAAGGCGAGCGAGGTCGTAGTCTACGGGAGCTGCGGGGAACGTCGTTAGACTGCGGAGGAGACCGGCAGCGGCGGGGAGGCGACTGGTACGCATGCCGCCGGTAGCCGTAGTAATTTGGGGCTACGTTCTCACGTTCATAGGAAGCGTAGCCACGTCGTTCATCCCGTTGGCGACGTCGAAGAAACCGGGAGACGTGACCTCGAATGCCGCAATAGTAGCACATGGGGCGGTGGATGGTGGTATCCTGGCGTGCTGGAAAGTAGGGCGGCGAGCTCGGCACACGAGGCATGGCCGCCACATAGCCAGACGACGAGTGAGCCGTGAGTGGGAACAGCGGCAGGGGTGTCCGTCAAACGACCTCCGAGTAAGACGGTGTTGAAGGAGCCACAGGATGAACAGGAGGCCGTAGTACCGGCATGGCGGCAAGCTGCTCTTTCACCATCTCGCGAAGGCCAGTTGCAGGAGATGTTGAGGGGACACCATGCGTGCAGTGAGAGACGTCGCCATACATTTCCTTGTGAATTATAGCACGAATAACCGCCCGAAGGTGTTCATCTCCAAGATGAGTAGACGCCATGTCTCGTGGAAGGCGGATCGATTGACGTTCGTCGAGACGCTGACAAATAGTGATTACGTCTGGTACGGTGTCCAGGTTCTGAAGGACAAGTGTGTTGAACGCGAACTCGCTGATGCCTTTCAGAATGTGACGGACACGGTCGGACTCCTGCATATCTTTGTCGACGCGGCGGCATGGCGTTAGAACATCATCGATGTACGAGGTATAGGTCTCGTTAGCTTGCTGCACACGGACATCCAGTATCCTTTTTGCTTTGTCGCTCCGAGCATTAGTGGAGCCAAAAATCTTTCGCAGCTTCGTAGTGAAGCCAGCCCAGTCAGTAAAGTCGTGCCGGTGGTTTAAATACCACGTCTCAGCCACCTGCTTGAGACAGAAGCCGACGTTCAACAATTTGTGGAGATCATACCACCTATTGAACTGGCTGACGAGGGTGTAACGGTCCAGCCACTAATCACGTCTTCTCACCGAAGACCATATAGGTGGGGCGGGTCGCGCTGGGGAATGGTTACGATGCACTGCAGGGGCGTGGAGACAGCGCCACTCGGAGTATCTCGCGAGAAGGGCATTGGTCCCGAGGCCAAGCGGCGACCGGAACGGAGCTGCAGGGGTGTCGAAGGAGAGGTACAGCTCAGGATCGAGTTGCCACTCCACCACTTCTGAGGCCGTAGGTAGGAGGCGACCAGACCGTGGCTTCGTAGCTCCTGTATTCGAAGGCGAGACGAAGAGAACCCAAGATGGCGATCCAGACCAAGCGCTGATGATGATCTCCGAAGAAGCGGGATCGTCGATGATGATGAGTATGTACAAGGAATGAAGAAGTGATAACCTCAAGCCGGTGATGATGATAGTGAGCAACTGCTGCCTACGGTGGCATGCAAGCTGTAGCCGCAAACAAAGCTCACAATATATATATATATAAATATATACAGTTTGGAAACCTAAAAACTCACACAGAGCGCAGAAAAATACGGTAAGTAGAGACAGAGACGCACGAGAAAGATATTAAACATAAAAACAAAAGTTTTCTGGTGTTCTTAAGCGGTCTTTCTATTGTGAAAAGAAGACCCCTTCCTGAAACGCCAGTAAATTTTGTTCGTTATTTTTAAAATCCTTCTCATGTGTCTCTGTCTCTACTTACCTGATATATATAAATATATCTCTCTCTCTCTAAATATATATATATATATATATATATATATATATATATATATATATATATATATATATATATATATATATATATATATATATATATATATATATATATGTATATATATATACATATATACATATATATATATATATATATATTCGACATGTAATCGAAAGGCGTGGGCTCGGTCCCCACTCTGGGCGCGTTTTTCTTTCTTTCTTCTGTATATTTAAAAAAATGTTTACTTCGTTAACGGTAGTGAAAAAGAAAGGAGCCTAACCACACCCCTATGCCTCCTTTGGCGTTGTAGACTGCTGACCTATCTTTCTGTATATATATATATATATATATATATATATATATATATATATAATATATATATATTATATATATATATATATATATATATACATATATATATATATAATATATATATATATATATATATATATATATATGTATGTAAGTATGTATGTATGTATATACATACATTGTCACGGAGCAAAACCAAGTTTATTGCAGCGAACTTGTGCTCCCCTAACAACTCAAAGAACCCACAGGTGGCGAAACAGCAGCCAATAAAATGACTTGCGTAGATTGGTATCGGCGATTCGTATGCCATGGCATCTGGTCAGCGGGAATTTATCATTCGGCGCGAGGGTTTCTGGAATAGTCGGATTGTATCCAGAACACTGTATATCAGCGAATATTATTCTAGGCTGTTCACGTTAGTTTGGAACGCTTTCCCTCTCAGATGAGAACACATGCGGCCCAGAAAGAAAGAACGGAACACACGCCCAAGCAAACCAAGTTACATCCCGGATACGTCAGCAATCGACATTGCAGATGTCCAGGAGACGTACCGTTGGGATCAATGTTACATATATTCAACGTTGCTACAACTGCAAAAGACCTGTCTAAATCACACGAAGGATAACGTCCAGTAGACGTCTCACAGTACTTTTATAAGCTGTTTACGGAATGTTACTTTAGTTGTACGTCTTATGGATACTGTCGTGGTAGGCATTCAAGACGTATATAGATCTCTGTTCTACATTGGTTTTCTGTCTTTGGCACAAGCATTAGTTTTTTATATTCATGACTTGTGTACGTAAGTATGATATTGTTGAGATGAACCTGTATGCCTGAAATTTACATTTTTATACATTATTTGCAAGTTTCGCCAGCTCCCGTTTCAAGGTTGCCTACGTGTTGTGGGCGCTTATACCTCAAATACATGTCTTACTAGCTATTCAGCACTGTTTGCTGTTACTTGTCACATTGTTTCTAGATTAGTGTGTTTCCACTTTTGAAGTGCTGCATACTGCATGAAGTCTCATATGTGAAGTGCCAGGCTGACCACTCTCTCGCAGAAGCACACGAAGCACAGCTCTAAACAAGAAATGTCTGATTGAAAACAAGAGGCAGTAAGTAACAGCAAACCAGTCCTGATCAGCACAAGCGCCCCTGACACTAAGGCAATCATAGTAGCGTCATCAAATTGTACCATACAGCACGACTGTACAGACCTTCTGCAAATAAACTATCACAGAAACAATTAAAAAATTAAACTAATTAAATTGACAGTCTCACATCCTATCTGTAAGTACCGGCAGCTGCGTAGTAAGAACGCTTTCAAAGTGTACATTAAACACAAAAGAGTTCAGGTAAAACAGTTTATATTCCCTCCAAATTATGTAATATGCTTTCGCAAACACAACCACTTTATTTTCATTCCTATCTGCCCTGGCCCACAGGGTACACATTGTACAAATACAAGAATAGTACAGATATTTATGAGTATAAATAAGTCACAGAGCAGAAAGAATGACAAAAAATAGGAAGAAAAGCAAACATGCAAATCCAGGGTACAAGCACAAGATAGTTATCCAACTTGAAATATCGCACAATAAAATAATTTGGTGAAAAACAACGCAAGAAAAGTGTGAAAACAAAGAAATGATTGAATGGTGGTTATAAAAACACAGCAAATTTACGGAATTAAACAGTCCACAGGTAGTGAAAAGTTTGTGGAACAATAAAACAAAAGCACCTAGGAAACACAGAAGTGGTGTTGAGTGGTGGTTGTGAGTGCCATACAAATTTAAGCTACTTTAAATAAACCAACTTCTAGGGAAATGGTTATGATCTATAGAAAAGGTGTGTATTAAATAATGACTACGGCGGTTACAAGAGCAGTAGAAATTTACGTGATGAAATGATTCACACTTAGTGAAATGGCAGGACAACAATCAAACAACAAAAAACTTTAGAAACAACCTTTTGAATTCTGGTCAGGAAAACAAAAGGTTACACTATTTTAATATTTCACACAAAGTAATATGATTTGGGAACAAACGAAAAAACGGGGAACACGGAAATGATTGAATATTAGTTACAAGAAGACAGATTTACTTGACTACGTGATTCACACCAAGTGATACGCTCAAAGAACAATCACACAAAATAAAAACGCGTGGAAGCACAGAAATGATTCAATAATTGTTCAATGGTGCATGCCTCCATCATCAGTTATTGTAGGGATTATTGAACAGTTTGCGTTCTTCGTTGTGGTGCCAGAAACTGCCAAAATAGTTGCAGACCGGATTGGTTAGAAAGTAAGTAAAAATTTCATAGTGCAAAGGCTGAAAAAAATTTAATACCGCTTCTAGCAATAACAACTAAGAAGCCGCAGGTTGTCCACAATGCTGATATTTGCGCAGGATGTGACTGACAATACAAATCTGTGCCCCATACATTGTCTGTTGAAGGAATTTGACGTCTGTAACAACTCGAAATATCTTGTTACCCACAACGCAGGATGCCACTCGCAAATGGAAAAAAGCGTGTTCCCTGTTTCCAAACCAGGAGAAGTCCTGCGCCAAGTTGACCGTCAACAGTAACTTGAGCAGGCGCCTTGTGCAGGCTGTTGCAGTAGCACCTCCCTTGCAAGCTAGTTCATCAATCTAGGCATGGGTACAGGAAAGTCTTTGTTGTTAATACAGATATTTAGGACTAGTATATTACAGAATGGCCGCTTACATTGTTCCTGAAAAAGACAGTGTATGACAGATGCATCCTACCAGTACTCGCCTACGAGGCAGAACTTCCAGGTTAACTAAAAGCTTTAACTTCAATTAAGGACGACTTAGCAGGCAATAGAAGGATAGAAGATGGGTGTACATAAAGGTAGAGGAAGATAGCGGAGTGGATATACTTTAACGTCTGCATTGACACTACTAAGGCAACCTTAATACTAACTATGACAGCTAATGTGAGGTACCACTAAATATAAGAACTATATTTTGTGAATGCGGACTCTGAGGACATTTTCGCCAGCTAAAGTCCCATCTGAACTTGCAAAATATTCTTCTGTGTCTATCCTAACCGCTTGCTGGAGTGAAGTGACAATATATACACGCATGGAGCCATGTCCACAAAATGTGGCAAAATGAAACATGCACAAACCAGGACAGCGTCACTCCCATGGACGTATACTTCGTGCCGCAGAATGGCGAGTTGGGCTAGCTGGTATGTATGCACAACTAAACCTTCAAAAAGCACATCACTGAAACACGCCTCATGTTGTCC